>NW_006772359.1:1979946-2004958 GCF_000442215.2 Lipotes vexillifer | reverse complement strand
ACACGACGAGGAATCCCAGCAACACTGCACACACCCTCACCTCCTCCCAGGTGAGTCTCCATCTGCTGTACCTCAAAGATGTTACAGTATAAATGATGCACCCAAACACCCAAACAAAACATGAGACAACCATGTCCTTCTAACCCACCAAATGTACGTATAGGAAGAAAGCCCTCGTTTGAATGTCAAATATATAGGTGAAAATTCCGATTTCCTTTTAGAAAGATATTAACGAGGTTACTGTCTACATTCTGATAAAATGAGTTTAATTTATCCAATTACTGTTACTTGATAAGTGTTAAATACTTTCTCAAGTGCACAAGAGAAAGAATGTAGCTTCTAGGGATGCACAGGCCGGTCTGCAGAACCCAGAGGGGTTGGGGACACCAAGCACTGTCACATCCCTTCCCTCTGGGCGGCACCTCCCACATTTCACGGCTCCAGGCTCACCTGCAGCACAGGTGGAAGACCCTCTCCGGCCTCCCTTCAGACTCCGATTTTACGTGGACAATTTCACACACAGCATTTGCTTCTGCATCTAGAGAAATTAAAACAAGGATGAATGAGAGTATGTTTCAAAGAGATTTATTTGCATTTTTACAAAAGCATTTCCCATGCTTTGGTGTAGGATTAAATAGAGCAGAGCCACATATGACCAAGGAAACTTCATTCCTATCCTATGATCTCAAGAGACAAAATGATTGAGAACTTAATGGGCGTGAAGGAAAAGAATGCCTGGAAAATTACCAGTTGCTAAAATCTCCTTCTGGATGCTCTAAAAGGACAATCAGTCAATCATATTGATGGAAAAACTGACCCTTTTAGCTGCACAGCCCGTTTGGCTGAACTATTTTAATTAAGTGATTAGTTGTTTTGGCAACAGTTGGACTAGACACAGCCCAAGATTCCAGTGCTGATTTCATCAGGCCAGTGATATAAAGAGGCAGGCCCCTGCCATCTGCAGCACAGCCTTCCCCCTGAGCGACTGGGACTAGTGCCCTGGACAAGCATGTCCTGGGAACGAATGGGGCTCCTCTTTCTCAGCCTGCCCACAGCACCCAGCCTGAAGGAAGCCAGAGTGGTACACTGAGAAAGTGAGAAACAGTTATATTTAGAAACAACTTCTAAGTCTTTCAGTGCCTGAATATCATATTATTTTGCCTGGTTATTCATTATTAGTGTTTATGAAAGAAACAATTCACTGCAGACCTCAAGACTGCACATTGTGAAGTCTCATCCTTACCTAATGGTTCAAAACCCTAGTTACAAACCCTCATCGTGCCCACATTATTTAACCAACCAGGACCCATATGCAGAGAGTTTCACAGGTTTTCCCAGACGAAGATGAAATCTAGAAATTTCCACCTTCTGATTCTCATATCCACTGGAATTTATTTCATAACGAGATGTGTTGGCTAGTCTCTCTAAGTCCATTAAAATAAACTTTTATCTTGATTTTAAACTGGATTTGAATGAAAAACCGAGGGCGGGAATGAAATATCATCTTCACAAAGATGGCTTTGTTTTCCAAACTTAAATTCTTCATGTATTTAGTCCTCAATGAAGGCAAAATTCCTGGCTAAGGAGCCTTTGCGGTTTGTTATAAGCATATGCTTTCCTATTTATAAACCAGGCGCAAGGAAACATATGAACTAGATAATTCATAATCTAAGATTGCAAAGTAAGACAATGCTAGTGTTTAAGTGCCCAAACCTCAAAATATTATTATAGCTGTTTGTGGACCCATGCTTTATAAGAGCCTGAAAATTCATGTGTAAATCAATTTTACAAATCAAATCAAAGCTAAAAAGGCACGAGGGTCCTCTGGGCCAGTAGGTTAGACAGAAACCTTCTTAAGGCAAATAATCATCCCCAATACATTTGCCAGACATGCTTTCTGCATTTGAGTTTTCCTCCTGCAATGCATAACAACTGAGAAGGAAGTGGCATCTACTTTAACTTGGGTGGGTAACTGGAGGTTTCCCAAATACTGCAGAAGGTTTTTCCTCATGACACTGGACTAGGAAAGAGGTGGTTCTATAAGGATTAGAGCCAATTTTATGGCTCATGGAGGTGACAAGTGAAAATGGGGAAAAAATGAGTGACACCCACCGGACATGAAGAACTTATCGCTCATGCTAGATGCCAGAAACACAAAAGAGAAGTACAGATCCACTGTGCCCCTGCAGAGGTCCAGTTCCATGGCCCCTCTTACAAGCAGAAAGCTGTACCTGCTGTCCAAATGGGACGGGAATAGGGGTGTCCCGAGAGTTTCCACTTGACCCCAAAGCTGCTCCCTCTCAGGTGTGCCCGGGAGAACCATTGCTGATTGCTCCTCCCTAAAACAGCCTCAAATTAAGCCCTGGATGGGGCCGCCGAGTCATAGCAATATTGCTATTCTTAGTCAATACCGTGCTGACATTCACTTCTCTTCTCATGCGCTAAAGCATCAACTAATCATCCTAGCAAGTACTTTCATCACTACCTAACAACTTGCTTCACCGCTACGTGGGTCATAGAAAAAGAACTGACATTTCATGCTGATACAAAGATAAAGATTTGTAATGCTTCAGGAAGAAAGAATGTATTCAATGGTGTTTTTTGTGCTTCGGGTGGTCTTTTTGGGTCTCCCAGTTAAAAGGCAAGTGAGTTATTTACATGGGCTTTGTCTGCTGATGGTCACAAAGATTCTTCCCTGAAGTATAAGACTCATTGCTACTTAGATGTGAGTCCCTGTAGTATTATTAATATATATAACAGAATGAATAGAATTCCTTGGAACAATATTAAAGGCACTACCTCCATTCACTTAGTTCATTCATTTAATAAACAGCTGGGTAAATAAGAGGCAATGGAGAGACTGAGGGAAAGGAGACTTAAGCACAGAAGGAAATAGATGGTAGGGTGGTTAGAACCAAGAGTGTGGACTCAGAAAAACAATTCATACATACACAGAAATATGTACCCAACCTGTTTCAGAGTTTACCTGCACTTGCCAAAGCTCGAACCTGCAAAGCTTCAGTAGGAATCATGTGTCGAAATCGGAAGGGGTCCCAGTCCTCGTAAATTGAAAGCCTGTGAGATCCTACCTGCAGGAAGAGAAGGAACTAGGTGCATGAGAAGTCTGTGCTCAGCCCGGACTAGACCCGCACACACTTTCTAAACCAGTGATGTTGCAGACATAGAGAACAGACTTGTGGTTGCCAAGGGGGAGGGGTATGGGGGAGGGAAGGACTGCGAACTTGGGGTGAGCAGATGTAAACTATTATATAGAGAATGGAGAAACAACAAGGTCATACTGTAGAGTACAGGGAACTCTATTCAATATCCTGTGATAAACCATAATGGAATAGAATATAACAAAAGGAATGTCTACATGTGTATAACTGAGTCACTTTGCTGTACAGCAGAGACTGGCACAACACTGTAAATCAACTACACTTCAATAAAATAATAAAATTTTAAAAATATGTCATTAAAACAAATAAATAAATTGTTTTAATTTTCAAAAGAAAACCCAACAAGAACAACAACAAAGCAATGATGCTGGAACCCTGGGTCACTCCCCCATGTGCACTTTTGTTCACCCAGCAGCAAGCCAGAGGCCATGTGACAAATCTGCTGAGGGTGCGCAAATAAGCTTGCTAACCAAAGTCAGGCAAAAGAGAGACAAAGGAAGAAACAGAAAAGGGATCCCCAAACAAGCACAGAGGGGCAGGAAGAACAGGCAGTGGATAAAAATAGTATTAGGAAGGTAGGTTCTGGCCGTGGTAGGCCCAATAGCTGTTTACTTTCATGCTCTAAACGTGAGTCTGCCTGCAGGAAGACAGGATGGGCAATTTCCTTAAGTCCTCGGCAACACTTAAAAAAAATCATAAAACACTCATGCCTGACAAAGGTGCAGAATTACGATTACGCAGATACAACTGAGGAACAGATAGTAAGGGAGATACTTTGAAACTATGGGGTGAAATAAGAAGTCTTACAAGTTTCCTCTTCTGTTTGGAACCATCTTTATACACAAGGACCACAGCAGTTTTGAAGACTGGAAAAACATAAAATGAAGGCAGTTATGGCACATAAGGGTTGGGTTTTCCCCTCCACTTCAGTAACTTGTGGTAACAAACACTACCGTTATGAAGAGGACAAGACAGTCCCCATGAATCAGCTCCCATTCCACCCTCCACTCACTCAGCACATCTGAGAGACGCAAAAACCTGTTAAGACAAAATTTTCCAGGTCCCAGATAAACAGAGAAAGCCTGAAGAGATGGAAATAAACCCTCCTGCCCCACTGGAAACTTTTGGGTAAAATATATTTTCACTAGGGTATCAATTCAAGCTTAAAACTTCAGCTTATACACATCTAACAAAAATGTACGAGTTCAGCAGCTGAAGGAACAATACAAACACCAATAATAATAATGTTTAAGGTAATTTGTATTTATGCAAATTAAGCTAATATTACACACACGCAGAGTGCTCCTAATTCAGGAAGTGTAATTCATCTTTTTTGACCTCAATAAATAAAAATTAGTTTATGAAGTAGAATGCAATTTTACTTTTTCCAAACAGGATGAATCACAATAAACTATTTAGAGGCAGGGAGTATGTAGTTTTATTCTTATATTCTTTGGGGGTGGGGGAAGATACAATGGAGTTATGCATAATCTTCCATAGAATTCCTTAAACAATGCCAAGCACGTTCAGCACTCAGTGATTCTGACTCCCCCTGGAGAGGAAAGAAGAATTGGTGTCCAGAACGACAAGGAAGGGTGACCCCAGCCCATCCTTGGCTCCCTGTATCAGGGTCTCCATCTCCCTTCACACTCTGACCCCAAGGCATAGCAGGGACCACGTTAGTCACATGGCAGCTGGAGGGGGCACACCTGGTGTACCAGACACACAATTACAGGGAATTCTCAGGGACAGGATCCCCAGGCTCCCAGGCCCTCTTCAGACTAACCCAACGTGTCTGGTATATTTTTTATCATTGTTTATCCTACTGACCCATCAGGCTCCCTTTGTGTAAGACTGCAGGGAAAAAAGCTTTCGGGTACAAAGAAGTGGACCCCAGCCACTGGGTCTGAGCTGTCACAGCACCTGACTTCGTAAAAATCCCAGAGGACAGACTGCGAGGTTCCCACTGACCCCAGGAGGCCACACCAGCTCTGCATGGAGGCTGCACAGTAGCACCCGAGGTGGCCCTCTGTCCTTACCATGAAGCCTTCAGAAATCACAGTGTCCAGGACAGCAGGTCCCTTTAAAATGGAGGGAGCTCCACTGCAGGAGAGGGTGAGGTTGCCAGTGAACTTAGTCTCAGAAGACCCACCATCTCACGGGGACCAGAGCTCAATGAGGTTGTTGTTGTGACTCTAAGAAGGCTACTGGTCGGCCTCGGTTTACCTGGACCATCTAGGATCACAGCAGTAGGGCCAGAGTGGACCTCAGTCTGGGCTATAAGCATTTCCGCCTTGATCCCTCCCGGATCCGCAGCCGACTGTCACTCAGTTGACTCCAAGTGTTGCCCATCCCTTCAGACACGGCCTTGATGTCCAAAACGCCTGGCTGCCCTGACCAGCCTAAATCACTCTCTCGATATCCCCAAAGGTGAACATCTAACACCCTTTAAGGACGAAACCTAAACAAGCTATTTCTTTCCTTCTTTTAAAGGTGGTGATGGTCAGCCCTGAGTACAAACTAAGCCGTCCTGGGAATAAAACATCAAGGTGCTGGGTGGGCAGCCAGCCAACTTTGTTTTCAGAAGAAAGCAGCACTATTTCCCGAGATCAGAGCAATGGAAACAAGACAACCACATTTTAACCCCAAAGCTACCTGTTCAACGGTAATTAAGTTACTTCCATCACAGCAACTCTTCCTTGTTTCAAAACACATTTCTAGGGCTTCCCTGGTGGCACGGTGGTTGGGAGTCCGCCTGCCGATGCAGGGGACACAGGTTCGTGCCCCGGTCCGGGAAGACCCCACATGCTGCGGAGCGGCTGGGCCCGTGAGCCATGGCCGCTGAGCCTGCGCGTCCGGAGCCTGTGCTCCGCAACGGGAGAGGCCACGACAGTGAGAGGCCCGCGTACCGCAAAAAAACAAAAAAACAAAAAAAACCCCACATTTCTAAGGCTCTGTTAGTTCTGCTTGCTACTTAAAAATCACACCGAAACGGCCAAACATGTCACCTTTTAAGGACTGGGAATCCATAAATAAGCTCATTACGATGACGGCAGCCTGCCTTGAGCCAAACACACACATTGCCCCCCAAACCTCAAAAGTGGCATTTTCCTGAACCCTTTCTATCACAGGTTGGCAAACTAGGGCCTGCCTGTTTCCGCACAACCTGCCAATACAAGTGCCCATTTGTTTACATACTGTCTACAGCTGCGTCTGGCTACTTATGGCCTCGCTCTGTGAAGCCTAAAATATTTACTATGTGGCCTTTTACAGAATACGTTTGCCAACCTCCTACTTTGTCCCAAAGGATTTTCTTTTTCTAAATCTGTTTATTTCTAACTATAGGAAATATGTAAAATTCAGGCGACAGGCAAGAAAAATCCCAATGCTGAACTCTGGAATGGTTCATCAATAGCCCAGCATCAGAAAGAGGGAGAGAGATGGTTTGGATCATTTCCGTCAGAATCCTACACCCCATAAATGACCTACTCAGAAGCATCAGAAAGCTCCCAGACCTCTCCAAGAAGAAATTGCCATATAAGAAATGCAACTGTTAATGATGGGAAAAACAAAACAAAGCAAAGCAAATAGTATCCCTCCCCCTGCCAAAAATACCCACTACTATCAAAAGCCACCAGCATGTCAAAATACCCCACTACTCCTCTGTATATCATATTTAGTAACATGTTTTTCCTTCACATTTATATGCTCCTTTATTATTTTTAATGAAATGGCATCAACAGCTACAGTGGCTCTTTGGAATCTTTAGGAATATCACTAAGGTTTTCAATGAAAGCTGAGTCATCTAATTAGGAAGTCCAATAAATCTTTGTATTAAATACTCTGATTTTAATATCACTAGGATATTCCATTGGGGAATGCACTGTTCACATCGTAAAAGAAAAAAAGAGTTCAGTTAAAGAAGCAGTAGGCAGCAACACCCTCCCTCTTCTGCCCCCAGAAAGATAAGGTAAGGAAGGAGAATGGAAATATTAGACTTCCTTTATACGATGTTCCTGCCCACGAATCTTCTAGTGGGAGGCTAGGAAAAGACACAACCTAAAACAAAAGCATGAACACTGATCACTGATCACTGATCATGACTGATCGTTTTACACCCAGGAATAACACTGCATGCTGCACAAGCATTTACACACAACAATGAGCCATGTTTCCTGAATATGTACAGTGCCCAGTGGACTAACCCATAGTTTTTCTCACTCAAAAAGCATTTTACAACACAACCACATGAGATTTCTAATTGCAGCAACTGCATCCATCTGAACTGGCTTATTGGAAAATTAATCATTCACAAACATCACTACTTTCGCTGCTATTAGCCACGATGCGATTGAGAAGCACCTCGTGACTGATCAAGGCATCCAGTGATGCCACCACAGGTGAGGTGAGAATCATGCCCTGAATCCTGGCATCACACAGAGCAACACAGAGTTGGGAAGAGAATAAAAGGACTGGGGAGCTCAGAAACAAATAGTTTTGTCTTGATTTTTCACTTGATTTTTCCTTGGTTTATTATTAACTCATTATTTTGAAAAGATATTCAGAGCAGCAGCTTAAAAAAAAACCTTTTCCTGCCCGTATGTCTATACCTGGGGGAGACCTGAACAGCCATTTCCTCCCTCTTGGTAGCTGGGTGGCCACATTCATCATACATAGCTGGAAGGTTTAATTTAGTATCTGTGACATGTTGGTGGCCATAGCAGGAAGACAATGCAGATAACTGTAATTAACTATATTTTAATAAATTGTGTCTTGGAAAAGAAATGTTAACTTACTGCGAAAAATAAGCCAGCCTCCCTCTTCCCCTCCAAACCTTCTCGTGACACATACCAAAAGCTGCCAATTCGGGCTCCTTTTTCCACTTTCCCAGCGAGGCTGGTGGGTTTGGCCAGATCACAGTGGTGTGCAAAAGCAGGTCTCCCATGCTCAGATCTGCAACCTGAAATCCAGGGCAAAACTTACTGGGCGATGTTAAAAACACTCAGATATTCATGACATTTTAAAATTCAACAGGCTGGTGTCAATTCAACTTCAAGAAAATAATGTCTCTAAATAATGTCTCTCATTTGGTCAACTTCTTTTCCCTTATCCTGTCTGCCTATCAGAATTTCAAGAATAAGGTGGCCAAAAGGTACAAATCGGGCCTCTGAAATTCACACACAGTAAACCTGCCAAAATTGATGTACAAAATTGGAGAGGGTTTCTGTTCAAATGGAGAGTTATCTAAGGAGAACAAATGGCTGTCAACAACAAAGATCCAGCCCAGGAAACTGCAGACATTGCCACCTGTGAGTTTAAATCCCTTTGGAGCCAGGGTCTTCTGGGAAGCAGTGGAACCAATTATTTCTTCTTCCGACTCATTTTGAGGAAGATTTCATTTCACTTTAGAAGAGGGAAAAGAAGCCAACTGAGGAGTTGGGAGATTGTTCTTTAAGGTTGTGCAGCTCTGGAAACCATGAGGTCTAGTGTTGTGTCCTCGAAGGTCAAATCTAAACCATCTCAGACGGACAAGTTCCCCTTCTCCTTGTAGAGACATGATGATCCTGAGATTCCACTGGTGTCTACACCTCACAATAGTCATGTGTGCCTTTTTTACTGGAGTCCTTGGCCCACTTCCAAGTCTATCAAAATCCCATCCTCCCACCCACTCAGCACCCTAATCACAGGCGAAAGGATCATCTGGTCTGTCAATGTGCTCCCTGTGCAAACATGTTAGAGCACGAGGCTTTGCAGAAATCAGAGTCCACGGTCCATCCCACTGGGAAACACCATAAATTGTTAGGAGGGTCTCCCTCTAGTACGCCTCCCTGAAGCACCCGCCCACCAGCCTCTCACTTCTGCTCTGCGTCCACAGAAACCAAGCCTGAGTTCTTCCTCAAAGCAGCAATTTGAATATTTGAAAACTTGATGTTGAGCTTCAAGGACAAATGGCTCTGGGTGTTTTTTTTTTGCTGCTTTTGATCTGACTGGGTTTCTAGATACAACAGCTGCCGAGCAGTCCTCCACGGAGCACGGTGCCATTTGACACTGCCCTTCTCAAGCCACCAGGTCAGGCTACAGTGCTGGAGATGGGGCTCCAGCAGTATAGAATACAGTGGTTATTGCTGCCACTATAATGGTTGGGATCATTATAATAATTAACAATTACTCTAATTATTATTGAGCAATATTGTTAGTAGTACCGTCAGTGGTTAAAAACATTAAGCAATTGCATTACTTTGTACATATTAAGTAACTAGTCAACCAAACACCCAGGACAGTATCCACTAAGGGAACTATATAGTCTCCACTACCCACGCCCCACACACCACAGCAGAGTGGTATATACATAAGTCAAATTACTTGGAACCATTCTGGTCCACAGCCTTAGAGGGAATGTTTTTAAAAGTGATTAAATGCCATATGATCCAACAATCCCAATCCTGGGCATATATCCAGACAAAACTATAATTCAAAAAGATACATGCAACCCTATGTTCACTGCAGTGCTATTTATTGATACAATAGCCAGGACATAGGAACAACCTAAATGTCCATCAACAGACAAATGGATAAAGAAGATGTGGTACATATATGCGATGGAATACTACTCAGCCATAATAAAAAGAACAAAACAATGTCATTTGCAGTAGCATGGATGGAACTAGAGATTATCATACTAACTAAAATAAGTCAGAAAGAGAAAGACAAATACCATATGATACCACGTATATGTGGAATCTAAAATATGACACAAATTAACTTATCTATGAAACAGAAACAGACTCACAGACATAGAGAACAGACTTGTAGTTGCCAAGGGGAGTGGGGAAATGGAGTGGGAGTTTGGGGTTAGCAGATGCAAACTAGGATATATAGGATGGATAAACAGCAAGGTCCTACTGTATAGCACAGGGAACTATATCCAATATCCTGTGATAAACCATAATGGAAAAGAGTATTAAAAAAGAATGTACGTATATAACTGATTTCCTTTGCTGTATAGCAGAAATTAACACAACATTGTACATCGACTGTGCTTCAATGTTTAAAAAGTGATTAAAGATCACTGGGGTAGATCATTGCCCAAACTCGACTTCCTCCCTCTATGTATCTGCACCTTCCACCATGTGATTTTCTAGTACTCCCCACTAGACTAGGCTAAGCCCTGAAGTCTTTGGGCTTGGCCATATGAGTTGGGCCGTGGACTTGGTATCAGAAGTTTCCACAGCCCTCATAAGTTTCTGCCTTCCAGCCACGGAAAGGACATGCCCAAGACAATCACTGCTGCTTCAGCCTGGATCCTAGAATGCAGAGACATGGAACACTCTGAGACCTAAGCTCTGAACCTCACCAAGACAAGCCAAAGCCCAGCTGACCCACACCCTGTGAGTGAAATACAAGTATTTGCTGTAGTGAACACTAAGATTTTTAGTGCTTTGTTACCTGGTAAAAACAGGCTGATACAGTCCCAGTGCACATGGTTCCTCTCTCTTGACAAGTTTCCACACTGTAAATGTATTAAGGGGGTCCGGGCTGCTCCCTCTGGCCAATAGCCTCTCCCCTGGCCTTCCACTGGTCCCCTTCCCAACATCCTATCAAAACTCTGAGACAGGGCTTCCCTGGTGGCGCAGTGGTTGAGAGTCCGCCTGCCGATGCAGGGGACACGGGATCGTGCCCCGGTCCGGGAAGATCCCACATGCCGCGTAGTGGCTGGGCCCGTGAGCCACGGCCGCTAAGCCTGCGCGTCCGGAGCCTGTGCTCCGCGACGGGAGAGGCCACAACAGTGAGAGGCCCGCGTACCGCAAAACAAACAAACAAAATAAAACAAAAAAACCAACTCTGAGACGGAGTTCCGCTAAAAGGCCTCTACCCCAACAAGGACTGGGATGCCTCGCTGAGTCAGGTTTTCTGAGCTTAAGGGGAAATGCCCTCCTTGGCCTTCTCTTCCTCTGACCTCAGCAAAAGGGATGCTTGCTCTGTGTGGTCCAGCCCAACTCCCTAGAGTTTAACATGGGGTAGGGACTGAAGGTCCAGCTTCATCATAAGATGTTTCTTTGTCCTCTGTGGATATCTGTCTTCAGGGACCTCCTGGGGACAGTTGGCTCGTGATAGCATCAGGTACTCTGTGTCCCTGGAATGTTACCATTTCAGTATAGACCTACCATTCCCAGTAGATACTGATAAATATTCCCATTCCTGTTTACCAACTGTTCACAGTACCAGTCTAGGTTTTTTCCTGGATATTGCCATTAAAAGGTTACTCAATAATCAGGAATCACCTTTGTGAAAATGAGGCCATAACTTGTAAATGTCTGCCTCTATAGGCTGTTTCCATGGCTGTTCCAATATACTGCTTGCTGTAAGTACTGTTGCAGAATTATAACTGATATTGGCACAGAGCATCCTATTTCCCCAGGACCGTTCTCCCTGTGGTTTTATTCTTGTGGAATCAAGACCACTCTATCCTTTCCAGTTAGAAGACCATTCTCTTCTATGGAGAAAAAAAGAGATCAAGTAGATCTGAGTCATTTTCTTTGAGTAATCAATTTGTCTTTGGCTACGATACCTTTGGCCCCTTTTAGGGGCCTATTTCTTTCTTATTCTTCCTATAGTGCTAAGACATAACCTTTCAGTGCTCTCTCTGGCATCTTCTCCAAGCCTTCATTTTTCTGGTCTTCAGACATCCTAATACTGATATAGGACTTTCCTACCCTATAATACTGGTATATGATCAAATGTCCCTCCTTCCATCTTTTGCACATTTTTTTTTTCCCTAACATAATCTCTGCTCACAAGAGACTGCTGTGTATAGCACTGTATCTCTTTGTTCCTTGTTGGAAAGATTTCTTACTTGGTTGACAGAATTTTATTTTAGAGGACAGGCAGTCTCACCAAAGCCATATCCCCTTTTATAGTCTCTGACTTTTGAATCGTTTTCATCTTTTTTTCTAAAGTCTTTGCAATCTGCTATCCATATCACCTTCTAGTCTTTAGCATAATGGTGCTTTGCTCTCATTAAAATTCAGAAATCAATTCAGAATATAATGAAAAATATAATGAAATACGCTGAAATTGTTCATTTCCATGACCCAATAAAATTCACTCCTGTCAAGATGAAACAAACTAAAATACAGGATGGAAGAAGCCTTATGATCTAAAACGTCTGCAGTATTATTCATAGTCATCAATAAATGAAGCCAAGCCAACTGCCTGACAATAGGAATTAAGTAAATCATTGTTCAATCACACAATAAAATATTCTACCATAATTTCAAGGATTCTTTTGAATCATTTAAAATAACATGAAAATTAAATAATTCTTTGTTCACTATAAAAAAATTCAAGGTACAAAATAACTTCCAAAATATTCAAGTATAAAGAAATATATTTATATTCAAGTATATAATATACATAATTTTGTAAAAATGAAACACCAAAACATCAAGAGGTTTTGCGTTTTGAGATCATAGATAATTTTTCTCCTTGCCTTTCTCTGAGGTTTTCCCTTTTCTTTAATAAACATAGTACATTTTCCTTACTATAATAGTTTTACAAGAAAATGGGAACTAAATCAAGAGTAGCAGTGTCCATCCTTTCTACACTCTGATAGATTAAATTATCTGCCTGGTAGACTGAGAACATTCTCATGCTCTGCTTGAAATATCCACGTAGAAAAAATAAATTGTATTTCAGTGGAAAACTATGCACACCCTCCTGGGCTATCAGAGTCCAACCCTGTATCTATGTGCCTTTGAACTCCTTTGCCACTCTTTGTAAGGTGTAGGTAACAGATAAATGTATAAATTCTCTCTAGTCTGGTAGCGACTTCCTCGTGCTGTAGAGAAACCAATTTGTCTCCATTCACAAATCATCTTGACATTTCTTCACTTCATACATATAACCTGTGCTATTTTGACTGTCTGGTTCCCTCACATCATCTGAGTAAAATAAATTCCTTCATATGTGTTCACTTGTACATCTCTATGAGATATCATGAATTTACCTTTTTCTGAAAAATCTTTTAATAGTCCAAAACCTTGTTTTGTTTCACTGAGGACATAAACGTGAACCTAGATAATAACTCTTTATACCTCTGAAGATAAGGCTGTTTTCACGTCTAGACTAAACAACCAAGCCTTACACCCATTCTCTCCCCACCCCGCCCCACTGCCTTTCCCCCTCTTTCCAGTCACAGCAAGAGAGTTTTTCTTCATAGTTCCCTCCCAGCTTGTCTCCTTTTTTGAGGCAGAAACCAAAACAAGGACAATATTCCAATCAAATCATGAGGTACAGAGGCACGGATGAATATCATTACATATCATATCTGTAATGATATATTGATTCATTTTAGTATTATCAGCATTTTTATTCACATAAGCTCTTCTCAATGACTCAGGCACAACTTAGAGTTCATGCTATGTTTTTCTCAAGTACATCTGTTCCTGTGACTATTTCTTCTAAGTAGATTTTCAGGCAGACTTAAAGAACAAGATTCATAGTCATTTGAAACTTTCATTCACTCAACAAGTATTTATTGAGTACATACTACATGCCGGTTATTATTCTAATCTCTGGGGATATAGCCTCCGCCTTCATTGGTGTTTAGAGAAACAGCCCAAGTTACGATCATGGAAATTCACTCTCACACTTAACACAAAACAAAACCAGAGGTCCCGAGGGTGAAGGGGTGGAATCAGGACATGTTTCCTGTATTAAGAAATAATTCAGCTGAGAAAGAAAATTCACAATGTAGCCTTGCGTAAAGGATAAAACTTCCACCAACATGGGAATGTAAACTGGTGCAGCCACTATGGAAAACAGTATGGAGGTTTCTTAAAAAACTAAAAATAGAACTACCATATGATCCAGCAGTCCCACTCCTGGGCATATGTCTGGAGAAAATTCTAACTCGAAAAGATACATGCACCCCAATGTTCACTGCAGCACTATTTACAATAGCCAAGACATGGAAGTAACCTAAATATCCATTGACAGATGAATGGATAAAGATGTGGTATATATACACAATGGAATATTACTTAGCCATAAAAAAGAATGAAATAATGCTATTTGCAGCAACATGGATGGACCTAGAGGTTACCACACTAAGTGAAGTAAGTCTGACAGAGAAAGACAAATATCGTATGGCATCACTTATATATGGAATCTAAAAAATGATACAAGTGAACTGATTTACAGAACAGAAACAGACTCAGAGACATAGAAAACAAACTTATGGTTACCAGAGGGAAAGTAGCGGGGAGAGAGATAAATCAGGAGTTTGCGATTAGCAGATACAAACTACTAATATTTAAAATAGATAAACGACAAGGTCTTACTGTATAGCACAGGGAACTATATTCAATGTCCTGTAATAAACTACAATGGAAAAGAATCTGAAAAAGAAGCTGAATTACTTTGCTGTACACCAGAAACTAACACAACACTGTAAATTAATTATACTTTAATTTAAAAAAAGGTTTCACCAACAAAAACACTATCCTTGTAACTATTTTACTTACAAATAGCACCTTAAAACGAAACAAACCAACCCAGTTCTATGGATAGGTGTGCTGGGAAGAAGTGGGGGTCCTTACCTCTTTTTTCTCACCAGTCTGCTCAGCAATCAGCTGGTCAAACACAGCCCCAAATTCTTCGTGGATTTTCTGCATTTCATTGATATGACTTGCAACCTTATTCATGGTCTTGATGGCCACTAGAAGAAAACAGGTCATGAAATAAATGAAAAGGCTGTTTAAAGACTCTCATGGAGACATGAGCAAAGAGCAGATCTCGGGGGCCCATGACTCACAATCCAAGTGGTAGTGTTCCTCACTCTCTGCGTCCGTCAAAGCAAAAAGCTCCTTCAGCAGAAGCGGGTACTTGAGGATCCTCTGGATGGGCTTGATGAGGTAAGACTCCAGAGTGGACGAGTGTTGCTGCTTCGGGTTCTGGGCATCCAGGAACGCCTTGAAAGCCGCGTCCATCTTGGCTGGAAGAGTTTAAATACAGGTTGTCTGGGCAGGATGTCGAAATGACTCCCTTCTCACAATTTCGCTCACTAATTCCAAGGTGCCTTTTTTACAGGACTGAGAGTACCGTGAGTTGTCAGAGGGGGGAAAGAGGGCTCAGAGGGACAAGTGGAAGGGCCTGTCCATCAGATTTATTTGTTTATCTGAGGGGCGGCCCAGTGAGTTAAGGGATAGCAGAGTTTGTCAATCTTATACACATGGATTTTCAGGGGCTGCTGTTTATCGTCCTTGCATTAAGAATGTCTTCTTATTCTGATACTTTGACATCTGAGGCCTTACAGAGCCTGGGGAAACTGCCCACCTCAGAGCTGGCCAATTCCTAGGTGGTAAAGGACTCACCTGGAAGCATGCCTTTCACATGCAAGCCAACCAATCCAGAGCCACCTGCCTCCTTCCCTCTTCTATTAGGCTTTTACACTCTAGGCCACTATTTCCCCTGCCCCTCCACCCCAGAGCCTGCTGAGATTATTCAAATTACCCAATCCTAAACCTGTTTACCCTGCCTCACCCATTCCTTCCTGCAGAAACCACAATAAAGGGTCTTGCCCATGTCTTCCCCCTCACTCATCCTGTCTCCTGGTGGGCTGTGGTAGCTCCCCTCATGGCCCTGCATGGCGTAACACTCCCCCTTCTCTTGGGAACCATGAGTAACAAACTATCTTTCTGATGGCAATTGTCTCCTGATCTGTTGGCCTCACCATATCTGAATAATATGAAAGCCTACGTTTTAAAACACTCCTTACGCCAGTTTTTCTAATCCTTCAAGCATTTCCTTGCTGGTAGAACCCCTTTTGAGAAAAGGCAGGAAAATAAAAAGCAGCAGCGGCACCTTGCAGCTCTGGTAAGTGGAGCAAGGCTGATCCCCTGCAGTGAACGCCTTTTAAGATCTGTTCTATGTTAATTCGGTGCTACCAGCTATTAGGATTTATTTCAGAGGGAAACATACATCTGACCTAAGGTAACTCAGGCAGCACTTTCCTCACCAGCTGGGCTTTTATCTGTGTCCCAGCTGGGCTGAAAAGCAGCCCTGGGGAGTTGTGGGTCCCCAGACAATTACAAAGGTACCTGCCAGTGGATAATTAGGAAGACACGACTTATGCCTTCCAGGTGCAAAGAAATGGCAGAGAGAGAGGCTGAAGTGAGGGCAAAGAATGGGAAGACGAAAGGACAATATATCAAAGTGACTAACTGTAGGCATATATTTTTTAAGCTTCTGATAAAAATATATTTCCGTCTCCAGTAATTAGGAATGTGAGCTAAGAACAGAAGATGTTATAAAAGGACACCATGAAACTGTAAAATGATCTTCTCACTATCTTTATTCAATTAAGAAAAACAGCAATCATGTGGGGAAGGCCTTGTAAAGACTACAATCTTTTCATTTTGTTTAAGCCCCATTAAGAGGAATCAGACTCCATGGGTCCAGCCACCAAATCCCTGAAGGGAAAGAAGACTGGGAATGAGGTGACTGAGGAGAAGCCCATGGCCTCGGAAGTGAGCCCAGGCCCAGAGCTGATGCATGCGGAGGCTGCAGCTTCCGTGGACATCCCAAGTCTTCGTCCATGCCCATAAGGGGCCTAGGAATTCCCCCTAAAGTCCTCATGCCCAAAAACACAGCCATGTGCGTTTAACCCATCAAGTGTATTTCACACATCAGGGCAAAAGAGGGCATGGTTCTCAGCTCTTTGAGCGGTAAAGGGCATCACTCCCATGCAACCTAGATGGGAGTCTGTTAAGAATCATAGGCTTTTTGTCCTCAAAGAGTTCTCTTCATCTTCTTGGCACATCTGGCCATTAGAAAAATGTGGGTCACACCTAATGTCTTAAGAGATGGTTTTGAAGGATTTTCTAATATTTTTCAGGTGCAAAAAATAATGGTTTTGAGTTTTAAAAATCTATAGGGGCAGAATTTAATCTAATCAAACGATTCAAAATAACACAATTACTTTAAGAACTCTCATGAGTATATAATTTTACCATAGAGTAAAGTGCTCTAAAACTGTTATGTTAAAAACTCTCATAACATAGCATTCAATTAAAGTTTAAAAAGATGCACACACACAGAACTATATGACCAATTCAGCATGTGTAAAACCACAGACTAGGCCATACAGCAGGACAATTTCCTTGTCCTACAGCAGGACAAGGAAATTCCCAGGTTTCCTTTAAATTTTTGTGCTGGAGTAGAACTCTTTTGCCTAGACTATGACCATCATTAAGTATGTCATTATCTGGGGCAGGATCTTTTGTTGTCCAGAGACCTGTGTTGTATTAATGTTTATTATAATACGTTTTGAATTAAATCAAGCTAGTTCTCTTTGGCAACAAACATAAATATAAGTAAATTACTTACAAATCCAGCAGCTGTTTACACGGCAGCCACAGTAAAGTGTTCAAGAAGACCAGGCTGATTTCCAGAGATTCTTTGAAATCGAACTTTCTATTGGTTCTACTGTTTACCAAGGACATGTTTCTCTAATCCTTTAACCTATCAACAGTCACATGCAGAACTATGGAAGCGAAACAACTCTCTGGAGACTCTCAGAACACCCCATCATCTTCCTAGAACACTTAGGAACGGGAGCTTGCCAATCTAAAAATTCTATTCTCTTCCATGCAAAATATAATTACAGCTGGAATGATTTCTGTAAATAATTGAAACAATTTTAGTAGTGATGGTGGTGACTATTATCACACACCTGAGAACAAAAATAGGTGAGGGAAAAATGAAATGCCACAAAAAGGTGTATGAAGTGTGGTAGGTTATAACAAAATTAATGAAAAATAGAAATAAAGCAGGGGAATTCTAAACTCCCTACGTTTCTGCATAATTGCAAAATGACTCATCAATTCTGGCCCCAAATAACTGAGTCAAAAAGTTGATGGTAAGAAAATTGACAAAACTGTTAATTCAAGATATAATGCATTTCATTTCTCAGTACAGTCGGGCCCCCGTATCTACAGGGTCTATCCACAGGTTCTGCATTGTGAATTCAACTCACCATGGATAAGCTATATCTGGGGAAAAAAATTCCAGAAAGTTCCAAAAAGCAAAACTTGAATACGCTGCACACGGACAGCTATTTACATGGCACTTATATTTTATTAGGTATTATAAGTAATCTAGAGATGATTTAAAGTATACGGGAGGATGTGCACAGGTTATATGCACACACTACGCATTTTATATAACAGACTTGAGCATCCTCGAATTTTGGTATCCATGGAGGGGGGCAGGTCCTGGAACCAAGCCCCCACTGATACCGAGGAACAACCGTACCCTTATTTGTGGCCTGTTGGAACATCCATCTGGCACGACAATGACTCAGATTTCTGTCCAAAAGCCCCCAACCACAGTTGGCCACACAGATGTGAACTGACAATGAACAGGCCCACCTGCTACCCAGTCCTCCCAGGCCTTACCTTTCACCAGAACCTTGGGGACCTTCGTGTGGCTGGCACAGAAGGCACTGTAGAGCTTGAAGCGGTCGGCATAATACAGAAAGGATCCCCCCAGAGAGAAGAGCACCTTCTGGATTTAACAAGAAACAGTGCAGTTAGGTTAGAGTCCTCCTCGTGTGGAAATATCAGTAGGATATAGCAGGGAGCTCGCAGCTGCCTGCCTCTCCCCACAGATCAGCCTCACTCACACCTGTCACAGCCTGTCTCAGCTCACTGATGGCCTATTGGAAAGTGTGTGGGCTTACATATTTGTGTAATAGATGCCGGATTTGGCTTTCTCGGTAATTACAGTCAAGATGTCACTGGTTTTCCAGGCTTGTGTCTTTCAGTGGCCTATCTGGGATGTTTGAATGTTACCGAGAAAGTAGGTACGGCATTTTGGAAAAGACAGAAATCTGAATTCTCTCATTAGTTCCTGTTGGGAGGCAGAAGTGACAAACCAAATAAAGGCAGGAAACGCATAAATCTCCCGAAATAGAAAACACATTTCTCTACTCACTAACTCCACCCTCTCCAATGCCATGCTCTCTTCTAGCAGGAATAGATAAGAACATAAGAAACAGACTCAACTAAGGAATCACTACTGTCTCCCAGGCCATACCCTCTGCCCCAACAGGATCAAAACTAGGTGGAGGCTTTCCCTATTAGGAATTTAATATGCCTGAGGTGGGATACTTTTTATCCTACACATTTTATATAAATATATGTAACAGGCCTCAGAAATGTATCTATGAGGTTTCACAGTGATCTAGTCTAGTTCAGAAACAGCTATTGCTTGTTTAAATTTAGAATTTAAAACGTACGTTCAAAGCAAAAAAATAAGCTATACATATAAACATATCCCCATATCTCCTCCCTCTTACGTCTCCCTCCCACCCTCCCTATCCCACCCCTCTAGGTGGACACAAAGTACCGAGCTGATCTCCCTGTGCTATGTGGCTGCTTCCCACTATCTATCTATTTTACATTTGGTAGTGTATATATATCCATGCCACTCTCTCACTTCGTCCCGGCTTACCCTTCCCCCTCCCCGTGTCCTCAAGTCCATTCTCTACATCTGCGTCTTTATTCCTGTCCAGCCCCTAGGTTCTTCAGAACCACTTTTTTGTTTTTAGACTCCATGTATGTGTGTTTTGGATTTGAGTGATAAATTGGGTTCCACAAAGTGCACTTTACTGAATGAACAATGCAGAGAGATCTGATAGAATATTAAAAACAAAAAAGATTTATTATGAACCACACATAACTGGTAATTAGAGGCCTAAATTCTTTTCCTACATGTTGTACTTTTCCTCCTTTACTCCTCAAGCCCCACCCCTCCCCAAACCTCACCCCCTTGACCGAGAGGGTTTCGGGAGGGGCAGTCTGACTCTGTAGGTATAGTCATCCTTTGAGCTACATTCAACTCTCAAATGAGAAAAACTATAGAAGAAAAAGCTCTAATTGTAACGTCTTACTTTAGCCATATCAAGTCATTCACTTGTTTAACTTTATATTTACTAGGCACATACCATACAGCAAACACAGACAGAACATTAAGGTATTCATTTGTTCTTCCAGCCTTAAAAAATGATCTCAGAGCACAAAGTGTGCACAAAGATGAGGGATTTCTACACAAAGACTGCTTTCCCCCTGTGTTTCTCTTCTGCAGGACTTCACAGAGCCTCTCACTGGCTGACGGACATTGCAAACTTCCAAGGGGAAATTTTATCAAAACTTATTTCACCTCAGAACCAATTTTTTTTTCCCTAATACTGTCTTAGGCAACACAATTTGAATATTTTAACAAGTCTTTATATTTTTGACAAATATATAATCAGGATTTAAATGAAGCAGCAATGGCGGAAACCAACAGCAACAGGTTTAAGAGTGAACACTGACTGTCCAGACGCCAACTCAGAAGTGCCAGAGAGCAGCCCCAGGGCCAAGAATATTGAACGTGCACCAGTTGTCATGTCTGACAGATGGAATGGAGAGGGTCAGATTAGGCACTAAATTAGTGAAATGAAGGTCGGGGAAGAAAGTTCCACTTAAATGGAATTTACAACACTGACTGCTTAGAGTAAACTTGCTAAAAGGATCACGCACCAACCCCTCCCTAGAATAACTCTGCTCATAACACAGTTACGTTCATATTCACAGGTCTGATAACTAAACTCTCCTGAAGTGATCAACTGACTCTAAACACAAAGAACTGGACTCACAGCAAAAGCCTGCTACATGAATATAATGAATGTTAGATATTTTAGATTAAAACCAAATGTTTTCGGGTCTGTCCGCATTTTTGTTATGTTCCACATTAAGCAACTCTTTGATTAACTGACAAACTACTGGCCCTTATCATGGTGTTCTAATATCCTATTAATTAATTTATCAATGAACCAAACTGTACTGCAAATGGACAGTATGACCAACTACCCTGAAGAGAAGAGAAACGAACTAACACAAGCAATTTCTGAACACAAAAAATGAACTATATGCAGTAGTTAGGGTTAAAGGGATATTATGCCTGCAACTTACTCTTAAATGGTTCAGAGAAAACAATTATATTCTATATACAGAGAAACACACACACACACAGACACACACACACACACACACACACATCCATAAAGGAAATAGGTAGGGAGAGAAAGGATAAAGCAAATGTGTTAACATTTGGAAGAAGGCTGGGAGAAGGCTGTCTGGGAATTCTTTATACTATCTTTGCAACCTTTCTGTAAGTCTGAAATTACATCCAAATAAAAATAGAGAACTATACATGAATATATGTCCATATGCTTATGTGTATGAATATGTGTGTGCATTCTAAATGACTCCTGTTGCAGAGAGGGACTGTAAAGAGATGACACACAAAAATGTATCGCAGGGGTAGTCTTCATCTCATCCTACAAACCTGTATACATAACTAACATTACACCGCCAGGGTTCTGCAAGTGTTAGAAGAGAGTCAAAGTGTATGGGGGTCCCCACCTATATGGGCAACTGAACCCAAGTTCAACACAAGTGCAAAAGCAATTCGGTGGAAAAGGACTCAAGGATAGTCATTTCAAAAAATAGTGCTAGAAACATTAAATATTCATATGCAAAAAAAATTGACTTTGATTCACACCAGATCAGAGACCTAAATATAAATCCCCAAATTATGAAACTTTTAGGAGAAAATCTTTATGACCCTAGTTTAGGCAAAGAGTTCATCTTATCTGTGATGAAAAGTATGACCCAAAAGTATGACCCAAAAGAGAAAAATTTGAAAACCTGGATTTCATTAAAAAATAAAAACTTCTCAGGGGAGGGACAAATTAGGAGGTTGGGATTAACATATGCATACTACCATATATAAAATATATAACCAACAAGGACCTACTGTATAGCACAGGGAACTATACTCAATATTTTGTAATAACCCTATAAGGGAAAAGACTGAAAAAGAACGGACGTATACGTATGTATGTGTGTAACTGAATCACTCTGCTATACACCTGAAACTAACATAACATTGTAAATTGACTATACTCAATTAAAAAAAAAGAAATCAACTTAAAAAAAAAAACTTCTCTTTGGGAGATACTGTATGACAAGGAGAAAATATTTACAAATCATATATCGGTAAAGGGCTCATACACAAAATTTCCAAAGAACTCTCAAAACTCAATGATAAGAAAACAATCCAACATAATAAATGGGCAAATGATCTGAAAAGACACTTCACCAAAGAGGATATACTGAAAGCAAATTAGCACATAGAAAGATACTCGTAGTCATGTCATTAGAGAAACTAAAATTAAAGCCACAATTAAGTGCCACCACCTACCTGCTAAAATGGCTAAAATTAAAAAGAGTGACCCGACCTTGTTGTAAGAATGAGGACGAACAGCTGGTGGGACTGTACACTGGAACCGGTTTGGAAAATAGTTCCACTGTTTCTTAAAAAGTTAAACAATACACTTACCATATGACCTAACCATTCCATTCCTCGGTATTTACCCAAGAGAAATGGAAGCATATATTCATACTAAAACTTGTACATAAATGTTCACAGCAGATTTATGTGTAATCACCAAAAACTGGAAAAAACCCAAATGCCCAAGAAAGGGGAAAGGATCACAAAGTGCAGTGCATCCACACAATGGAATACTACTCAGCAATAAAAAAGTAATAATTATGGGTATATGTAACAACAGGGATGGAACTCAATATAATTACACAGTAAAAGATACCACATAAAAAAGTGTATATGCTATATGTTTCCATTTATATAAAATTCCAGAATGCTAACTAATCTGTAGTAACAGAAAGCAGACATAGTTGCCTGTGGCTAAGAGGCAGCCATAAGAGGAAGGAGAGAGGAATCACGAAAGAGCAGGAAACACAATTAGGGGTGATGTTATGTTCATTATCCTGATTGAAGTGATGGTTTCACAGGTGTACATGTATGTCAAAATTCATCAAACTGTACACTTTAAATATATGTAGTGTATTGTATATCAATTATACCTCAATTAATCTGTTTTTTAAAAGTACATGAGGGTGACATGTAAGCCAACACCATTGTGCACAAATCAATGAACGTTTGTCAATCAGAAACACAGCACAGGAAATTTCTGCAATAAGGGAAAGCCAATCAAGGAGAAGGAGACAAGCTGTCAGCATCCTCACTGAGGCACTAGTCATAAATCCTCACTAGGCTACAAGGACATGGCTTCCCTGGTGGTGCAGTGGTTAAGAATCCTCCTGCCAATGCAGGGGACACGGGCTCAAGCCCTGGTCTGGGAAGATCCCACATGCCATGGAGCAACTAAGCCCGTGCACCCCGGCTACTGAGCCTGCGCACTAGAGCCCGGGAGCCACTACTGAGCCAGTGCACCACAACTACTGAAGCCTGCGTGCCAACAGCCTGTGCTCCGCAACAAGAGAAGCCACCGCAATGAGAAGCCTGTGCACTGCAATGAAGAGTAGCCCCCGCTCGCTGCAACTAGAGAAAAGCCCGCGCACAGCAACAAAGACCCAACACAGCCAAAAATAAAATAAATTAAAAAATAAATAAATTAAAAAAAAAAAAAGGCTACAAGGACACTGTGTGCTGGAAGATTGTCTTCCTCCTAGATAATTGATAAGCACTTCCATTAACCAGTTTCCCAGAACAAGATAAGTTAATTTGTTTGTTGGAAAACCAAGAGTGCTGGTCTAATCTGTTAATAGCAAGTATTAAAGGCCCCTCTACATAAACAGAACAAAAGGTAGGCACATCTTCCAAAGCAGAAGTCAACAGATACACCAGTTTAATGCAAGTCAGTGGCACTGGTCCTACCTCAGCCAGAAAAGCAAGATGCAGTGCGTTCCCCTCTCAGACTCCCTTTAGGAAATGACTCCACTGGCAGTTCAGTGAAGACTCAAGACCACAGCAACAACGCCTCCTGTGATGTGTTATTAGGAGATTCGACTTGACCTATAGGATAGCCCACCCTTGACATTAAGAGGCAGCTTTGCACTATTTGAGGATGAGACTTACCTTAAATTGATCAACTTTCTCAAGCTTTTCCAGATCAGGTACCAATCTCACTCCATCTTCTAGAGTTTTAAGGAATTCTACTTGAAACTCTACCATTTCAGTTAAATTTCCAAAGAGCACATCAAGCTGGAAAATGCAAAAGAATTTCATCAACCCCATATTTCATCAGTGTGCAGAACCTTTATTTGCTTCTGATTTCAAAGTTTTTCTACCCATACTTATAAATTACGGTAATGCTCCCACCACCAGAAGGCGGGGCAGCTCCCTCCTTCCTCTCCAAGTGCACACCGAGAGCTCTGCAGGCACTAATTTGATCTATTTATTACAATTAAATGAATTCAAAATGTTCTCAGTATTGTGTGTACTCCCCAGTCCTTCCCCTTCACCAAGTCAAGCTATAGTGTGACCCTCACAAAGTTCAGACAACTGCCACCATACCTCATCTTGGGTGAGAAAAGTTTCTTTTTGAAGAGGTTTTAGGTATCTCTCCATGAGACAGTTTAAGTCCTAAGGGTTGAAAGAATATGTGATTAGCACATCTAAAAGTCTATAAAGAATCTAAAGAAAGAAAAATTATGTCCCAAATGCTAACATTTCAGTCTTTACGTCACTGAGGTCCATTGAGGCAGAAGTGAGCCAACCTTTTCTCAAAATATTTCAGACTTTGCAGGCCATATGGTCTCTGTTGCAACTATTTAACTCTGCTGCTGTACAGGAAAGCGGCATAAATAATACATAAGTGGGGCTTCCCTGGTGGCGCAGTGGTTGGCAGTCCGCCTGCCGATGCAGGGGACACGGGTTCGTGCCCCGGTCCGGGAGGATCC
>NW_006772359.1:1968177-1979608 GCF_000442215.2 Lipotes vexillifer | reverse complement strand
TGGAGCGGCTGGGCCCGTGAGCCATGGCCGCTGAGCCTGCACGTCCGGAGCCTGTGCTCCGCAGCGGGAGAGGCCACAGCAGTGAGAGGCCCACGTACCGCAAAAAAAAAAAAAAAAAAAAAAAAAAAAAAAGTGAATGTATGTGGCTGTGTTCCAATAAAACTTTATTTGTAAAAACAGGCAGAGAGCTGGATTTGGCCCAAGGACCATAACTTGCTGACCTCTGACTTAAAGACTAAAACAGATCATACTATTGTAACATGGAACTAAACATAACTAAATTATACAGTTAGAGGAGTATATCATTATATAATTATCATAACTAGATGAATTATATAGTTATAGGAATGTATTATAAATTATATAGTGTTGAAATAACTTTCTAGGCCCAAGATATAGCCATTTCTGCCTGGGGTATCGTGTCAGCAAACCTAAATTTAGATCATTTTTGTGTGCCTGTCAATACACCACTTGACCAGAAGGTAGTATATCTACTCAGCCAATTTCCAAATGCCAGGCCAACTCTGGGCCTTCTCACCCCAACCAAGGCCCCAGCCAATCAAGTACTGTCTATTTGTCTCTTCCTTGTTCTTTATTCTTTACCCTATGAAAGCTTCTTGCCTTCTGTTCCATTTTGCAGTTCTACAAAAGGAGACTGTCCACTTCATGAATAAAGTTTTTATCACTTTTAAATTGTCTTCTTTAACCATTTTTAAACAGTAGTTGTATGTATTATAAATTATATAGGAACAAATGATACAGTTTCAGGAATATAACTAAATGTCAGAACAAATGATAACACAAAACAGACCTGATATCTTTCTGCCTAGATTCAAAGTAGATTGTGAAGATACTACTACTTGAATTTGTCAAAAACGAATTCAATTTTAGTATAAGCTCAACAACATATTTAGAAAGGTCAGAAGGTTCACTTAACATCCACCATCATCTCCTTTCTGAGTCAATCAATCAGTTATTTATATCAGTGAAGTGCTATAAGAATAGATATGCTTCCATAAAACACAAAAGGAGATCGTAACATTCAGAATCAAGGCCAGATTCCATAGGAGAGACCAAGATACACTTCAAGACCGTGATCTGGCTTTGCTGTTAGTCAACATCAGTATAAACACAGAGGCTGCATCCTTCCAAAGGATGGGAGGAAGGATGCAGGAGGGAGGGCAGGAGAAGACGTACTTTCACATAGGTGCGCTCCGTCTCCAGAAGCTCACAGATGACCTTGCGCAGCTTATCGGCGTCCGTGAGCTGTCTCATGGTGGCCAGCTGAGGACCGGCAGAGTCCTGGGGGGAAGGGCTCGGGTCAGAGGAGCTCATCTCGTGCAGACTGCGGCAAAATGCGGCCACCTGTTCCGTGCTCTTCAGAGCACAGTTGAAAAGGCAAGGCAGACGAAGTTATCCCTCACTAGAGAGACTTGTCTGACATCTGTCCCTCCTAAAGATGTTCCTCCTAGTTAATGAACTGCCACACATGAATCACATCTCTCGTTTCCCCAAATTGCTCCACACATCTGAGAGCTCACTGAATGCTCAAAACAACCATAATAACAACTGCTGACATATACTGAATGATCACTGCATGCCAGGCACTGGTCTGATTCATTTAATCCTCCCACTTGGTAAGTGAGGGCTATTATCATTCCTATTTTACAGCTGAGACAACAGAGGCCAGGAGAGGTTAAGTAACTCATCCAAGATTGCACAGCTCGGATCTGAACCTGGCTCAAAGCCTGTGTCCTTAATTACTCTGCAAGAAGCTCTCCAATGAGGAGAGGAAGATACGGACAAGTGCATTTCACCCAAAATACAAGGGTAATTCATTATCAGACTCTCAGTTCACTGCACTATACATATTTACTTTGCAAAGCTGGAAGATGATTTTATAAGCAAAGAGTCTTCTGTCTCTATTAAAAATTGACACGGAGGCAACTCTCTAGATAACAACAGATATATGTATATACGTATATACATATATATATATATATATATATATATACACACACACACACACACATATATTTTAAGTTTCTGTCTCTCTAGCTTCTCCAAGGCAGAAAGATTCCACCACCACCAGCACCCACCACCTCCCCTCTCCTCCAACTAAAACTAAGGGGCATTGACCCCTGAAAAAGACCTCAATAGGAGAGCTCACTCCCCACCCAATCTCTGTCCAGGATGATTCAGGTGGAAGTTTGGGAATCTAGAATTCTAAAATTCCAACTTTTCAAGTTATGCAAAACAGTTCTTCAAAGCAAGGGTTGAAGATGGACCACTGAAAATCCTGTGGAATCAGTAATTCCCCACCTTGGCTGCATGTAGAAATTACCTGGGGAGTTTTTAAACCTCCCAATGCCCAGTGCACCATCCAGATCAATTCGATCAGAATCTCTAGGATGGGATGCGCAAGTGTTAGCGTTTTTTTAAAGCTCTCTATGGTATTACTCCAAAGGCTATCTTGTAGTACAACATCTAGTTTATTAGTTTATTAGTATTTGTTCGAATGTACCACTCTGCAAGTGTCTCATGCATATCTCCTTGCATATCTTCTTGGACTGCTCTGCCCTGTTTCTATTGTTCAGTTCACCCCTAGGCACAAAGTATTTCCAATATAGACCTGCGCAGATAAAGGATTACTTTCAGGAGTGAGTAGGTGGGTATCCCACCTGCTCACTCTTGAAAGTGAACATCCTGAGAAGACCATCCTTCCAAAAACAACCGTTGGTGCAAAGAGCTGAAGGTCAAGGCTGGCATTTTGTGGTAGGCAGAGGAACCAAACCAAGTGTATCCCATGGGGGCAATTCTTAAACACAGAGGAAGGTAGCTAACATTAGCATGCCTTCTCCTCATTAGCATACTGCCTTTCCCTCATTAGCATAGCCCAAAGGGAAGGAAGCCCGGAATAAAGACAGGACAAGGACATGGGAAGTCAGAACTTAACAAGGATGCATTAGCAGCAATGTCATGACAGGAAAGAGCAGAGCCAGGACCCAAATCCACGTAATTATTGATCCAATTTTCTTATCGTTACCCAGCTTATTTATTGCTAGCACAGATCCTGGTCTTATATGCCGGGATGTATTAGTTACCTGTCAGTGGCACTGTTAAATGTTCCCTACGGAATCAGTGTGTCAGACACTCACTATCCCCACAAAGAATTCTCCCTTTGGTGACTGATGAAAAACTCACCAAAATGGGCTGAACTGTAAAGCATATGACTTATAACCCAATAAGGCTGTTAAAAAAGAAAAACTACTTTTCAAAATCACAGCCTGTTTCAGTAGAAATAAACTAAACAGTTTGATTTAGTTATGTTAGGGTTTTACAAACTCAGTGTCATCATTAAATATAAACAGTTAAATATGGCTTTGTCCTAATAATTAAAAAGGAACAAGTAGGTCCATTTTAACAAAAACGACCACATGCCTTTTAGATGATCTCATGATAACTGTAAAAGGCAACTGCATTATAACATAGACATCATGGAAGCGGGGTTGCGCCTCACCAAATGAAAATCCCATAGAAAGACAGTGATCACAGCTGACAGCTTAAGTGCCCTGCCCTCCAGCTAATCCCAAACTCTCCTCTGTCACTTTGATTTCTCACTCGTCAAAACAACAAATGTATAACTGGCACCTTCGCTTACACAATGCTTTTCTAAATGTCCCAACAATAACCACAGCTGCCTGTCATTTACATGCAAATTAATAACATAGCTATTACTCATGATACCTAAATCCATTCCCGTATTCCCTTCAGAGACACAGGAGACCTTTCTGCAGTTTTACCATTTAGACAAGTTGCCATGAGAACTCCAATGTCCTCACAGATTACACCAAAGATGTCCCACACTTTAAGAAAAAGGCAAGTTATAACCTTGGGACTCTGACATATCAAAGGCAGGAAATTCAAAAGACATTTCCCTTTGTGCTCCCAATTTGCACCACGCTGACTTGTTGCCATTCTCAGCAATATCTGGCTCGAATAATGAAAGGCATGACATGGAGTTTCTGGGTTTTCGTTCCTTCCGTTTCACCATAAATACTTTAAGGTTTCCATTTTTAAGAGTGTGAGTAGGGTTCCTGACTTTGCCTATGTCAAGTCCACCACCTCTAAGGTTCAGTATTCTGAGTTTTAAGCAGGCCCATCGGGAAAGCTCAGGTTAGTGAGATGTGGGCCAGGGCTCTAATGCTCTACACCTAGCCATCTCCTACCCAACCTCCCATCAAACAGCCAGGCTCCCCACCTTCTTCCTGGCACACCCCTCCTGAGCCAAGTCCTGGACTATATTAGGAAATACCTTTAGCATCCCAGGGGATACCTAAAAATATCCTTGAGTCCTCTTCTGAGAGCTCAGAGCCTTAGGCATCCCTTCCTTATAAGACAGAGTCTTCCTCAGCTAAGACAGATTTATCGGGGGCTGGGGGGAAAGCAGTTTCCCCACTGGCAAGCCCCTTCTCTGATTCAAGTTATAAACTCTCAGGTTTATCAAGTTATAAACTCTCAGGGTCAATATGGACATAATCTTTTTACTGTCAATTCCATGTTATCTAAATAAATAATAAATAAATTTAATAAAATAAATAAACAAAAAGACACAGAATAACAGGTTATATTGTATATATCGTCAAGGGGTGTTATTTATAAGGCTCTTAATGAAATTTTTGCTTGGAAACAACTTCAAAGGATATCATCAAGTTTGAGAATTTTGTTTTACTAAAATATTACCCCCCAAAAAATGAAATGCAGGTCGTCTTTAGAATACCTCTAACCTAGAGATTTTACATGTTGTGGCCCAGTTTTTAAGTCCCCCTGCCCCCATACTGTGGCCAAACTTGTTTGCATCAAAACCTATTAGGACCTGGGGTCGGTGGGGCGGTGGGGGGAGGGGGGGAGATGAACTGGGAGATTGGAATTGACATACATACACTATTGATACTATGTATAAAATAGATAACTAATGAGAACATAGTGTATAGCTCAGGGAACTCTACTCAATGCTCTGTGGTGACCTAAATGGGAAGGAAATCCAAAAAAGAGGGGATATATGGATTCGTATAGCTGATTCACTTTGCTGTACGGTAGAAACTAACACAATATTGTAAAGCAACTATTGCTCCAATAAAAATTAATTTAAAAAGACCTATTAGGAGCTTCTCCATGTAGCTTGGCCAGGATATAGGATGCAGAAGGAGTTGAGTGCAGTGCTTTCCTCACTCTACCACTGAGTGATACATGGCATCCTGGTCATTTACACATCAAGCACTGTAGCCCAGAAAGAGAGCTGCCATGAGAGGTCCTCAACATAACTCCTAAAAGCCAAGTTTCCTGGAATCGGTACAAGTAGCAAAGGATTGCTGGAAAGAAGACAGACACAGTTTCTCCAAGTCCAAACCTCTCCCCGTTTGAGGACTGCCATCAGTCACCATGGACACAAAAAGCACTTATGGGCATTTCAGAGCTGCCAGTTAAAACTGTTAAAGGGTAGCAGAGCTGTTCTACTGTCAGGATGAAGAGTTACCCACCCAACGTACAGAGATGAACATGACAACTGAAGGAGGAAATGGGCTCGTTTACTGAGGTCTGCATGAAGTTCAATGTTTATAATATCACTTTCTTCCTGGGGAAGATGAAAAGAAAGTACAAAAAGAGGGGGGTAGGCTTTCAAGTACACACTACCAACCCAAGCTACCCAGCTGTTAAAGCTCTTCCTGTTATGCAACCACTAAAGGCAATTTCTATCTCGGGATGAGTTCAGAGTTCTAAAACTGTCCTTTGAGTCTGACCGATTTAACACTTCCCACAGATTTAAAAGGGGCCAGAGTGGCCTGAAATCTTATAGTCTTTATTTAAGCTTTTTTGGGAAACAAACACCAAAGTAACATATTCCATAATTTCAGAGACCCTCATATACAATGATAACCCCTATAGTTCTCTGGCATCTTTTTGGTCTCCTTTTGAACGAACTTTGAAGAAGAAATATTCCATAAGGATAAAGGCTTGCTTGAGTAAATCAGGTGTACTCACCGTCCAAGTTCAATTTCATGAAGTGACACAAAATCTAATAGTCAACAGACTCTGATATTAATATTTAACTATTAAAAGGTTTAACATGATTTTAAATTATTCCTCCCCCTTAACCCACTAAAAATTTTTCTTATTAAAGAGGCAACAATTACCGTAGGAATTGGCATACACAATATAGGTCAGTTGACATTAAATCATCAATACATTCCCTGGGCCAACGCTTGTAAATCCACCTGCTTCTCAAGTAAGCAGAAATAAAGTCAAAAGAACTTAAAACTTTATAGGAGGCAAGTTGAACATTCTTCTTCCAGAAATGCTTGCTGAATACTTAGGCTACCCGATTGGAGGTGGAGATGGGGAGACTTATCACACATATAACACAAACATGTTCAAAATCTCAACACCCAAAAGAAAGAGGGAAACATTCAAATGACTTTTAATTTTAAAAATAATAATAACAGCCCACCTTTCTGTCATTTAGAAATGAAAAAACAGATACGTGTAAAGATTCTTGGCAAACTCGACTTCACTCCAACTACTGATGCCCCCCACTCCCATGTTAAAATGTATATTCTCTATCAACAAGGGGATCTAAATGGCAGAAGGCTGCAATATGGGGACATGGGACAAGCATATCACCATCATTTTGAACTGGGAAACAAATCAGCTAGAAGGTCGTAACATACACAAAGGCTAGCAAGATAGAATTCAAACAGTGCTCACCAGGTGAAGCGTCCGATATACAGAATCACCGGACTTGCCACTGTTTTCAATCCTGGGCTTGCGCTTTATTTTCCACAAAGCAGACATCATCGGGAAGGTATTCTCATGATAATTCTACCTCCTGACACGTTCCACAAAGAAACAGAAGTTTCTTAAAATACTCGGAGAGCACCAAATGCCTTCTGGCTCCTGAGAGAGCATCCTGCCATGCAGACAGCCCATGCCGGCTGTGCCACGAAGACCTATGGCTGCATCTCTACAGAGCAAGGACAGCGACAGCGCGACCCGACAGCAGCCCCCTCTGCCCGTCAGTGCCCTCTGGGAGGGAGTCAAAGGCTAACCGATAAACCAGAATTTATGCTTTGTTTTCACCTGGCTAAACAGCAGAAGTTCCAGAAAGGGAGAGCCAGGAGGCAAGAAAACAATGCAAAAAAAAAAAAAACCCGCCTCCCGGGGATGTGAGCGTCTCTACCCTGCAGACTGAGATCAGCTGATTGGCCTGCATCCTGCACTGCACAGGAATATTAAACCCGCCCGGCTCAAACTTTGAAGACACCCCTCACAGAGTTGAGAGCAGACACTGAAAACCAAAACATTTTTTTAACAGTTCATATTTTCACAATGTCCCCCGAATGCTTTGTTACAAAAACCAAACATTTCCAAGACAACAACAATTTGGATTGAAAAGAAAAAAGAAGGCTTTCCAATTGGAAATGCTCTGAAAATGATTCTCATACATTGGCTAAGTGGAAAACAAAATCACAGCTGCCAGGGGGTCTGGAATGCATGATAGGACTGCCCGGAGCTAATTAGCATTCGTTTCCAGAGACAAGAGTTTTCAATTAGAAGCAGGGAAGCAAGTGGGTGGGGGGGTGGTGAGGAGGTCCTCTGAGGTTGTCACCCACAGTCATAAGAGGAAGGAGGTGGCTTACAAAGAGAAAGGCCGCCAGACTGTCCCTGCGGTGTGGAAGTCCCACGCCCCAGCCCCGTGGATGTGACAGTCCCGTGTCACCACGGCTCAGCAACAAACTCACAATTACCTACTTGCTCAACCCCCGAAGACCACGTGCTGCAAAGACTGCCATCTAAAAAAAATTTGTAACAACACACAAAACTCCAACATGCATTCTCCTTATCCTGCCCACTGTTTCACAAAATGATTCATTTAGGAAGAGCAGCAAAAATATTAAACAAATAAACAAACAAAATCGACAGCCCTCATGTATTCAGCCAGAATAAAAAATGATTTCCTGTTTTACTTCATTTATTCATTTGTTTGTTTATCTATTTATCTAGTTTTTACATTCTACACCCAGCCTGGTGCATTCAAATTAAGGCTAAATCATCCTTCCACTTTTAGGCAGCTTACAACTTAACTATGAATGTTTGGTTTATCCTCAAGAAAAATGACACACTGATATAGAAGCCGCATCAAAAGATATTGATCCTTAATCAAGAAACTTAAGATATACACTTGCTCTTACTTTAAATCATGAAAAAAGACACGAAGCTTAAGCGTTAGAAAAATATTTCACGAAGCTTAAGCATTAGAAAAATATTTAAGTGGCTAATGAGCATACAGTTGCCTCTTAAACAACTCGGCGGTTAGAGGTGCCGAATATTCTTGCAGTCAAAAATCCACGTATAACTTATACCCCCATATAAGTAGTTCTTCTGTATCCACGTGGTTCGTCCGCATCCACGGTTCCATATCCGTAGATTCAACCCACTGCAGATCGGTAATACTATTTACTATTGGAAAAAAACCCACATATAAGTGGACCCTCACAATTCAACAGCGTGTTGTTCAAGGTTCAACTGTATATCTAAACTGGCTTATACTATCACTAATTAATTACTTCCTTCCTTTTTTGAAACCTGGTATTTAATACCAGACCTTAACAATCTGGCCAGAAGGTCGTTTTAGCAAAGCAGTTAACAACAGAGAGCCTCGTTTTGTCATCTCAGAGCTGTGTGACCTTCAGTAAGTTGCTTAACCTCTCTGTTCCAATACTGTCACCCATAAAATAGGGGGAATAACAGTATCTATCTCTCAGTGGTATTGTGAGAATGAGATAGGTTAATATGGAACAGCATCCAATATATACAAGACACTACCTAAGTATTCGCACTCATTTATTACTAATAACAAAATCATTCACATAAAGAAGATAAAATCTGAATCAAACCAACATCAGGAGTATTTTCAGGTACAGAATCACACAGTGCTCCGTACATCCAGTCTATAAAAAAAGGATTGTGAACCTATGGTGTCAATGAGTCCACCTTATGATCTTTAAAAATACTCAGATCATTACCCAAACTTGTCAATAACTTCAAAGATATTCTCCTTTATGAGAGCCTACCGTGCATTTCTACAGTGAAATCCAGGAACAGCATCGCCTGCTCCTATACTTGACCCTGGCTGTTCCAGGCACGTTTCAGGGTCTTGTTCTCAGGAGAAAGAACCATGAAATCAGAGAGGCACCTGGGATGAGTCAACAAAACCCTGGGGCCTCTTCCTTCCTCTCTGCTGCCAGAACCCCATATTATAGAGGACCCTGTTTGGGACTTCATGACTCACTATATTTAAAATGGAAACAATCTCTCAAACTCCACAAAGGGAGTGGAACACGACTATTATAGTGAGGTAAAAATGATCCAAGTTAAAAAGTATTCAGAAATAAATGTCTTAGATACAGGAAAAATAACTGTACTCCCAAATCAAATTAGAAACTGAGAATTAACATTTTTAGTTTAATAATAGAACAATTTAATAAATAGCCTTCAAAATATCTTACCTCACACGGAAATATCTGTTTCTCTTGAGGGCCACTCACCCTCCCCCACCTCCCCGAAAAAGTAGGTAAAAGGCCACAAAAATAAAAAGTAACTTTAAACAGCTTTTGTTTGTTTTTTTTTGCCTTTAAATGAAACATACATGTTTCCGTTTACTGGCTTTTTAATTAATAACCAACAACATAAAGGCTTTCAGTCTACAAATATTAAATTTATAAACCTTAAAATTACTTTAAAATATTAAATTTTATACTGTGCTCAACTTAAGACACTGAGAATGATGATCCTATGATGGCAAAAGAGAAACATATGGATAAAAGCAATGCTGAAGATAGTCTAACATATGCACTCAAGAAGGTCCTACAAAGATATATAAAGACAAAAAGAGACAGAAAAGTATACACAGACAAATGCAGGTTTTTCAAATAATCATTCGGATTTGAAGAGTATATTTCCATTATCAATATCAGTTATATTTTTGACCCAGCCAATCATCCAATTACTGGACAAAGGCAAGAATCACCTGATATTGTAGATGAGAAAAACAAAGGTATAATTTAAAGTTACATGATTTGCTCAGGTTAAGTGACTGGTCAAGGTCAAGCAAAAGAATAGGAGACAGACAGGGGGACCAACATAAATATGTCAACGACATTCTGAAAACAGAAGACGAATAAATATGGACATAATCACATATCACTGTTTTTACTGGGGAGGGGTCTTTCAGATACAGGTAACAGAGTTTTCAAATTGTTATACTCTGGAGACTGTGATGAGAAGAGGTGATTGACACATAGAACTCTTTAGGAAGTGGAATAAAAGCATGATGAATTATGGAAAACAAATTCGCAGTTGCACCAAAGAGTCAGGATAAGAGCTTTGTCACAGTGCTCAACCAGGTAAGAATCACTGTATTTGGATTAAACAAAAAGATTGTTTCTTTCCTTTTAATGAAAAAATAGGTGGCTCACCTTTCACAAGAGCTAAACAGAGATAATGCAAAGGGAGTTTGTTATAGAAACCATGAGTAGCAAGAAAGTATAACAGACCCAACTGTACACATTTTAGATGCTGTTTCATCATACATATATGGAAGCATAAGAAGGAAACAGGATGAAATGAGACTTTAATTCATTAAGAGTGAGCTCTACCCTATATTCTCACATACGGGTTTGTTCTCAAGACTATAATTTGGATTTCATATCCTATTTAGTGACATCTCAGAAGTAAAAACACTTTGGTCCCATGGAGGGGCCTTCTAACCACATACAGCTGCAGAGGTGACGTGTCAGCTGTGATTCTTTGGTGGTTCAAGACATGGGATGTGCAAATGGAAATCTCTCACCTTGCTGCTGTGATCAGTCTCATCTGAGGATTCCAAGTCTGGCCCTTCAGTCTCCTCCGGAGCACTCTCAGGACTACTGCCCTGCTGGCTGCAGAGGCTATGCCCTGCAAGGTGAAGTCAGAAGAACACATGGGTCAGCACGTATAGTCATTGCTATAAGCCATGCCAGTGCAAGGGCGTATGGGGTCAAGCTCATGACGTGTACATATATTGTTAGACGCTCCAAGTATGTGCTCCATGATCTTGGTTCAATAAATGTTAGTTTTCACTGTTTTTATTGTTACCACTATTATTATTATTTTATAACAGTATATTTTTATTTCTTGTAATACATATTTTATAATACACAATAATTGCTGTGGCCTGAATATTTATGTCCCCCCTCAATTTCATACGCTGAAGCCCTAATCCCCAATGGGACTGTATGTGGAGATGAGGCCTTTGGGAGCTAAGTTGGTTTAGATGAGGTCTTGAGGATGGGCCTCCACCAGAGCTCCCCTCCTCTCATGTAAACAGAGAAAA
>NW_006772359.1:1936776-1968055 GCF_000442215.2 Lipotes vexillifer | reverse complement strand
CAGCAGGAACCCAGATCTTAGACTTCCCAGCCTCCAAAACTGTGAGAAATAAATATCTATTGTTTAAGCCACCCAGTCTGTGGTATTCTGTCACAGCAGCCCCAGCTGACTAAGACAATAATTTACTCTCCATCTATCGATGAAATAAAATTTAAATAAAATTAAATTATTTGATTGATTTATAATCAAATTAATTGCTGGATCAATTACTTTTCATTGCTAAAATAACTGAATAAACCATTCCGAGAAGAACATTAAAAAAAATGATAACTTTCATATAGATTACCTGGCAAACTTCACCCCCTCTTCCCACCATATTCTACGCAAAAGTGCAGGCAACTTTCTTTCCTATTTTACCAAGTCCCTACTACAGTGGTTGGCTATGGTAGCCCCCTGCAGTGGGGAAGAGAACATTAAGATCTCTTTCCTCTGGGGGGATTCTCAAATTTAAAAAGCATCTGTACTGCCTGGGGGTTCATGTTATGCAGATTCAGATTCAATAGGTATATGGTTGGACCTATGATTCTGCATTTCTTACAAGCTCCAAGATGTTATCAATCAAGAGGTCCATGGACCCCACTTGGAATAACAAGTCTCTAGTATATTTACAAACCTCTAGCTAGTCTGATAAGACAGTGGTTTGATGACCATTATCTTAGAATATGCCAGGCACTGGGTCAGGGACTACAGCACCATCACTCTAACCCGATGAGAGAGAAGGGAAGAAAGAGAAGAGAAGGAGCCACTTTCTGACTCTTTGGATGAAAGCGTCAGTCTGCAAAGAGGCTGCCTTATTCCAATGACACGGTTACAGTCACAAGCTGTTTAGCACGACTTTCTGATCAAATTCTAGGTTGGTTGGGAAACTAAGGAAAGAAGCCAATCCCTGAGCAAACCTCGCTCCAAGGCTGCGTCCTGTGGTCCCCTTCCCCGCCTCTGGAATGAAGCACCGATGAAGCGAATGCCTACCTCCTATGGTTTGTAAGTTTCTGCCTGAACCCCCTCGCCTCCCCGCACCTAGTCGCAGAGTTCTGGCTCTACGATTTTCTTGCACTTCTTTTTAATTACTTGCTCACTCAATAACATGGTGGGAGCCATCCAAGAGAGAGGCCCACTTAACTTGGTGGATATCAACAATGTCACACCGTCACCACCAGAGGAAAAAAGAGTGATCGAATACTTTAAATGGTGGCAATGACCTAGATTCTGGGGCTAGAAAGAAGGGGAAGATTTGAACAGCGTTAAGCTCTGAGATGGCAGGAACCACGCTCCCTCAGCACTAAGCAGGGTGGCGAGGCTGTACACAAGGTCACCTTCACGCTGTAATCTGCATAATGGCGACCCCCAGACGGTACAGCCAAATAATGTGACCCTGCATATCTCCACTGTATATCATAATGCCTGGGCTCTAGAGGCTGCTCACAAAATAGTGGGAAAAGGAATGAAAGGATTTTCATTGTTAACAATACCGTGGGCCAGGCATCCTAAAAGGGAAGCAAAAAAAACCCTAATTCTACAAAACACTTAGAAATTCTAAGTATCAATAAAATAGAACAAAATTCTTTTTATATTTTTTTCATTATTATTATTTTTTTGGCTGCGCCGTGCAGCATGCGGATAGTTCTCTGACCAGGGACTGAACCCGTGCCCTCTGCAGTGGAAGCATAGGGTCTTAACCACTGGACCACCAGGGAAGTCTCCCCAAATCCTCTTTAAACATAAAGCTGAGCTCCAAGAAATCCCCAGAGCCCAAAATGAAGACGACATAGGAAGCAGGAGGGGTGGGGCCAGTCCCAAAGCCACGGCAGTGCTGAGTAATCCATCAGTCCCCAAACTCCAAACGCTAGAGCAGTGTTTCCCAAAGGGAGCGGGAACCTGTTGGTGTCAGGAGGGGAAAACGTTCAGGAGGAAAACTGTACACACGGCAGGTACACAGGGCACTAGCCCCCCCACCCCCGCCCCGGGCTCCTGGGTTCTAAGTATCTTGAGCAATCCCCAGCCACTGTGACAATCAAACACGCCCCCCTACAGAGCCCAACAGCAGAACCATCTCAGCTTGGGAACCACAGCCCTGGAGCCTTTGGTGTCAACTGTGAAGCCGTGAGACAGAAAACAACTGTTGGGTCAGTACAAACTGGAGAGTTAGAATCAAATCTCCCACATTCATATGGTTCCTTGAAGGGCTACACTTTTACCCCAAAAAGACTCAAAAAGATGTTTTTTCAAAAGTATTCACTGGCAAAAGAGAAAAAAAAAAAAAAAGAAGGAAAAAGGAAGCTCATTTAACTCTGCCCATACTCTGGGATGAGTGGAGATGGAGGAAGAAGGGTGTCTTCTTGGAGGTGACAACCACAGGCTGGCTGCACGGGTGTTTGAGATTCAAATTTACACTATGTCCTACATTCCGGAGACTCCAATGTCTTAGTCTGCTCAGGCTGCTGTAACTAGGACCGCAGACTGGGTCGCTTAAACAACAGACATTTATTTCTCTCAGTTCTGGAGGTTGGAAGTCAAAGATCAACATGCCAGCAGATTCTTTCCTTGGTGAGGCCCTTTCCCTGGCTTGCAGATGGCCGCCACCTCACTGGGCACCTACGTGACCGCTCTTTGTGTGTGCAAGGAGAGAGGGGGTGAACCCTGGTCTCTCTTCCTCTTCTCACAAGGACACTAATCCAGCTCGTAACTTCGTCTAAACTTAATTACCTCCCAACGGCCCCCAACTCCTAATAACCCTCACATCAGGGGTTAGGACTTCAATACAGGAATTTAGTCCATTATGCTCAAGATGAAAAACTGCCATAAAGTTGTTCAAAATTTGTATTCCAAGGGCATCTGGCGGAAGCCAAAACAAGTCTGCTCTAGGGGGATTCATCCTTAATGATGGGATCATATTAATGGTCAGACACATAAGCTGGGTCAAACAAGAACCTATAATCCATTATTATAAACACAGGAGAACCAAGTCCCCACGAGGGAGAAGCAACAGCTACAACAAGCAGCAGAATCAGACTCCCAAGGAATAATACCGCAATTATCAGATAGGGATTGTCAAACGAGTACGCTTTAAAAAAAAGGGGGCGGGGGACAAGAAAAGAGAGACTTTCAGAAAAGACCAGGTAAATTAGTAAATTTTTTAGAAATCAGAACTATAATCACTGAAATTAAACACTCAATGGATAAGAATAAGGGTTGAAGAAAGAAGCTAGGAAGGCCTATCTGAAGACATTATCTCACTAGAGCACAGAAATTCTCAAATGCTCAAACTATCAACACAACTGTATTTCAAGCTAAAATCGTATTCAAGAAGAAAAATATAATAAAAATCACTTGACAAAGAGTGAGAAAGTTTACTAATACAGAACCTTGCTAAAAAAAATTCTCTAAAGCATGTACTTTGGGTGGGAAAATATATATACACACATGCACACATGTATAATCTGGTATATGAGGTTACCAGAGAGATAAATAGAGAGCTGATATTCACACAGGCAAGTCGTTGTGTATAAAACAACACTCCACACACATCCAGAAAGGCATTTGGAGGTAAAACATACAAGATGAAACTAAAGCAATGGTGGGTGATTGTATTTAAACCATTTCATGGTCCTTTTATGCTTCAAGTGAGAAGTAAAAAGAATTTGGTCTTGTTTTGTTAGAAATCATGTTAAAATTTTAAGGGCAACCACTAAAAGAAAAGAATTAGACTGTATAAGTTGAAAGGGGAAAGTGGAGATTAGAAATTCAGCCAAAAGAGAGTACAGGAAAGGGCAGGAAGAACAAACAAGATCAAGACAGCAAAATACGATGATAGAAATGAGACAAAAATACATGGATCTTCTAAATAAATGTAATGTAGAGTAAACTCAATATTTAAACTTCGTGTTTAGATAAAAACCAAAATAATGTCATACAAAGCCCCACCTATACGCTTATAGGCAAGAAATAGACCTAAACAAAATGACACAGAAGACTGAATGTATAGGGATGGAAAATATATTAGGCAAACGTAAAGAACGCTCTCCAAATGCCACACAAAATAGATTTAGTCAGACTATAGAAGATGTAAACATCAAGCATTATTATGCTTGATCCATGAATTTTAAACCCTATTCACAAGGATTAGCAGTTTATGCAAAGAGCCCACATATGAGGCCATAACACAAATCTCAACAAATGCCAAAGAATCCGAATTCAGACAGACCACACTGGCAGCATTATTTTTGGAGCTAAATTTGTTATGAAAGAGCAAAAGGCTAGTAATACCAAAGACAGTTTTAGAGAAGAAAAACAAGACTGGGATAATTTCCCTACCAGATATCAAAATGTATTTAAAGTTACAATAATATAAGGCAGTGCAGAATTAGCAAGAAGACAGGCTAACAGAACAGAGAGTCCCAGAAACAGCCCCACCCGTGTATGGAAGTGTGATGTACAGCAGATGTGTCACTGCAGATCCAGGGGAAAAGAATGGAACATTTGATAATGTGGCTAGGACAGCAGATTACCCATATGGGGAAATAAAAAGCTGAACCCTAACTCACATCATTCCTAAGAATCAGTACCAGGGAGGTATAAACCAGAAAGTGAACAGTCCAAACTATAAACCTTTCAGAAGGAAATATAGAAGAAAATGTTTGTTGCCCAGGGGAGAGAGAAGGATTTCTTAAACAGGATATAAAAAGCACAAATCCTATGAGATAGAAAATCAGATTTTACTAAAATTAAAAACTTTTCTTTGTCAAAAGGCACCATAAAGGCAACAACATATATTATAGACTGAGGAAAGTTATCTTCAACACATATAACTGGCAAAAAATATTAATATCTAGAATATAAAAGAAGTCCTATGAATCAATAACTGTGGGTCTATCTGATTCTAAAGTATATATTCTTTTTTTACCCTGTTAGCTATGCTTCTGCCCTTAACTGAAGATAAAAATTAATAAAATAGGATAGAAAGAGAAAAGGCAATGCAGTTGTGGTAGACAATTGGCAAAGATGACAGTGATGATTCCTCCCATCCCTTTAAGCACGGATCTTTGTGTCAATGACCCCACCCCATGAATTTGGGTTGGCCTTGTTTGTGACTTGTTTAGGCCAAAAGAATGTGACGTAAGTGGTGATATATGAAGGCTTCTGAGCTAAGGCTACAAGTGGCTTTGCAGGTTCTTGTCTGGTCCCCCAGGAACCCTGGACCCACCATACAATGAAACCCTCAAGCTAGCTTCTTGAGGATGAGAGACCTCAAGGAAAGAGGGGTCCAGCCAACCAATCACCAAATATGTGAGTAAGACCATCTTAAACCAGCCCCAGTCAAGCCCAGATGACAAAGTCACAAGAGTGACTGAGGCAAGGAGAGCAGAACAACCGTCCAGCTGAGCCCGGCCCAAACTGCTGAGCACAGTGAGCAAATTAAATGGTTGTTTTGGGTGGTTTGTTACAGAGCAGTAGATGGCCAACACATGGTTAGGGGGAACTCAGTCATCCAAGAGAGCCAGAGAGGCAGGAATTGACAGTGGTGCCCGTCAAGAATGCTGAAGAGAGACACTGGCATGGCAGGAAAAGGGAATCCAAACCAGGAAAAAGTCCTGTTTTTGCTCCCACACTTCAAGGCCTTCTCTGAACACTTCCCAGCTGAAGAGGCTTATAGAACACCACTGTCGAGTTTCTATGCAACCCCATACAAACACAGATTTGCGACTTCCTACTCTTCCTTTACCACAAGAGACCTTCCTCTAAGAGCAGACCCCGAAGGGATTATTCCCTTTGTCGTGGAGGTGGCCGTCCCCATTTAATTACCAGTATGCATGCAGACGGCTCCAGAAAGCTGAAGACAAGGCTGAGAGGTGGTTGAGGAAGTAATCAAAGCAGGGAACTGCCTGTCCCACTTCACGCTATGCCCAGCACTTAGCACATCACCACCTGGCATAAAAGAGGCACCAGTTAACGCGTGGCAGCACAGAGAGGAAGCAGGGCCAAAACTAAAGAGACAAAGGATGAGCAGTGGTATACAGTGGAGAATTATTCAGCCATAAAAAGGAAGGAAATCTACTCTTTGCAAAAACATGGATGGGCCTTGAGGGCATTATGCTTAAGGGAAATAAGTCAGTCAGAGAAAAGCAAATACTGTTATGATCTCACTTATGTGTGGAATCTAAAACAAAACAAGCAAAACAAAAACAAACAAAAAAACCCCCACAGATACAGAGAACAGATTGGGGGTTGTCAGAGGTAGGGGGTTGGGGGGCAGGTGGGTGAAATGGGACAAAAGGTATAAATTTACAGCTATAATACATAAGTCCTGGGGATGTCAGGTAGAGCATGACTATAGTTAATAATACTATGTTGTATATTTGAGATTTGGTAAGTAGATCTCAAAAGTTCTCATCACAAGAAAAAAAATTGTAACTGTGTGTGGTGATGGATGTCAACTAGACATTGTGGTGATCATTTTGCAATGTATACAAATATCAAATCATGATGTTGTACACCTGAAACTAATATAATGTTATATGTCAGTTCTACCCCAATTAAAAAAAAAAAGATGAACAGTGGGTGGGCAGTCTCAGAGAATGAGGCAGTACAGGGCAGGGCTGAGGCCCAGCAGGACAGGACCTATAGGCTATCTCAAAAGCTGCCATAAATAACATTCATTGTTGTGAACAGGTGTGATCATTTCTCTGCTTCTTCAAATTATCTTCACATCATAATGTGATTGTTTTGTGACTGAGGAAACCTTTGTTGCTAGCACGTCCCACTCACCATTAGCCGGATAGACAACAATGAGGTCAGGGGCAGTACAAACACATGAATGTAAGCTTACATTTTGATTTATCTTTGATTTACTTGGATGAGATGCATTCACTAAGGCTCCATTTAAGCCCATTAGGGACTTAAATTTAATGGAGGAAGGAAAAAAAAATCTTTGCCTTATGAGATATATGAACAATGTAAGTTAAACTAGCAGATTCTCCAATTAAAACATTTCCAAAGAGGAACCAATCGTAACTGGTTATTGAGTGAAAAAAACGACTGAGGGGAAGGGAGGAAGAAAAGGTTAGACACGGCCAATAAAGACATTTAGCTGGAATCTCATCATGAAGCGATGATTTTATTTTGCTTTTCAGCCATTTTACTGTCATATAAGAATAAGAATTCCATAGACACACTCATAATATACAAGATCAGCATAAACACTTGCCCCTCCCCCACGCTAAGAAAACAAAACCAAAACAATTTTAAAGGAATAAAAAACTGGGGAGAGCTAAACATACACTATGAAAAAAAAAAAAGGAAAAACACTACAATTTTAACTTGGGAGACAAATAATAACTTCTTTCCAACCAAATTTCACAAAACCCCAGTGTCTGTTTCTCTCCAGAGAACATTTTTTTAATCCATAAAAACTGTAGATATAGTCCTTCCCAATCCTATCAGCTTGTTGTGAAACTCAAATAATATATAATCCACTAACGTTCTTTAAAATTATACAAATGGAGGCTCTTAATCTCTGAAACGACATTTTCTTCCACACACAGGACTCAACGGGTGTCATTAATCAAATCCAGCTGGATATCAGGACTAGGTGTTAGGGTTTCCCTAGCAGGGCCCACAGAAGCGGGCCATGTGCTGTGTGACGAGAAGCATCGCACACAGACAGTTTACAAAACGCACATGGCTCCAAATTTTATCGACAAACAACTAGAAGGCCATGTGCTACTGGTATCTGTGAGACTTCAGTGAATCTGGAGAATGGGACCATATCTGTTTGTAGGAAGGTAAATCTGTGCGGTTCCTCTTTCTTGGCTGCCCCTCCTGCTGTCTGGCTGTCTTCTGTTTGCAGAATGGAGCACCAGACAATCTGCATGGAACATCAGCCCAAAATAGAACGTCGCATTTCACAGGCACTGCAGGGAAGCAAGCACTGCCTAGCAAATCAAAGCCTGCCGAGTGCTTAACGACTCCTTCTCTGACCAAGACGCCTTGGCTCTCCTGGCTGTCACAGAAGCCTTTCCTGTTACAGCAAAGGGTGCTTAATCTACTTCCTGCAGGAGGGCTGTCTGTGCTCACTGCGGATTGCCATCTTTCACTCAGCATCAGACAGAGTAAGATCAAGGGGGCTGACTCTCCAAACCCAAGGCTGGCCCTAATTGTCTTTAACAGGTAGAAACCAGTGCTAAAGTCAAATGAATGTGAGCCTTAAGGACAGAACTTAAAGTGAGAGAGACAGACAGACATTTTTTTTTTTTTTTTTTTTTTTTTGCGGTACGCGGGCCTCTCACTGTCGCGGCCTCTCCCGTTGCGGAGCACAGGCTCCGGACGCGCAGGCTCAGCGGCCATGGCTCACGGGCCCAGCCGCTCCGCGGCACGCGGGATCCTCCCGGACCGGGGCACGAACCCGTGTCCCCTGCATCGGCAGGAGGACTCTCAACCACTGTGCCACCAGGGAAGCCCTGCTTTCCTATACTGACATTCACTGTAACAGTTTCCTAACTGGGGAGTGTAGGTATATACATTCTAATCAACCAGGCCAGTGCTTTCAACTGGAGACTTTGCCCCTGTGGGGACATTTAGCAATGTCTGAAGATTATTTTTGACACAACTTGGGGGGAGGGGGTTAAAAACGACTAGCTGAGAGTTGTTTGTAGGAATACTGCTAACATGAAGGCACAGGACAGCCTCCCACAACAAAGAATTATCTGGCCCCAAATGTCAGTAGCACCAGATGAGATCAGTTTTCAAAATAAATCACACAGGAACATTACAGAGGCTTTCTGGAAAGCTCACAGAAACAGAGTTTTGCAACTTCCTATGCCAGCTTCCCCTTCACTTCAGGCTCTTTCTAAAATAATAGCCACTGAAGGAACTAGCTTTTTGCCTGGACCCTCTTCCCTCATTTTCTTACCCTAAACAACTGTTGAAAAAAAAGAAAAAAGAAAAAAGATGAAGAATAGGCCCAGGAAGATTTCAACAAGGACACATGGATGGCCAACGGCCAAGAATGGAAACTGAGTCTTACTGAGACAACACTTAGGATGGAATCTATTCTCCAGTCCCTGGCTTTCCAAGCCAACACGGCAATCCAGTCACCATGGGTCCCTCCTATACTGAGGAAGAGGAGGATAAAGGAGATTACCTACCAGGTTGTCATTACAGAAAATCTCAATGAAGCAGACCACAGAATGTTATCCACAAACACCCCTGTAGATGGTCTGCATGGGACCATAAGATTCCAATCATCTTCCCATTCCACCCAGATGAAAAAAAGAGGATCAATAACCAAGAATAGTCGGTGACCTAAGGGAGTAGCCTCCAATCTTAGTTGCACGTTAGAATCACCTAAGGATTTTTAAGCAACCATCCAACATGTGCAAACACAGCCCCGACCTCAGACCAATGGAATCATGATCTCTGAAAAGCGGCCCAGGGGTCTCAGCCTTCTAGACTGCAGAATGTACTTCTTTCCACCTGGGGAAGGAAACTACCTTAAGTTTACTTCATAAACTTAGTTATCAGACAATCCACCTGGTGCAGACTGGAGTGGAAGACAGGGCAGTGAGGAGATCAAAACCGAGCAGCCTCTGGTTACTAGCTAGAGAATCTTCCCATCCCCACAAGAGACTGTGCTTTGAATGCATAACGTTTGAGTACCTCTTAGAACATATTCTAAACACCTCACTTTCATCACTCAGTCATTCCTCACAACAACCGCGTTTGACAGTGGTGTGGTACGATCCCCATTTTATGCACAAGGACACGGGGCACAGAGAGATGAAGCGTAACCTGTTCAAAGGCATGAAGCTGATAAACATAAAAATAGGACTCATTCCCAAGGAACCTGGTTCCACAGCCCACTCTTAGCCACTAGGTAATGATATTTCTACCTCGAGGAAACAAACCTCTCCATAAAAAAGGCTTCAGAAATAATCCAGCCCTGAAAGCTAATCACATATTTCAATCAGAATTCTCAGGGCAGGATCAAGGCCACGTCTGCATACTGGGACTCGTAAAATGGGGCAATCCACAGGCCCAGCCTCCTACAGACGGGCACCAGCCAGGGTGCCTGTGGACACGGCCAGGCCCTCCACCAAGGCTGCCCCACATCCACTATGACCACCCTAAGATGGTCCCGGCATCAAACCTCAAATCCGTCACTCAGGAGGCTTCTTAGTTTTAGTTACTTCTATATTTAGATGAAGGCTATAGTCCAGCCTGCCCATCGTACACACTTTCTCAACTGTTTTCTGTTGTCACTGCAGCTGTCTGTACACACTGCTTCATAAACTCTGCCTCATTATGAAACCATCTTTCAGGTTATTTTATCCTGTTTACTTGCCCCCTCTTTTATCTTGCACTGGTAAATAGGGACTAGGAAATGGCAGCAACCAGGAGGCAGACACGCTGAGACCCAGGTGGGGAGCCTGAGTGACTGCTTGCCTCCAGGCAGTCTGATGGGGCCGCCACTACTGAGAGCATCTGAGAATTCTTCTGGAACTTATTAATGTTGAAACCAACTTAGAAACTTTCCAGAAAATCCACACTGTGACTTTACTTTCATGCTGTATTCTTGAACCAAGTTGATTACCTAACTTGACCAAGCACACCTGGCTCTGAAGGATTTTTGATCCCTACAAAATATTAAAAGGTGAAGCAATTAAAAAACAAAGGACTACACTAAAATGTTAAGTATGAGGACAGAATCATGTCATAGTCATCATTATAACTTTCCACATCCAGATTAATGTCTGGGACACAGCAAATACTTAAGAAATGTCGGTTCCAAGTTATGATCTGGAAACAAATACCTAAATCTTCTATGGATGATTCCAAAATAAAGGTTTTAGTGTGGTTTAAACAACAGTAGGTTCAGTGGATGTAGCAGGCAGATTACAAAGGTGTCTGGTCTGAAGGAGGATGTAAGGTCAGCGGCTGACAGGATAGGGCTATATATACAAAATATACTCAAATATTCCCAAAACAGACACATTTTTAAATTAAAAAAAAATTTTAATATAAGGTTTTAAAACTTGGCAAACTGTGTGCGCATGCAAACGCACGCACGCACACACAAATCTTTTTTCAAAAGAAAGAAATATATCAAAACCATGATTGTGTTTAAAGGAACAAATCATGAGCAATCACACTTTATATCAGGGGTCTGTAAAGGGCCAGATAGTAAATATTTTCAGTCTTGCAGACCATGAGTCCCAGTCATAACTACTCAACTCTGCCATTGTGATGGGAAAGCAGCCAGAGACAAAACATCAATGAATGGGCTTGACTGTGTTCTAATAAAACTTTATTCACAAAAACAGGCCATAGTCTGGATTTGGCCAGTGGGTCTTAGTTTGCCAACACCTACTTTATATCCATAACCCACAGGAAGGGCTCAGACAGGAAAAAACATCCAAAAAAGGTTGAGTACACACTGTTGTTTGTAGTATGTACATCCAGACCTTATAAAGTCCTTTCAATAACCTAATCTAACACAACACGCCTTACTCAGTCATTTTACAGAAACCACTGTGAACGGAGTTTTACGGGATTGAGCCTGCCATCTTGTGGTCACATAAAAGAACAACCTTCATGGTATCCATTCCCTATCATTAAGGGTACACAGCTCCCTGGTTAGATAAAGACAAATACCATATGATATCACTATCTAAAATATGAATCTAAAATATGGAATCTAAAATATGACACAAATGGACCTATCTGTGAAACAGAAACAAAATCAGGGACATACTGAACAGACTGGTTGTTGCCAAGGGGAAGGGAGGCAGGGGAGAGGTGTAGTGGGAGTTTGGGGTTAGCAGACGTAAGCTATTATATATAGAATGGATAAACAACAAGGTTCTATATTCAATATCCTGTGATAAACCATAAGAGGAAAGAATATGAAAAAGAATGTATATATATATATGTATCACTGAGTCACTTTGCTGTACAACAGTAATTAACACAACATTGTAATTCAACTATACTTCAATAAAAAATTAAAAAACAAATTTTTTTAAAGGGTACACAGCTCCCTGGGGTCCTTTTCTAAAGATGTGATTGGCGTGTGGGTACTGCAATGACAAACTGAGTCAGAAGTCAACAGTAACTAATAGTGATTGATTCTCTCGAGCCTCAACTTGTCAAATTCTCCTAGGGAACCAACCACCCAATGAAAGGATGAACTGTCACAAGGCGTCCGCTTGTGATTTATTCTTACCAAGCCAAGCTTCAGAAGGGACTTCGAAAAATAAAAATACTCAGAGTACCTACACTCAGAAGTGGAAAATGAAGACTTCTTTTAACCCGAGTTTTAAAGAGAAAATAAATCCCAAACCCCAGCTTACCAAATCAACCCCAACTCTAGAACCAGGTCATGGTGAGATAAGTGAGAGCAGTATCTGTTCGCCTATGGCCTCGCTCTCTGATTCTCCCGCTGAACAAGAATGGGCGCCTGTGTAGCAAAGTGAAGAAAACCTAAGCCTCGTACCAGGAAACAAACTCAGGAGAGAGATGCAAGCAAATAAGAAGAGCATAAGAGGAGCAGGGCCCACGTGAAAGATGTCTTCGCAGGGCCCTGGGGAGCTTGGTGGGGTGCCAGGAAGGCTCCTCGGGGCAGGTAGCATTCAAGCTGTTCCTTTCTGAATGAGTATAAGGTTGCCAGATGGAGTGGGAAGAAATGTGTAAACAGGAGAAGTGGCAGATGGGGCAGGGCAGGGGGTTCCACCGATGGGCTCTTGTCCAGACTCTAGGTCACAGGGGCCCAAGAGAAAAGTTGACCAAACACCAGTTCTGGGCACATTTCCGCTCTGGCCATCTCACCCCACATCTTCCTCTTCCACAGAAGGAAAAGCAGGGCTGGGTAATTTGGGGGGTGGTGCCATGGAAGGCAGGGAAGATAGCACCAAGAGCCTCAGCATCTTAAGTGATTCCTGGCACTTCTGTGTCTCCAATTCTCGTCCAGAGCCAAGAGACAGTGGCCTCTACCCATTTATCTTTCTCCCAAACGACAACAGCAGCACGACAAAGCTTTCCATCGCAGCCAAACAGCAGTTACACAGGCACGAGAGTTCCTGGCCCCTTTGAAATTTCTACAGGAAGCTCAGTAATCTGCTCATCTTACACATCTTAGATGACCTGCCAAATGCAGGAAATCCACAGAATACGCAAGCCGCGTGGGCAGCCTCCGAGGGGCAGCCCGGTGCACAGCCATACCTGTGTTGCTGGTGAGAAAGGAGAGAGGGTTCTCGCTGAGGTCGGCGGGGCCGTCCAGCCGGAGGGGCGGGCTCCCCAGCAGCTCTGCTTCTCCCTCCAGCTCGGGGTAGGTCCTCACCAGGAGGCCCAGGGACAGCTGCGAGAGGAAATCTTTGAGGACAGAAGCATTCAGGGTGCTCGCAGCACGATTATTGATCTCAAGAATCTCATCTCCCGCTTTCAGGCCTGCCAACGCGAGACGGAAAATGTTTAATGTCACACACGCATAAAAGCAGCTGCAGCATCAAATCAGATCACAGCATCTTAGACGCCCTGTTTCGAAAGGGCACACTGAGCTCTCCTGCTATATGTGTTGCTGCAAACAGGCTGTAGTGCGCAAAGGGGAACATCAGGTGATCACGTGGTCTTTGGGTTTGGAAGGTTCTAGACTGGGATGTCACAGCATGCCTATCCTGTCCTGAATACACCAGCTAAACAAATTTATTCCTTCTTGAATCTATGTGCTCTAAGCATCTGCCAATTGCTCCTCGCAAATGCTAATTCTGGCTATCGTCCTAGCATTTTGAGGGGAAAAGATGGAAAGGCTCCCCGACTGCAGCAATTTCTATGTCTTCTTGTGCGACGGTGGACACGTGGGCACAGTCAGCTAAAGTCTATGAATCATTTCTACGGAATCAAAATGCAGGCATCTCCTCGGCTACAACCACTGAAGGTCATCTTATTCCAAATACACTGAGAGATGATAGTTTATGAAACCAAATGCAATCATATTTTCCCCTCCCCCACCTTTTATTTGAAACTATCTCAGGACCTTGGGGTGAATGGCCTTCTGATGGTCCCCAAAGGTTCTGCTACTTTTGCAAAGCATGCTGGGGAGCTGCCGAAGCTTGGGACCCAGAGGAGCAGCCGTGAACCAGCTCAGCCTAGGAGAACAAGAACTTGTGACTGACCCGGGGCAGGTCCACCTGACATTACAAGAACGTTCCAGCAGTTTGAGAGAGGGAGAGATTAGGGAAGAACAGGAGAGGAAATAAGGTTTCCCTTCAGTTAAGAAGAAGAAAGGAGTCTGATTCTTATTTTCTAAGAATATTTCTTATTTTCTAAGTTTCTTTGTGGAAAAACTAACTTGAAAAAGGGAGTGACTGAAGGGCAGAGACAAAGGATGAACTGCCAAACGCAAAGCCACACGGTCCCTCAGGCACACCCGCAGTTCTCACTCTGATTCCACAGAAAAATAATTCCGCAGAGAAGTTCTCACTTCCCAACTTCACCGGGTCACACCTATCGGCCAGCTTTACTCAGGTTTCCAAAATACTTGAAATCAATTTTCTATCATAAAATATTCCAAGAAACACCGCAGGTGAGGAGGCAATGGGAGAGAAATGAGAAGGTTTTCCTCCACGTCAGAGGCAGAATTCTGGGAGACTAACCATTCCATTTTTAGGTGAAAGATTTTGGCATCACAACATTTGAATTGAAAACACAAAATTTCCACATGTGAAAGGCAGTTATTGGTTTTTAAGTGTTCTCTTGGAGACAGTTCTTTTCGTTAGATATTAGAGGAGGTAAAATAAGGAGAAAAAGAAGAAACGACTTAAAAACTAAAACCATCTGTAAGTTTTTTGTTTTTTTTTAAAGAATTTTTAGGTTTGCGGGAATTCCCTGGTGGTCCAGTGGTTAGGACTCTGGGCTCTCACTGCCTAGGGTCCAGGTTCAATCCCTCGTCAGGGAACTAAGATCCCGCAAGCCACTCGGCCAAAAACTAAATAAATAAAAATAAAATAATTAAAAAAAAAAAGATTTTCTAGGTTGCTGTGACTGGCTGAATAACAATGTGTAGTGGGTTGAAGGGTGGCCCCTGAAAAGATATGTCCATGTCCCGAAAACTGGGAATGTGAGCTTATTTGGAACAGGATCTTTGCAGCCGTAATTCAGTAAAAGATCTTGAGATAAAATCATGCTGGATTATCTGATGGGTCCTAAACCCACTGAAAAGTGTCCTTGTAAGAGACACACAAAAGAGACACAGAGAGAAGAGGAGAAAGTTATGTGAAGTCGGAGGATGAGATTGGAGCGATGCTGCCACACCTGGAGCCTCCAGATGACGGAAGAAGCAAGAAAGGATTCTCCCCTAGAACCTCCCAAGGACCACAGCCCTGCACACACCTTGGTTTCACACTCTGTCCTCCAGAACTGTGGGAGAATACAGTTCTGGGTTTGTTTGTTTGTTTTTAACATCTTTATTGGAGTATAATTGCTTTACAATGGTGTGTTAATTTCTGCTTTATAACAAAGTGAATCAGCTATATGTATACATATATCCCCATATCCCCTCCCTCTTGCATCTCCCTCCCAAGCTCCCTATCCCACTCCTCTAGGTGGTCACAAAGCACTGAGCTGATCTCCCTGTACTATGCGGCTGCTTCCCACTAGCTATCTATTTTACATTTGGTAGTGTATATATGTCCATGCCACTCTCTCACTTCGTCCCAGCTTACACTTCCCCCTCCCCGTGTCCTCAAGTCAATTCTCTACGTCTGCATCTTTCTGCCTGTCCTGCCCCTAGGTTCTTCAGAGCCATTTTGTTTTTGTTTTTAGATTCCATATACATGTGTTAGCATACGGTATGTGTTTTTCTCTTTCTGACTTACTTCACTCTGTATGACAGACTCTAGGTCCATCTACCTCACTACAAATAACTCAATTTCCTTTCTTTTTATGGCTGAGTAATATTTCATTGTATACATGTGTCACATCTTCTTTATCCATTCATCTGTCGATGGACACTTAGGCTGCTTCCAGGTCCTGGCTATTGTAAATAGAGCTGCAGTGAACATTGTGGTACATGCCTCTTTTTGAATTATGGTTTCCTCAGGGTATATGCCTAGTAGTGGGATTGCTGGGTTGTATGGTAGTTCTATTTTTAGTTTTTGAAGGAACCTGCATACTGTTCTCCATAGTGGCTGTATCAATTTACATTCCCACCAACAGTGCAAGAGGGTTCCCTTTACTCCACACCCTCTCCAGCATTTACTGTTTGTAGATTTCTTGAGGATGGCCATTCTGACTGGTGTGAGGTGATACCTCATTGTAGTTTTGATTTGCATTTCTCTAATGATTAGTGATGTCGAGCATCCTTTCATGTGTTTGTTGGCAATCTCTGTAACTTCTCTGGAGAAATGTCTATTTAAGTCTTCTGCTCATTTTTGGATTGGGTTGTTTGTTTTTTTTGATATTGAGCTGCATGAGCTGCTTGTATATTTTGGAGATTAATCCTTTGTCTGTTGCTTCATTTGCAAATATTTTCTCCCATGCTGAGGGTTGTCTTTTCATCTTGTTTATGGTTTCCTTTGCTGTGCAAAAGCTTTTAAGTTTCATTAGGTCCCATTTGTTTATTTTTGTTTTTATTTCCATTTCTCTAGGAGGAGGGTCAAAAAGGATCCTGCTGTGATGTATGTCATAGAGTGTTCTGCCTATGTTTTCCTCTAAGAGTTTGATAGTTTCTGGCCTTACATTTAGGTTTTTAATCCATTTTGAGCTTATTTTTGTGTATGGTGTTAGGGAGTGATCTAATCTCATTCTTTTACATATACCTGTCCAGTTTTCCCAGCACCACTTATTGAAGAGGCTGTCCTTTCTCCACTGTATATTCTTGCCTCCTTTATCAAAGATAAGGTGACCATATGTGCGTGGGTTTATCTCTGGGCTTTCTATCGTGTTCCATTGATCTATATTTCTGTTTTTGTGCCAGTACCACACTGTCTTGTTTACTGTAGCTTTGTAGTAGAGTCCGAAGTCTGGGAGCCTGATTCCTCCAGCTCCGTTTTTCTTTCACAAGATTGCTTTGGCCATTCGGGGTCTTTTGTGTTTCCATACAAACTGTGAAAACTTTTGTTCTGGTTCTGTGAAAAATGCCATTGGTAGTTTGATAGGGATTGCACTGAATCTGTAGTTTGCTTTGGGTAGTAGAGTCATTTTCACCATGTTGATTCTTCCAATCCAAGAACATGGTATATATCTCCATCTGTTTGTATCATCTTTAATTTCTTTCATCAGTGTGTCATAGTTTTCTGCATAAGGTCTTTTGTCTCCTTAGGTAGGTTTATTCCTAGGTATTTTATTCTTTTTGTTGCAATGGTAAATGGGAGTGTTTCCTTAACTTCTCTTTCAGATTTTTCATCACTGGTGTGTAGGAATGCAAGAGATTTCTGTGCATTAATTTTGTATCCTGCTACTTTACCAAATTCATTGATTAGCTCTAGTAGTTTTCTGGTAGCATCTTTAGGATTCTCTATGTACAGTATCATGTCATCTGCAAACAGTGACAGCTTTACTTCTTCTTTTCTGATTTGGGTTCCTTTTATTTCCTTTTCTTCTCTGATTGCTCTGGCTAAAACTTCCAAAACAATGTTGAATAACCGTGGTGAGAGTAGATAACCTTGTCTTCTTCCTGATCTTAGAGGAAATGGTTTCAGTTTTTCACCATTGAGAATGATGTTGGCTGTGGGTTTGTCATGTACGGCCTTTATTATGTTGAGGTAAGTTTCCTCTATGCCTACTTTCTGGAGAGCTTTTATCATAAATGGGTGTTGAATTTTGTCAAAAGCTTTGTCTGAATCTATTGAGATGATCATATGGTTTTTCTCCTTCAATCTGTTAATAAGGTGTATCACACTGACTGATTTGCGTATATTGAAGAATCCTTGCATTCCTGGGATAAACCCCACTTGATCATGGTGTATGATCCTTTTAAGGTGCTGTTGGATTCTGTTTGTTAGCATTTTGTTGAGGATTTTTGCATCTATGTTCATCAGTGATATTGGCCTGTGGTTTTCTTTCTCTGTGACATCTTTGTCTGGTTTTGGTATCAGGGTGATGATGGCCTCGTAGAATGACTTGGGGAGTGTTCCTCCCTCTGCTATATTTTGGAAGAGTTTGAGAAGGACAGGTGTTCGCTCTTCTCTAAATGTTTGACAGAATTTGCCCGTGAAGCCCTCTGGTCCTGGGCTTTTGCTTGTTGGAAGGTTTTTAATCACAGTCTCAATTTCAGTGCTTGTGACTGGTCTGTTTATATTTTCTATTTCCTCCTGGTTCATTCTTGGAAGGTTGTGCTTTTCTAAGAATCTGTCCATTTCTTCCAGGTTGTCCATTTTACTGGCATAGAGTTGCTTGTAGTAATCTCTCTCGATCCTTTGTATTTCTGCAGTGTCAGTTGTTACGTCTCCTTTTTCATTTCTCATTCTACTGATTTGAGTCTTCTCCCTCTTTTTCTTGATGAGTCTGGCTAAGGGTTTATCAATTCTGTTTACCTTCTCAAAGAACCAGCTTTTAGTTTTATCCAGTTCTGCTTCTTAAGCCACCCAATTTGTGGTAGTTTGTTATGGCAACCCTAAGAAACTAATACGGGGCCTACCTGAGTGAGCTAGTCTCAGTATTAATAAGTGAGAGCAGGGGGCCCAGAAGTGGTGGGCAATGAAGTACCTTGTTGGGGTCCTTCTGTCACAACGCCACTGTGTAACAGCTCCGTGCCCGTGGGCATGTTACTGAATCTCTCCCAGCCTCAGTTTCCTCATACGTGAAGAGGGGCATGGATTAAATGAGATTCAACAAAATAATCCATATAAAACTCTTTGCACAGCACTTGGCATGTGGAAGATATTTAAGACATTAACTCTCATTATTAATATTTGGTAGAACAAAGAGGAAAACTTTTTTTTGGAATTTTTGAGCCTACTCAAAAACGATCCCCACCACCCACGGTAAAAGTTGTGAAGCATCTAATCTATCTGTCTAGAAAAATACAGCACAGAGCTTTCTCTGTGTCCTGTGGAGCCATCTGGAAGACACTTAGATGACAGCAAAGAAGATGCCTGATCCCAACCTCAGATGATTCCAAGAGCAGAACAATGCGCCAAACAGGCCCAAGATGAACACAGATAAGTGTAAACACAGTTTGGTTCCAAAAGTCAGTTCACAAGTACAGCCAACATGAGATCCAACACAGAGCAAGAGGGAGGCAAGAGAAAGCAGGAATATGGGAACTACCCAGCAGCCCATCACAGGCCAAAAGCCCAAGGTACCTGGCTAAGAAAAATAAATAAAGTGTAGGTTCAATTAATGCAAACAGAATATTCAGATCTAATTAGGCTGCGTGCCACCAGACGCCCCTTGGTTGCACCACATTCTGGTCATTTTCAGAAACACTAAAATCTGGACCGTCCTCTAGGAGAATTGGCATCTGGATAGTGTCCAGAGGGCAATGACCAGAGTTGTATTCTACATTCTAATGAATTGTTGAAAGATCTGGAAGTGTCAAATGTGGAAAAGACTTAGCAGTTTTTAACGTAAAGTACATCATGAACACCAGTGGCTGGTTATAAACGAGGAGGCAAACAGTGAACGGAAGCTGAGGGAGAAGGGATGTCTTATAATCAGAGACGCCCACAAAGAGGCCGTATGGTCCACAGGGAACTTTCCGTTATCGGGAGGTCTTCACAGAGCGATTACGTTTAACATCAAATATCTCTCCCGACACAGCCCTCTGCAGGTGGGATACTGGGAACAGTTTGCCACCCAGGTGGACAAATGGGCAACACTCTTGCATCCGCAGAGAACAGTGTTATATGGGGCAAGGGAGTTGCAGCAGACGACCGTTTGGTTTTATCTAACACCAGTGTTCCTGGATTCAAAGGACTAAAACAGGATGTGACTAAAAACCAGGGCAGCGTATTTCCCCACCCCCGCACGCCAACCAGCACATTCGTCGTGCTGAAAGAGATAAAAATCAGATTGGGGTTTAAAGGGGAATAAACCCCGTCATCTCTGCTCTTAGCTGAGATACGCTTTGAATGCGTCAAACTCTGGCCTCCGGACTGCCTTTGGCCTCGAAAATATGGAAGGAAAAGGAAGGAAAATCCTTGTCCACGGCCGTTAGCAGTGGATAAATTACTTGGACTTTGTTTCCGATTGGGCACACCTTTGCCATCTCTGTGCAGAGCCAAGTCTGCGGGCAGCACTTCTCCGGTGCTGAGAGCACAGGGCAGAGTACGCTGCACAAGGAGCTTGTAAGCCATGAACACCCAGAACTAAGCTGCCCCAGAACATGGGAGGAGGTGGGAAAGGTAGGCAGGCATTCCATCCTCCCCCAGCTGCTCCACTGTCCTCTAGCAGAACAGATACAGGTATCACATCCAAGTGTAACTGACCAAGACATGTTGGACTTTTATATTCAATGGGCATTATTTTGCCACTGCCTGGATGAAGCTAAAAATTCCATAGCAAGAAGAATGAAATGAAGGTGGATTTTAAGCCCTACCTACCTGCCCAGGTTCCCCCCAAAAGTCACGTCCACCCAGAACGTTACGTTATTTGGAAAGAGGGTCTTTGCAGATGTAATTAAGTCAGGATGAAGTCATACCAGAGTAAGTAGGGTGGGTCCTAAATCCAATGACTGGTGTTCTTCTAAGAAGGCCATGTAAAGACAGAGAGACACATGGGAAAGAGGGCCATGTGAGGACAGAGGCAGAAATTAGAGTGATGCAGCTACAAGCCAAGGACGCCATGGGCTACTAGCAGCCACAGCAGAATCTAGAAAGAACCGTGAAACAGATTCTTCCTGCAGAGGCTCCAAAAAGAAACAACCCTGCCAATACCTTGATTTCAAACTTCTGGCCTCCTGGTGAGAATACATCAGGAGGCCAGAAGTTTGAAAGGCCTCTGTGTGAGAATACATTCTATTGATTTCAATCACCCAGTTTGTGGCAATTTGCTACTGCAGCTCTAGGAAACTAACGTAGGAAGCAAAAAATCTAGGTTGAAATGATTCTCTCAGAGTAGAAAAAGTGTGGAGAGCTGGGGTTCCACAAGTAGCCTAGACAGACAACACTATGAGCCCTTCTAGGGCCGCAGGCAGGGTGTAGCAGAGAAGAGCTCTCGAAGGAGGGCAGCAAGTCAGGATCCTGAACCCCTAGGTTCTCAACTTCTACAAAGATTCCTCTATGAATGGCAGCAATAGAACATGACGGAGCTTTGCAAGCTCAGGCAAAGGCCCATGTCAGCTTCAACCAGCGCAGACCAAAGCACAGAGGGGTCTTCCCGAATAATCTGCTTCAAGAAGATCCCTGGGACCTCCATTCCATCCCAGATGGTAGGGAAGGACACCCACTTCTGAGTAGAAGGGAATTTCCCATCAACCCCATGGAGATGGGCTCAAAATCCGATTTAAAATCCAAGAAGGCAACATTCCTTGCACAATTGAGCTGATGGAAATAACACTCGTATTCCCTGGAAGAGTTTTCGATGAGACAACATTTAAATACTCTTCAGGGGTGAACCCTTTGGGCATATCCTTCTCATCCACTAACTAGAGAAACCCCAAAGGGAACTGAAGACAAACAAGTCAAGACAAGACACTTAATAACTTACCTTTCTTGGAAGCTAAGCCAGTTTCCTTTACACTATTCACGTAGAGCCTTCGAACACCATCTTCTTCCACAGAAGAAAGTGAAAAGCCTAGGAAACACAGGGACAGCCAGGTAAGGCTCACAGCCTCTGAGTGTCGAGCAATCAATAAGAAGAATCTGCTGTGAACTAGGTACGCTCATTGCTTGGGGTTATAGTTTTTCCTTGTTCGTATTGTTTCACAAAGCAGAAAAATGTATGTTTAGATCACTCTAAAAGAAGTCACTGTAAAAATTCATATGACCAGGTATACCTATCTTCATACAACCTACCTATCAACTCAAATGGAAGAAAATTATTTTGTTTTACCCTGCTTGCTAATAAATGCCACCGTTTTGCCTTTTTTTTTCCCCCCCCCACAGTTCCCTCCATAGCACAAAACAGAAACCATCAGCTTCTCTCATCTGGGTCCCCTTGACTTTTTTCAGCAAATCTATGTCCTAGGACATGTCACAACGGAACAACTGTATGGCGTGTGTTCGTCCATATAATATTGCTGTGTGGACACTGCTTTAATGAGTAAAATTCTGCAAACAGGGAGAAATAGCAACAAACTTTAGAAATCCTTCCTCATATTGAAACTGATGGGCTGCACGTTCTCCTGGTGTCTGATCATAAGATTATCTTACACCTGTCTAGGCTTCCAGAGCTCAAAGCCCGTTAGTTAATTAATCTTGGGTTTTGCTATATCCTTCGGAAAATAAGGCAGAACAAGGCCCTGAGGTTCTAAGTGCTCCCAATCCTATGGCTACAAGACTTGGTCACGTCTGTTTCTAGACAGTCTCATGTAAAACTCTTTCTGATCAATCAATGGAATGTCCACAACCAACACCGACTTTCCCTCGGGATAAAATACTTTGGTAGATAATCTTAAAAGGGCAATGGAAATTAATACAATTGTAAAGATATGACACGAATGATTTCAGCTCTGGGAGAAAAATAAGGCTTAGGCAAAGGAAAAAAAAAACAGTGGTTTAAAAAAACAAACAGGCAACTAACGACAAAATAGAATAATTAATTAAAAGAGTGGGGCCCAGGGATTCACTGAGACTTCTCAGTTCATGTCATAAGGAACACATGTTTTTTTGTATCATTCACAGGACCAGGAAATAGATACCCACACATAGGCAAAACTGCCAAATGCCATCACCCACTAGGGTACTGAAACTCCCTCGGATAGGGAACTATACGAGCCCACCCCCTGAGGACTTTCCAAAGTCTCTGTTTTATTCTCTTATTTTAAATTCCATTCTTACAGCAACTTCTAACTTTCAGATTACTCTTCAAGAAGTCCCACTGAAATAAAAATAATTTTAGACACGAGCCACCAAAATGACATTAGCCTTAACACAGGTGTATTTATCTGCATCACAGCGGAGATTTTCTTTTTCTTTTATCTGTTAGAATAGATAAGAATCGAGGGCTACAACAGGGAGAGGATGAATAGAATTCATTAAAATACAGGCATTTCCTTTCTAAAATGCTACCATTTTATATAAAGTTCTGAGACCAAATTTTTTAATTAAATTTTTAATTCAAATTTTATTCTATTAAACATAAAATGAACACATTGTCAGGAGAGGTGATGTGTTGACAGCCTACTGCAAGTCACCTTAAACCAAAGTCAGTGGAGATGGGTATTCATTTGCTGCCTTCCTTCCTTACCACTAAGGAGGTCAAGAGTCCCAAGGAGCAGCCTCCATTTCAAGATGCCAACAATTTGCACAATGGAGGGAAGGTGGGGATTATAACCATCTCCTACAGTAACAAATATGTACTCATGTGTATTATTTTTTAGATTCCGTATGTAAGTGATATCATACAGTATTCGTCTTTCTCTGTCTGACTTATTTCACTAAAGCTGTGAAACAATATTCTCTGGGCACATCCATATTGCTAACAATGGCAATATTCCATTCTTTTCTTTGGCTGAATAATATTCCACTGTATCCATGTGCAGGCTATCGTAAATAGTGCTGCTATGAACTTTGGGGTGCACGTATCTTTTTGAATTACTTTTCGTTTTTTCCGGATATATATCCAGGAGTGGGATTGCTGGATCATATGGTAGCTCTATTTTTAGTTTTTTAAGGACCCTCTATACTGTTTTCCATAGAGGCTGCACTAATTTACATTCCCACCAATGGTGTAGAAAGGTTCCCTTTTCTCCACATCCTTGCCAAAATTTGTTATTTGTAGACTTTCTGATGTCAGCCGCACAAGTCAGAATATTTTTTTCTTTTAAATAGGATAGCAACAATCTAATTCCCAGCAGACAAATGTAATGTGGTCCAAAATGACTGCCAACAGAAGACAGAGGGAGTTATTCGATATAAACCCAATATATCCACCCATCAGAAGGCTTAGAATTACAAAGACCAGGAGGCACCATGAATGGCATATGATCTTGAGAATGAAGGAAGTGATTAAAACTGAGTGAAGAAACGAAGAAGACAGACTCATATGTTGAATAACCAGAAGTTTCCTCATACTGAAATTCATGACCAAAGAAAAATCAGGACAACAAAGTAAACAAAAGGAAGTACTCAGAAGCAGAGACCAGGATACAGTGAAAGAGAGAAAGTGAGAAAAGTGCAGACACCTCTGACATAGAGGGGACACAAGACCAAAAGTCTAATAGTCTAAGCGGTCCCCAGAGAAGAAGGAATACTCAGTTGCTGAAATGATGCATTCGTCCACCTCAAGGCAGCCTAGGGGATCATGCTTAGTCTATTACAAAACTATTTGAACTAACTTCAACAACAAGTCTGAGAGAGTCCGGAGGGCTGAGGTAGAGGGAGGGGCAAGAGAGAGAAATCAGGCAAGTGTTAAATCTTTCCATTTGTTTAGTCAGTGGAATTATTAAGTCATAATTTCCTCCCTAAAGCGTTCTACAATAGAAAGCAGCATCTGGTTTATAGTTAGACCTTGTATGTGTGCTGATGTGTGCTAGTAACTTACATATACTGAAATTGATGTATAGCGGGAAGCTGCACTTAGGTGCTAATGTCAGAGAGAGGTGGGCTGAATTTAGAATCCTTGGTAGATTCTGAGGTCAGAGACAACCAGGTCTTCTTAGGACTCGGGGACTCTTTAGCTACTTGTGGGAATGCCTTCTGCCAACATCGAACTGGGCACTGAGAATAAATGATTTTACCTAAGGTTATCAGCCATGCATGGTGGCCTTCCAAGGTGAAGTCCAGGAACCGCTACAGATAGGCTGCAACTGACAGCGATGTAAGGACAGAAAGCAAGACTAGGCACTGCGAACCTCATCGTCTGACACTGCCACAACCGCTAAGCAAGGGATTTTGTAGCTTACAAAAGCAGGGGTGCTCCATGACAGATCAGAAATGAAAACAAAAGCCGCAAACCCCTGCTTCTTTATGTCAGGTCACGTGAGAAGCACGGCCAACCAGTACCCTCTGGGTTGATGTCTGATGCCCTGTAACAGCTTCAGCATGGAAATCTAAACAGGTTCTGTGAGTACTTCAGCCACTTTAATTAAAAAAAGCATAAAAAATATAGCGGTTCTATGCCCAGTTTCTATTTCTGAGTCCCCAAGCCAAACCAAACCATCTTTTTTTTTCCTTTGGCTGCGCTGCACGGCACATGGGACCTTAGTTCCCCAACTAGGGATGGAACCCAAGCCCCCTGCAGTGGAAGCGCAGAGTCTTAACCACTGGACCGCCAGGGAAGTCCCCAAAACCAGTCTACCTTGGCATTTGATTCCAAGAGCTGTGAAATTCAGCCCTCTCTTGCTTCTGGCTACATTTTCCCCTTATGCAAGAGAAAGTAACTAAACCAAAGACAAAACAGTAAGGGATATGGTACAACTCAGTTTGGAGGATCCAGATGCTTATTTGTAGCGCTGCTACCAATTACTGCTTTAATTACTGAGGTCATGCTTCTGCTGCATAATAAGCCTTCAGACACATCTATCCCTTGCCATCAAAAACGTCCTCTGGCTTTAATGCTGTCTTTAGTTTTAAGGTCAAGAAGTAAACAGCGTGAGGGTGTAACACAAGTGGCCAGGGGCTGGAAATTCGGTTCTCTTCATTAGGCCAAAGCACTCCAGTGAGTGCTCTGAGAGGTGGACTGGCTGCCTGCGGGAGAGGCTTCGGCAGGAATACTGAAGATGCTGCTGCCCAGTAAAGGGTTTGAAGACTTTCAAATGTGAAAAAGCCTAATAAGTTAATTCAGAGAAATACGCAGTAAGCAAGCATATGCAGTGACCTTTGTATCTTTCCACCAGGTCTTCTAGTTCTCCTTTGTTCCAGTACATAGTAGGACTACACTCTTCTGCCCACCTACCCATCCCCCCCTCCAGTCACGTGCTTTGACAAGTGAATTGGGAGTGAGCCAGCACCCAAATCACCACCTTCCCTCTTTCCCCTTTGCCAAGAGAAAGACAATGTCCCAGGTGGCAGGTGCTGCAGGCCTGGGTCCTAGAGTGAGGATAACATACAGAAAGGGTCCCAGCCAACCCACAGAGGATGCATGGTGAACAGGAGAAAGAATTTCACTGTTTGGAGCCGCTGGGCTTTGGTGACTGTCACTGCCTCAGCTAACCTCGCCCTCCCGACTGATCTAGCCCTGATATAGCATATGGGTTTCCCTATGTATTTCACTCGAGCACCAACTTCACTACTATCCAAGTCATAAAGTGTAATGCTAAGAAGACTAGTCTTAAATCTATGGAAAGGATTACATACTTAACTACACCAGAAGGTAGACAATAGGAAGGCCTTAACATAGCAAGCCTGACTGCCATTCTTTGAAAGGCCTGCTTGTCAGTTTGGATCCTGGCTGGCATCTGGGAACTTGGATTTTGGGAGGGTTCCCAACACCCTAATGTAGCTCATTGTGTCTAAAATCTGTACAAACCATGTGGTTTGTGCTGAACACCTGCTTTCCTCCTGGGAGGCTGGAATTTTGGTCTATGCTGAGCAGAGGGTGCCTCCCTGACCAGCCTCTCAATAAAAATCCTGGGCACTGAGTCACTAACAAACTTCCTACCAGACAACAGTTCACACGCATTGTCACAGCTTGTTGCTGGGGGAATTATGGACTTCTCTGTGACTGGTGAGGACTCTGGAAGCTTGTACCTGGTTTCTGCACTCTTCAGAACCCCACATGCCTCCCCCTTTTACTGATGCTCTTTTGTATAGTTTTGCTGTAATAAACCGTGGTCATGATTAAGCTGAGTCCAGTGCGTCCTCTTAGTGAACCAAAAAACCCAGAGGTGGTCTTGGGGACCCCAACTCCCACCAAAACAAGTTCCTTTAACATCATTTGTGAGCGAAAGGAGAATAATACCTATATTTGGGGGATAGAGATGCGAAAGGATAATTTCTTCATTACTAGGGTATATCATAAGATAAAATAATCTCCTCTCGATGGATCCATTTCTTTTCTATGACAGGCGAACCCCGATGATTAAAGTTAAGAAATTTAAAGCTAAAAACTTCGTCACACCCAGGGTAAATATCTTTTTCCCCTTATTTTGGCTGCTCCGCGGAGCACAGAAGCCAGATGGGCTGTTTTAAATAGGCCCCAAAGGCATTTTATTGAATTGTAAATAAGTGCATGTTCACACAGGAATTGTTTTAAAGTGAAGAACACCAAAGATCAAAGAAAAAGAAACATACCATAATTATCACCAGCTGTATCTGACTTCTCAATCTGGATGTTCTGAGTGACTTTCGGACAAATTTCAATTTCTTTGTACAGCTGAAAATGACAAAGAGAAGCCTAATTAAGACTTCATTCAAAATAACTTAGAAATAGTCATCAATTTGTAAATCTATTTTTTCAGAATTTGAAATCAAATTCTCATCACATCCTAGTATTTTTCTTGAACTGACCCCATTAAGACTCAAAGTGGAAACCTATAACTCACATTCCCAGATTTAGCTCTAGTTCCAGTTTCTAAATAACTCCTTGACATCACTCTGTATGTCTTTTCCCACCCTATTATCTATCACACACCTGAAAAATAATGCTAAAGGAATCGAAAATCTTCAGTATTGGGGAGAAAATTATTAACATCAAGATGAGGTTATAAAGATCTTGATATGGGATCCACAGGAATAGGAGAAATCTCTGTGCTTCCATTCTCTTCTGTTCATATACCATTTTGGCTCAAAAAGTCCACAACAGTACAAATACGCAGAGAAAAATTATAGCATTAAAACAGACGACAGATTATATAAATGACAATATTCTCTTTTAGCCATGAGATTATACCAAATTACTGAAAAAACTGAAGTACATAAATCAATCACCTCTCTCAGAAACCCAAGAAAACATGGGGAAAAAAATAAGAGAAACTGGCAGTTCACAGAGAAAATTTATTTCAATTAATTTAATTTATACTTCATGCTTAGATGCCTGGACCTAGCATCATCATGGACGGTAACTTATGAAGGTTTTACCATGTGTTCTTGCCCCTCACATGCTCTCTCTGAGACAAATGTGATCCCCATTTTACAAATGACGAGAAAAAGGCTACAGAGAAAGTACTTTCCTAAGGTCAAAAGGCCAGCCTGGGCAGAGCTGGGATTTGAACCCAGGTCTCACTCGCTCCAGCCCTGAAGTTCTCCCCATTACACTATAATGCCTCCCAGACTGTTTCCTGGTGGGACTCAGGGGTACCACAGTAAAGGGAACCAAACCTTACTTCTTCAGTAAGTAAGCCAAAGGCCACTTCCAAAATTTATGATAGAAATTCCAAAACATATTGACATTGTCAAACGCTCATATAGAACTTAAAATTTGTCATTTAATTTCAAAATGAAAATCTACTTTGAGCCAAAGTCAATAACAGAAAACTGTCCTTTAGCATTAAAGAGAAGTCTCGGTGATTATTTAAACTTGCCCCCATCTCAGTCATTTGTCCAGAAATAATTTTGTTCAGACAGGTATGAAAAAAATGCAGGTTTCTTTCTCTTCACTTTCTTAGGGCAGTTGACAGGTGGGAGAAGCGAGCAGAATGTTTAGGATTCAGGAGTCTGGAAAACAGGCTGCTGTGATACTAGAAAGCCAAGGGGTGGGGCAGGGGCGGGGAACATTGACCCAACGGCCTAGATCCTCTAGGGCTCCCTAAGTTAATGCAACTTCCACCAAATGCATAACTTCATGCTGAGGGCATAACTTAATGTGGTTTTCTTTCTATACTTCAGAAAAAGTTTCAAACCAATGCATTCTGAAGTTAGAAGAAAACAGTTCTATTAGATCTACTGATCCCTAGTTCCGAAAATTACAGTCACCAAAACTATACATACCAAATATAATCAATTTTATGATTATTATGTAATGTCATGGAATGCTCAATAAAATGTTATGAAATGTATTCACTTCGACTTATTTTGAACCTTCGTTTTATTTTTTCAATTTCCTTGAGAGCCAAACTCTCCCCCTAGGTGGCAGTATATCACCGTTCGTTTGAATCATCTCTGGAAAATTCGAAATGGTTGTCCATAGATCCCGTGGGAATTTAGCTTTGTAAATAAGCTTTGCTATTCTTTTATAATATTACCTCCTCTCTTCTTTGTAATTGGTGTGAAAGTCTTTGTGTTTCTTACCAGTTTCAGACAATAACTTAGTATAATATAGACAGGGCCCTTGACCACGGTCCTTAGGCTGGCTGGACTAAAATTGGGTTTGGTAAAAATCTCTAAAACCTGTAAAATTTCAAGAAGGAGCTGCACTTTAAAATATATTTTCGATGCAGTCATAATATCTGAGACCAGAAAATTTGAAATTTCGTAGTTTTACATGTATCTTTAGCAAAGACGTATCACACACATTCCATTGACTTATTCAATTTACTTATTTATTTATTTATGGCTGCGTTGGGTCTTCACTGCTGCACGCAGGCTTTCTCTAGTTGCGGCGAGCGGGGGCTACTCTTTGCTGCGGTGTGCGGGCTTCTCGTTGCGGTGGCTTCCCCTGTTGCAGAGCACGGGCTCTAGGCACATGGGGGGCTCAGTAGTCGCGGCTCGCGGGCTCTAGAGCGCAGGCTCAGTAGTTGTGGTGCCCCGGCTTAGTTGCTCCGCGGCAGGTGGGACCTTTCCCGGCCCAGGGTGTGAACCCGTGTCCCCTGCACTGGCAGGTGGATTCTTAACCACTGCGCCACCAGGGAAGCCCCCCTTTATTTTTATTAAATCAGTGATGCTGCATGTTTTCCCTCTTTTCAAAAAGCAGATTAAACACCATCAGATGTTAAGAAACAATCTGATTACCCTGGCACTTGAATTATCACGAAATCACATTCATTTCCTACCAGGTCTCCTTGGCGTGCCTGGTCCAAGCGACCATCACCCATGGCCTGAATGACAGCTCGCTAGCCTCCTGCCTGCTCTCCCAGCTCTTTGCCTAAGGCCCTAAGGTTCATGGGCCACACAGTAGCCACAGCGAGCCTATTAAGACAGGAGTCAAATAATGCCCTTCCTCTCTGGGGATTTCCCTTCTCACTTGGGCCCTACAAGCCCTCCTGGTCACTCTTCTGCACCCTCCCTCCTTGTGCATCCAAACCCCTCCCCACCCCACCTTCCCTCTCCCCACCACTCCCTCACTTACCCTCCTCACTGATCGTCCTCAAACATGAGTAAACTACCTCTGCTATCAGCCCCCTCCCCTTGCCAGGCCTTACCCAGCTTTGTTTCCTGAGCCTAGAACACTTTCCTCCAAAATACCTCTGTGACTCACCTTCTCACCTCATTCACCACCTGCTCAAACATCACATCTAAAGGAGCAGCGCGATGGCTTTTAGATGTCTATCTTTATCTGTTTGTCCTAACTTTTTCTTTCCCCGCTCACAACATCCCGGGAAATAGTACACATTTACTTGTTTTTGTTAAAAATATTTACATGTTTTTATATCTGTCTCCACAAACTTCAATGTATTTTCCATGAAGAGTAGAGATTTTTCTGTGTATCTCAGTGCCTAGAACAGCTAGCATGGTGCCAGGCACACAATAAACACGAAATAAATATTTGCGGGATGAATGAATCAATCGATCAATCAGTGTTTCTGCAAACTCTTTATTCCCACCTGTCAGTTTAAGAAAAACATATTTAATATGGGTTTTCAAAAAACCCAGTGCCTCCATATTCATTGTCATTCTACAGATTGGACCCAATAACCAACCAATCATGAAAAAGTAGCCAAACGGGTATTACTTATATTAGCAAAGCAGATAAGTAGAAAACTAACTATTCATGGTCTTTCATAAGCAAAAGAATCCGCAGCCCCACCAAATAAATGCACTAGACCCTCCAAAAAGATCTTTAAAATGTAGTACACACTTTCGCTAGTAACTATTGACCTTACTACTCAAGAATACTTGACAAAACAGTAGCAGAGAATAAAATGTTTTGGGACAGTCATCTACGAAGGAGTCATTTTTCAGGACAGGACTTCAAACATGTGTGAGCTTCGCTAGTCCATCAAAAATAAAATGGAGGGGCTTCCCTGGTGGTGCAATGGTTGGGAGTCCACCTGACGATGCAGGGGACACGGGTTCATGCCCCGGTCCGGGAAGATCCCACATGCCGCGGAGCGGCTGGGCCCGTGAGCCATGGCCGCTGAGCCTGCGCGTCC
>NW_006772359.1:1931321-1936623 GCF_000442215.2 Lipotes vexillifer | reverse complement strand
AAAAAAAAAAAAAAAAAAATTTTAATTAAAAAAAATAAAATAAAATGGAGGTGGGTTATGGAAACCAATTAGCCATCAGTGGCCCGATACTTGTTCAGTAACGGACAATAAATCAAATATCTGTAAAATCTCAGAAGGCATCCAAGAACACTGTGTGTTCAGAAACCCCCTGCTCTGGAATGACATTTCATACCAGCTTAATGGCCAAAAGCACGGATTGGAAACCATGGACGTATGCATAGAATTCAAGGGGTCTGTGAACTGGGATGGTGAAAAGGCCTGAAATTTTTATATTCACTAACCTGTAACTGAAACTTAGCATCTCCTTCAATTATAAATGAATGGAGGCAACAAACACGGCAATACGAACAATGCCTGTGACCTTGTCAGAAACAGAAATCACCGTTATTTTTATACCATATCCTAGTTGCTGCTAGGATCTCAAAATACCATTTATGCTCATCACTACTTCAAAACAGTGGCAGGTGTTAGACCTATGCTGGGTCTTGTTATTTAATGAGCTAATAAGTAAGCACGTATATTATCTATAATTTTAAAAATATTTTTGATAACTATTTCAACACAATTAGGCCATAGATAATCCTATGTATTGTATATATTTCATGCAATTGAAAACATTATTCTGATATGGGACCTAGAGGCTTTACCAGGCTGCCAAAGATATCCTAAGAACAAAAATGTTTAAAATCTTGGTAAAAACAGAGGTGCCCGTGAGCAATACTCACTCACAATCTGAACAGTAAAGTGAGTACTGTTTACTTCCTGAGGAATCTCAGAGCTGGAGACCTTCTGTAACAGGGCAAGAAAGAATACCATAATCTCTCTGTATTTTGGATTCTTTTTTTTTTTAAATAATTGTAATTATAATATGTATATAGCAGTGTAGATACAGAGTAAGTGTGGCACACCTTAGTCTCCTATACTGGATGAGACCACACAATGGCCAGGACTTCAAAATAATAAAGGAGTCAATATAATTTCAAAAGGTATGTCTTAAGCATGTACTGTGTGTAAGATATGAAGGACATGGAAGTTGCTTAGGCATGATCCCTGTCATTTAGGACACAAAAGATTCATTAACTCTGAAATGCAAAATATATGATCTAATAGCTGTTCCAGTGTTACCAGCTAAGCACTTTCCTTTCTTAAGTAAGAAAAAGGGTTTTCTCTCCTCTACTCACAAAGCACAAAGTCAGGGGCTTTCCCCATGCCAGAGAAAAAAATAAATCAGCCACTGTTAAAAGTACCCTCCTCTGTGTTAAACTTAGTGATTTAAGTGATGGTTGAAAATGGTCATTTCGTTTTTCTATTTCGTGACATGATAAGAGTGTTATAAAAGCACAGCCTCTCTTATATTTCATTAAAAACACTTAGAGGGACACGAGGGAAGTTTTTAAGATGACAGAAATGTTCTAAATCAGGGGTCCCCAACTGCCGGGCCACGGAACAGGAGCAGTCCGTGGCCTGTTAGGAACCGGGCCACACAGCAGGAGGTGAACAGCAGGCGAGCGAGCAAAGCTTCATCTGTATTTAGAGCCGCTCCTCATCACTCGCATTACTGCCTGAACTCTGCCTCCTGTCAGGTCAGCAGTGGCATTAGATCCTCACAGGAGGGTGAACCCTACTGTGAATTGCACATGCAAGGGGCCTAGGTTGCGCGCTCCTTATGAGAATCTAATGCCTGATGATCTGAGGTGGAGCTGAGGTGGTGATGCTAGCACTGGGGAGCGGCTGCAAATACAGATTATCATTAGCAGAGAGGTTTGACTGCACAGGGACCATAATAAATCAATTGCTTGCAGACTCATATCAAAACCCTATCAGTGAGTGGAAAGTGACAATCAAGCTGCATCTTATGGAGTAGACTAGACATAAGCAACACACTTCAGGTGTCACTGTCTCCCATCACCTCCAGATGGGACCATCTAGCTGCAGGAAAACAAGCTCAGGGCTCCCACGGATGCTGCATTATGGTGAGTTGTATAATTACTTCATTATATACTACAATGTAATAATAATAAAGTGCACGATAAATGCACTGAATGCGCCTGAATCATCCCAAAACCATCCCCCACCCCCGGGTCTGTGGAAAAACTGTCTTCCACGAAACAATTGTCCCTGGTGCCAAAAAGGTTGGGGACCGCAGTTCTAAATTATTACTGTAATGCTGGAAACACAACTGTCTGTATACGTTTGCCAAAACTCATCGAATTGTGTGCTCAAAATTGATGTTTTATTGTAGAGAAAGTAAACCTCAAAAAAAATTGATTAGAAACAAAATTCCCTACCAAATATACTAAATTTTAAATCACGCTTCCCCTTTTCAAAAAGAGACTATTCGGATTTCAATTTTCAGCTCTGCTTTCTGGGGTGAAAGCCTGTCTGAAGTCATACTGTTATCATTCACAGATCCATGGCAAGAAGCTCGGTGGCCCCCAGAGGAATGACTAAGTGCAGAGAAAGAAGAACAAACTCCAAGAGAGGGGGCCTTGCTCCCAAAATGTTTCTTTCCTGGAACTGAAAAAAGCACCCTTTGGCTAACAAAAAAGGAACTTGTCATTATTTTACCATGTTACCATGACAACCACTTATTGAGCATCTATTATGTGAACCATTATCTCTAATCTTTGCGAAATCCTAGAAAGTATTATCACCTCATTTTTTTTTTTTTTTGCCAAGACCACATAATTAGTAAGCAACAGAGTCAATATAAAAATCCAGATCCAGTTCAGAACCCAAGTCCCATAATGAAACTCAAACCCACATAAGTGTGCCCAAGAATCTATATAATAAATACAATTCCAAAAGGCCAGGACATATAAGACATATAATTAGATGGCAGCTTTTTCACCCAACAGGATTTGACCCATCAATTTCAACATGCAGGGAGAAGTCATACAAAATTGGAGTTAGTACTTTTTGTCTGACAACAGCCAGCTCACCTTTGAGTCACCCATTTAAAACATGAGACTGTCAAAGCTACAAGGAAAGCTAGGCATAATAACTAAAATTCTGAGAGTCAGTTCTGGATTTCAATTTTTCATGATAGCACAGCATCGTTCCCTGCATAAACGAAGGTGGCATTTTCACTCTGCAAAAATATTGCGATATGTAAGGCCATCTCCACAAACTTAAGAGCGCTGAATGAGGCTCATTTATTTTAGAATTTGTTCCACTCCACCAACCACAATTAGCATGAGCACACATATAATTTAAAAATAATCTCCTACAGAATGTACTTGGACAACAGACATAAACATTACCAGCTCATAAATGTCCTCCTCGGGCTTTGGCACGTAGTGTTGCATTTTGTTTTCTATTAGAAATTTCAGGCGCAGGTAATGAGCAGAATGATCCAGTCTATGTGCCTGGGACCAAAACAAAAAAAAAAAAACAGAGGAGAAGAGAAAATGTCTTTTCAATAGTAAATAGACATAATTAGTTTTCCACTGAGGTATTGTCACCTATTCCTGAGAATAATGGTGATTTGCTACTGAAGGGAGGTGTAAAATTTCTACACTTCTTAAAAGGTTTACACCCAAAACCAAACTTTAATTTTCATTGAATATATTAATAATATCCCATGGGTATCTTATGATCAATGGAAACAAGAAAGTCACATCCTCACTTCTGCTTATCTCATCCATTAAGCACTTTAGCACTGGGTTTGCAAGAAAACCTATCAGACTCAAAAGGCCTTTAAACATAATTTCCAACATACAAAGGTGATTGGAGAAGTGACAAGAAAGGCAAGGAAGGATTTACAGTGACAGAAGAAAGCTGTGCCCAGGCAAACTTATTTTTTTAACCACATGGGGACACTGGGACAGTTGTTCACAGTTCATTTGCAAGTGAGCTGGTGTACAGACAAGGCATTTGGATTTCAGTCTTATTTATATACACCCCGAGTGAGACTCCCTCCGGGGGCAGCGAAGACAGGCATGTGTCCAACTTTGGAAACACAATGAATGACTTGCCCAAAGAAAACAATTCTGAAGCATTTAAGGATTGAAATTTCCAGGCCTTCACCACTGGTCAGGATGGGTCAAATGATTTTTTTCTATCTAGAAAGTCATTCGTGAATTAACTTTGTGGAAAAGGCAACAGTGGAAACATGGTTTTCTAACTAACATCCTCAATTCACATTCAAGAAGATGCAGAGGAAAAAATGCTCTTCAAACGTTACATGCAAGTTACATGAAAATGTATTGCTAGAGAGAAAATGTTTCCATCAAGTCTTTTTTTAAAGCATCCTTATCTTTTAGAGATTTATCCTAAAACACTAGTAAAGCTATGATGTCTGGAATCTGCTTCCAAAATCATCCAGAGCAGGGGGTGGGAGTGAGTCAGTAAATGGATGAAACATAATTTGATATTATAGAACCTTGGTGATGGCGACACAGAAGTTTATTACATTATTGCCTACTCTTTGCAAACTTGAAATTTTTCATAAATATAAAATCTCTTCACACCAAAAGCTCAACTGATGAGAATTATTTCAAAATAAGTGAAGTTAATTTTTCACTGGTTTAATCCTCTTTCTGTTTACCTTCTTCTACCCGGCCCCAAATTTTAAAGCCAAACTAAGAACATTCTAATAATTATTCCAATAATAGTCATTCAATTACACCTAACAAATTCTGAAGTGTGCCAGATGCTGCGTGAAGCAGTCTTCAGGAGTGTGGGAAGGGGCCTGCAGAACATGGGAGTTGGCGACAGCGATGACTTTGCCTCGTAATTAAACACACATGCAAGACAGGGATCCTGCATTAGAGAAGAGCACGGTTATGGAAAGTAGAAGTGAGTCTATTCTAAACGCCTAGCAGAATGATAAAGAAGTCTTCTACAGTGACTCTCGGGAACCTCCAACGTGTATCCTTTTCTGAGAAATGTGATAGTCTGAATCCCACTGTCCGAACACAGGCACCATTGAGGCAGCACTTTCCTTGCACCTGGCTTTCGGGTTTTTGCTGTCGGTACTGAAAATCAAACGCTCAGTGTCTGCCAGACCCAGATCATTGATGTCAAATAACCAGGGTGGATGGGTAAGCCAGGGAAGCAAAAGCAGGGAGGTTTCAAAGTGTGCTACCTACTGCTTGTCAAAGAGCCACTGAGACAAACAACAAATTAATACTTAGGGTGCTACGATAAGCAAGAAAAGTTTCCCTCACAGAGATAAAAGCTGCAAATGCTTCCCACCGACCTAGATCCCCACTGAAATCTTCAATTAGAAGCAAAATATTTTGTTTCACCATCTGTTTCCAACTGAGGTGGGAGGGAA
>NW_006772359.1:1929404-1931311 GCF_000442215.2 Lipotes vexillifer | reverse complement strand
GGGAAAGAGAAATGAAACTTCATGGCGTCTTGGTCAACAGGAACAAATCCACCTGGAAAGTTTATCGTCATCATTAATCAACACTTTGTAGACACTCCCAGTGGGGCTGCCACTTAGACAGTCTTCTGGAAACCAGACCGACCAAAATAGCCACCTCACCTAAGAAGCTTCAGGCTCCTGAAACCTCAGTGTGAAAGAGAGATGTTTGGTACCACTGGCAGGCACCAAACGTCTTAAGGTGGTCCTGATGGAGACATCATCCCTTAAATGCTACCATGCTGAAAACATTTATACAGATGCACAGAGAACGCCAAACAACGGCCAACACCTTGAAGTGTTTAACAAAGCAAAGAGAACAGAGCAACAGGAATAAGGGCGGTTCTGGCCGTCTTCCCCTCCACCACCGTATTTTTCAAACTTCCTTAAGTTACAATAATGTCTTGATAACTTCGAAAAATAAAAATGAGCACATGTAACAAACATAACAATTATAATGATCTTATTTGTAACCCAAGAGCCCGTGGTTTGGCCAGTAAATAGTTACCTTAAAAATGGGACTTTGGATCAACATACCCATGTGTCTTACCATTTTGGTAAATGTTTCTCAATTATGAGCCCCCATTAGTCATGGCTGGTCTAACATAAAGGGAAAATCGTAATGAATTAACTAAATCAGATCATCAGAACTCTCAAGAATTTCATGCTCCTCCAATATTTACAAGTCAGTATCAAGGCAGGTTGAACAACTTACCATGTTCACAATACATCTATATGCAAGAAAAATTCCAAATATTAATGAATATTTTAAGACAGTAATTCTAACGATTTGGCCTGCTTTACACTTGTAAAATGTTCAATTACAACGTAAGAGAAATTCAGCTGGGAAAACAACTTAAATGGTCCAAATTAGTTTTCCAATGTTCATTTACTTAAGTTACGTAGAAAGCATTTGATTCATTTTGAGACAATGCAGTCCCAAATCATACCATAAGACAAATATTATTTGTTTAGTTGGCATGTTTTTAAAATTTTTCATCTTCCTATGACTCCTTCAAAGGATGAAACAACAAAACATAATGTAAGTCTTTTCAACAAATAGTTTTGAGTCCATTAAAACAGAGAATAACACAATCTTGAAATCCACCAATGTTTTGTTCTTCCATTTCTCCTCATATTCTTCCATTTCAATCAAACTTCTTCAGGAAACATAAACGCATGCAGTTAGGACGTCCAGAGATCCACGCGTGCGCGCGTGCACACACACACAACACACACACACACACACACACACACACACACACACACAAAGTGCTACTGCAGAATTTCCAAAGATACTTATCCTCCCCTTCGAGGTGATTTTTATTGTTTTTAATGTCCATGGTTATTAGAATATCCAAAGCCATAGGTCTACAGAGTGAAGCCATGAAATAAATGCCCATGGTCACATGTGAATAATAACAAGTATGAATAAATGAATTCCTTTGCAATTATTTTAGTAATTGCAATGATCAGAATATGTCCACAACCCATAGGCCAACACGGTTACCTGCTATATTTAGCAACAGACACTTTCATAACACTCATAACATGAACTGCACATGAAATGTAGATCTTGAAACAGTTACTATACCAGAACTTGACTGGTGCTCGGATGGCAGATGACAAACTGATGTGAAATGATGTGGATCAGACAGAATAGGAAAGAGAATGGCTGAATGCAAGAGACAGAAGAAAAAGATTGATTATTAAATATTAGAGAAAGCACCCATTGCCAAAGTTGAGAATGACAATAAAGAAATAAAAGACATTCTGACAATCACCGTTGTTTTCAGTCCCTCCTCCAAGAGAAAAAAAAAAATCACTCAGCATTAATCAGATCATTAATAACATGTGGCACTGTTTTCCCC
>NW_006772359.1:1925497-1929394 GCF_000442215.2 Lipotes vexillifer | reverse complement strand
TTCCGCATTATCTCTTTCCCTCTGAAGAATAAAATCGGCTCCACTAATTACAACAAAGTGTTTTCCAAAGAAGCAGCAAGCTTTAGAAGGTACCTGGCTCCAAGCACACTATATAATTTATCCTACACAGGTGCTTTTCTGGAGACCATCACTTTCTTAAAGTGCACACAAAATTTTTCTGTTTTTAAACTCAAGAGATGTAAGCTTGTTCCACACCTTATTTTTTTCTATGTTTTGGGGGAAAAAAACCTGAGGATTCAGGAAAAACTGAGTGGGATGACCTTTTCTTGTTAGAGAAAGGCAGAAATAAACCCTTTATAGGGGAACTGGTCTAACTCATTATCTAAAGATGGTCTCTAAGTTGCCACGACAGTATTATTCCTCCCCAATTCCCTTAGTTTCCATCAAAGCAAAAGCTTGAAAAGTACCTAAAATCACTATTTTCCCCACTCACTATTCAATTTTCCACCAATCAATGTTTATTGCTGAACTCTGACCTACCCTCTGATATCTGATGGAGTCTAAAGCCAATGTACACAGGAGGCTCCAAAGCAATGCAACTCCTTGGAAGGACCCTCCAGAGTTTGGCTTATACAAAAAGCCCAGAGTCCTACTTCTGACACCTTCAGCTGCAGTTCTGAGAATACTTCCCATAGCTCTGCAGAATATTAATGGGTCTCTAAAGAACTGTGCTAATCTATAAATAAAAGAATGCAGAAATCCTCAATAGACCAATTTTGTTAAGTAATTAAAATGAAAAATGTGAACAGAAATACCATTATCTTTAAAAAGCTAGAATTCGTGTACATGAAGGAGTCAAAGCACGCAAGAGTGCATCATTTATTTTTAACACCCATGTGGGAGCTGATTGTAGCTTTGTCCTGAAACAAATGGTCCTACTTTTCCTCCACAGAAGACCATCCAACAGGCTTATCTGAGCCAGAGTGTTCCATTCCTCCTTCATATGAAGCCATATTTTCCCTTTATCAAAGCCCTAGTGATTTATTTTTTTAAGTACAAAAATTGCTGATTGCAGAACTATAGAACTGAGGTAGTGAAAGTTATTCTACATTTATAAACCACTGTGTTGAATGAGAAGGTCCAAAAATATCACTGTATTCATCCAGCTTCTTCTAGGATAAAATGATGACAGAAAAGGTTTCCACTTTCCCTTTAGTGGCCTCAGAGAAGACCATTTCACTCCCCTAAGAATATATTCTAGATTCTTCCACCCCTTACGGACCATCCTTCCTGACAACTGACAGTTCTTGTGACCATCCACTCAGCACAAAAGGATACATCTAAGTTTGGAGCAGCCAGATATGGATTCAAAACCTCCTCTGCAAGTGATTATGACTGTGATGTGAACTCAGGCAAGGAACTAAGGCTCTCTGAGCCTCGCCTTCTCCATCTGTACAATGGGGACGTATCGTTCTTGTCCAGACTTGATATGACTACTAAATAAGACTATTAATGCTATTAATTATGTAAAAGAAAAGCAGGCATGTTAGGAAAGCTCCTTTCTTTCCTTTTTCCCTTCCCTCACTCAAGGCAATCCAATTCATCCAGCTGTCCTTCAGGAAGAAAAAAAAAAAAAAAAAAAAAAAAAGAAACAGGGATTACCTTGAAAAAGATCAAGAAGTTTCTACAGCGTAAGGTAAAAACAGAGGAAGTGAGCTCAATCATTTGTCTCTAAAAAACAAAAGAGGCTAATTGTGTGTTCCTAGGAAGAGGAATTTCTCATCATAGAGGTCAAATTTATATTTATTATTTCAGTTTTTCCCTACCCTAAAGATGCCCGTGTATGAGTTACTGTCAAAAGAGCAGGTTACAAATAGTGCACGTAATATGATGCCAAAATGTTCACTGAGGTGATTCCTGAATTGTAAAGTAAGGGTGCCTTAATTTTCTGCTTTGTCCTTTACCTGAATTCTCTAAAACTTGTGCAATGAGCACGTAAGATGCTTATCACAAATCTATCAAGTACACATGTTGAAAGAGGCTACTTAGAAGAATCCTTCTGCTCCCAAGCGCTGAAGAATTCACTTCCATTTATTATGCATATTATCACAAAGAAATCCAAAGCTGCTCTGAAATGAAACGGAGATGTTCTTTAAAGTACCCTCCCCTGCCACAGGCTTCTGAGTGTTCATGGATTCCTCCACTGCATTCTGTTCTTCTCAAGAAAGCAACCCCAAGTAGCCTCATACCTTGCAGATCAGCTCCAGGGTGTCCCGGGCCGTGTCCCCTGGCCGGACGGCTGTCAGGACTGGCTTATTATTTGGCAGACAGAACCAGGACGGAGTGAAATACTCGTGGACCCAAATGTCACAGTCAGGGTTGTGCTGGTGGACGCTGGGTAAGACCATTTCTTTCTCCCTCTACGATAAGAAATAAAGTTAGCAGAGCAGCAAGTTAGTCTCTCAAGATCGAGATCCCCAGATGGCACACAGGAATTATCCACTCCAATGAAAAGTGCTCAGGGCAGAAGTGGTGGCAGTGGTGAAGGATAGCTCCTCCGGGAAAAGAAGAAATTATAGAGAAAGGAGCTTCCTGGAGGTAGGAAAGATGTCTCAGAAAAGAGACAGACCTCGCACCTGATCCACGGCATCCAAGGGTGGGCACTGTATGATTGAACGGGTTTCAAAATTGGAAGAAAGAAAGAAATGGGAAAAAAAAAGAAGAAAGAAATGGGCTATCCATTCGGTTCAGCTTTATTGCTATGATTTCTTCCACAAACCCATTTAAATTTAGAGCTGAGATTCCTCCAGCAAAGCCTATCTACCATGTGAGCTATATGTTTCAAAGGCAACCATGAGGCTCCAAAGAAATTTTTAAAGAAAAGATGATGTTCTAGCATTACCTATTGACACGCAGCATCATTTGTGTGCTCACATTTGACATCTGGTGTAACTCTGGGAGAGAGACAGCCTCATTTCCCAGATGAGGTTTAGAGAACTTCAGAGATGAGCTTTCTGGCCTTCTTAGGCTGTTGCCATCACTCTAACCTCTGCATCAGGGAGTAGCACCAAGTTTCTAAGGGCGGGAGGAGCCGTGTCCTACGTATACACTTCAGCAGCTGGGTTATATCTAAGCCAGCTAAACAGCTAAAGCTTAAAAACACTCCATAGACTGATGAAATATCAGGAGCCTAATCTCTCTGAAATAAGCAGAGAAATCATTCCATTAGATTTTAGCAATGTAAAAATAATACTGATGCTCAATATGTGGTTTACATCCAGGCCACGGATTGGTAAATACATATCTACAGATTACTGAAAATTTGGCACTATCAGCAAATTATAAGAAGAAACAAGTTTCCAAACGAAGGCTGAGAAATAGTAACATAACAACTTCCATATGTAAAAAGAACAGATCCCAGAATGGGGAAAATATTTTTGTAAAGGCTACTAAACTAAATTCAATTGAGAAGACAATTTCAGCTCTGCCTTTGAATGGTGTGGCTTTCATAGATAAACTGAACCCCAGGGAAGGAACTGTCAGAACGCAATCGACTTGCCCAAATCCCATTAACTATCATTGGAATCTTCCCATTCTGTCCCCACATGCCACCTTAAATAACTGCCCTTAGCACTATATCAGCCCAAGTTTTGCATCTAACCTGCTCTTTGAGAACAAAGCATTCCAGCCAAGGAGGAGGATAAAGGGCTATCTTGGAAAAACAAAAAAGCGACACAGAAATCCAATGGAATAACTTTTGCAGTTTCCAGGATCTGTGTGCCTGGGGAAAATTAAAAGTGCACTAATAATGGTATGTAAGATGAATTAGCTAACTTCAGAAATGACTACATGAACATCAAAAACATCTATGCTTGGATTGCACATAAGAACAGCAATTTAGGGCTTCCCTGGTGGCACAGTGGTTGAGAGTACGCC
>NW_006772359.1:1899937-1925307 GCF_000442215.2 Lipotes vexillifer | reverse complement strand
AAAGAATCCACCTGCCAATGCAGGGGACACGGGTTCGAGCCCTGGTCCGGGAAGATCCCACATGCCACGGAGCAGCTAAGCCCCGTGTGCCACAACTACTGAGGCTGCGCTCTAGAGACCATGAGCCACAACTACTGAAGCCCACACACCTAGAACCCATGCTCCGCAACAAGAGAAGCCCGCCCACCACAACGAAGAGCAGCCCCCACTCGACACAACTAGAGAAAGCCCGTGCACAGCAACGAAGACCCAACGCAGCCAAAAATAAATAAAATAAATTTTAAAAAAAAAGAACAGCAATTTAATTTCATCGGAAACAGACAGATGCTCAAAGAGAGAGCTATGGATGGGTATTTCCAAGGACAGCAGCCTTTATATGCACGATGACATAATCCAGGAGTAGTTTAGGTAACCAAGGGAGAAAAGTCCTGTCCACGGCCACTCTTATCCCCCCTCCCCCCAACAGCCAGAAATCCCCTACTACACTCTGATTTTGGAGGCTCAGCTCCATCTAGAACGAGGGGCAAGCCATTGCTTGGCTGCATGGCAACCGAGAGCTGAACCCTGTCATGTTGATTCTGAGTCCAGGAACCAGAGGATCATCCCAAGGTCACATTATCAACACCAGAATCCCCCCATTGCCCCCAGCCAAGAGGCCGCTTGTATTATCATTAGGGTCTTTAAAACGAGGAATGTCCATTTATTTAGAGGCTGAAAAAAAGTGGCCTAGAAAACAAAAAAATCAATATTCTTTATGGGCTTACAATCAGAGCAGTTTGAAAGACCCTTTAAAATCCAAGCACAAGGTTGAATCAAGTCTGGGGATCTTTAATCGAATGCTTGTCTTGGGAGGCAAATGCATTTTTTTTTAAAGAACAAACTGTCAGAACAGTTCTTTGAAATTAACTGAAGGAAAAAAGCAGCATGTGTGGGTAGAGAGGAAGGGCAGTAAGAACTCACCTCTTGAGAAGAAAGTTGTATATGAAAGGAATTAACAATGGCATAAAATATTCTGCTACCCAGCACCCCACAATTTCCTCTTATATTCTAGATGGAAACTTCAACATTCAAATGATAGTTATTGAAAATGTTATGTCAGCAGGAGAATATTCTTACTGTTATCAAGTTTTCCATCTCTTCTCGACCTGTTACATAATTTTAAAGGACCGATCATTTCAGTTTTTAATACTGAGTATACTTAATTTTAGGATCCCAAGAAACCACTGCATTGTGTAATGTTGATGTATTTGTGGTACTTTTAGAAAAGGAACATGTGTTTATTTTTACCTTGCCATCTGGAACAGTGTCATCAAATATTCCCTCTAAAGATTTCTTTACAGCCTCAGTTCCCTCACCGAACACCTGCATACACAAAAGTATCATCTTAAAAAGAAATCTGGGCAAAAGAAGCATGAGAAGGGGGATGGAAAACAGGCCTGACTATTAGAAAACATTACAGAAGTTTCAGATACTCTTACAACAAATCCTGAAGTAGGTAAAATAATTTACTAGCTAAAGACCATGAAAAACATCCCTCTATCTACAACAGATCACTTCCCACGTCTTGGACAATTTTTTAAAATTGGCTTTAGATCTGGATAATTCATCTAAATTTAAAGAAAATAAACCTGCAAATGCAATGAACCAGATTCATTCACAGTGAAGAATTTCAGCTATAGCATCACATACCTAATCAGAAATTTATCAATAATTAGTTTACTTTTTACCTCAGAACCTGAGAACATATGTTTATAATTATATTACCATAACACCAAGGAAAAGTTTCTTATTTAAAAAATAGAAACTTGTCTATCCTTTGAAATTTAATGAATCCTGCTAACTTAAAGATATGACTAAAATCACATCAGGGTACCAATGCCACGAGGTAGTCAAAACCTAAACACATGTGAAAATTTCATATATTTGCTCCCAACCGATTGTGTACGGTTGGTATAATATACATGGTTAAGAAAAAGTCTTTGCTCCAATGCAGATGAGATATATAGAAACATACAGTTTTTATCCATTTCAAAGTACTAAATTAACAAGTAACCTTCTATTGGTATACTTACGGCTAAGTAAGAGGTTTTTTTAAACTCTTACTGTAAGAGAGAATAACATGAATTGTTTGTAAGACATTACATGGTCCTTTGATGAAAAGAAAAATTTAAAACATTCTCTTGGATTCATTTAAATTCAGGCATATGTTTCAGCAGCAATGGACTGTAACATAAGTGGGCACCCATAAAGCAGAAGCACACAAATGAACTAAGGCTTTAAACAGAAGAGAAATTCAACCCAAGCTTCCAGCTGCGAACCCTGACATATATTTACAGTGTTGGTCTGAGTCACCTGCAATGCCAAATGACGCACACAAAATGACACCACCACCTCCTGAAACCAGGGGGGAAATGCTGATTGTTAATGCCACCCTTTTGCAGGTTTAATGAAGAGCCATCAAGTCTCGTGCAATTTTTCCGAAGAAATATTGACTTTCCTCCAAACAGTTTCTTCTTCGGATTTACACAGAAGCAAAACCCCAGGTAGCAAACTTGATGGTGCTCTACTCTCCCCAAAGACCAGAGAACTAACTGCATGAATGCTCAGGCTCTTCCCATCTGCTCATCTGGTCCCCTGCAAGTTCCACCAAGGGTCCAGACACTCCAGGTGGAAACAACGAGTGTGGTGGTCAGCTAAGGACGTAATACATCAGCTGTCACGATTAATTTATTTTTTTAAATGTCAGTTCTTAAGTAAACTAATGGCTGAACTGGTCGAACAAATAATGAGAGCTTTTTTATTGAGTCAGTCAATGGAATTCTCACTTTGCCTACAGGCTCAGAGTGAACAGGTCAAATTGGCAATCCTAGTCATGACCTCAAAATGCTCAGTGCCTGTACGGCTCATGGACTGGACACTCTCCTTCTCCTGAAAGACAAATACCTATGTCCTTCCAGTCCTTAAGATCTAAAGCAGCTCTGGAGCTACTCGTTTTTCGAAGCCAAAGAAGGCGGATGACAATGACAATGGAAAGAGAGTTTCCCAGAAGTAACTCCAGCAGGAAAGTGGACTTAGCTAGTAAAAAAGTCAAAGTAATGAGGCCAGAGCATTTGGTTAACAGCGGCCCAATGATGCAGCACCCTAGGTGGTGCCACTCATGATGCACTGAGGTAGGTCCCCTTCAAGCCCTGGCACCTGGGTAGTAGAAAGGAGTCACAGTGGTGAGTGAGCGCTCTCGGATTCCTGGTTCCTGATGTAAGTAGGCAGAAGAACTGGCCATTTAATGTCAAACCCCCAAAAGTCAAGGGCAAAGAAACAATCAGATTTCCCTGGAGGCTGCCTTTGATCCAGCGCCAGAGGCAGCTTAAAGATTGCTCAGGTGCCCACTTGGCTCATCATCAAGCCCTGCTTCTCTTCTGAAAACTCAGGAAGTGCACTTTCAGTAAATCTGTAATTACCCAGGGTTTGGAAAGGTTGCAGGTGGGAGACTGGAGCTTGGTGATAGACTAATAGCAGAGTTCAATGTTACGGGTATACGTTATCTATTTAAAGCATCTAGGGGCTTCCCTGGTGGCGCAGTGGTTGAGAGGCCGCCTGCCGATGCAGGGGACACAGGTTCGTGCCCCCATCCGGGAAGATCCCACATGCCGCGGAGCGGCTGGGCCTGTGAGCCATGGCCGCTGAGCCTGCACGTCCGGAGCTTGTGCTCTGTAACCGGAGAGGCCACAACAGTGAGAGGCCCGTGTACCGCAAAAAAAAAAAAAAAAAAAAAAAAAAAAAAAAAAAAAGCACCTAGCACAACTAACTTCTTTGTGTCAGCTAGTTGATGTGATATAACAGTATCAATCAAGGAACAATGCACACACATGCACACCCCAAAGTGAGGTGTCCGTGGAAGCAATCTACACTTGCTTTCTCATCCACCCTGGAACCTACCTGATTGATGCTTGGGCGTCCCTGCTTCTTTTTGGAGGTAGTGTCCAGACCCCAAAGAGAAGAAAACCTGCTCCTTCTCTTGCTGGCAGATCTGGACATGGCCTGAGTACGTCTTCTGACTCCAGTTTCACCAGTGCGAGCGGCCACCTAAGGAACGGCAAGAGGGGACATCAACAAGAGATGTGTCAAGACCACTCACCTGTTCCCCAAACCCTCCTCTAAGTCCCACTCTCCAAAAGCCCCTTCCCCCTCATGCCAGCCAACCCTGACCCCACCACCCAAAGCATTTCATCCATGACTTACACATATAGGGACTTTGAGAGCCCTTCCTAGATTCAAAATATAAACGAAAGGTTGGCAAACTCAATCACTGTCTGAAAACATCAGTAAAAATACATAAAATAGTAATGGAATGTATGCTAGGTTTCCAAGAATTAGATATCCTTCTGGTCACATTCCTGAACTCCAGCATCAAGTTAAACTAACCATACTTTCTTGAGATTCTCTCCAAATGGTACAGAGTTGTTTCTTCACTCTAACAAAAAATGATGGCTGAGTGTCAGCAAAAATAGTGAAGATGGCACATTTTGGTTCCTGTGATTCCATATTGAATCTAAATTTACCAATCTCTTCTATTTAGTTTTCTCAGAATTACATAAAATCACTTTCCTTATTAGGCAAGTGATAGCTTTCCCCCAATATCAATGTCCCTTCTGCCTTAGTCAGAGAAGCCCCAAATATAGCTGAGCATCTGGCTGCCTGAAGTGGGCTTATTTTCCTTGTAGCAGGGCATGGGCTTGTGATGAAGTTCTGGTCAAGGGGAAGTAGAAGGGTTACACTAAGTCCCCCATATGTGAACCTTCAAGTTGCGAACTTTCAAAGATGCGAACGTGCATCTGGTTCCAGCGAGGAACCAGAACCTGTGCCATCAACGTCAGGCGTGAGTGAAACTGCAGCCCTCCGTCTTCTATTGCTGACGACCCTTCAGCTCTACCGTCTCCCACCTCCTCTCCCTCCTCCAGTCAGTAACTCTTCTTGCCTGTTCACTCGATGCCAGCCCCTGGATGCCAGCTGTTATACTGTACTACTGTACTTTTCGAGGTACTGTACTGTAAGATTAAAAATGTTTTCTTTATTTTTTGTGTTTGTTTTTTATGTACTATTTGTGTGGAAAGTATTATAAACCTATTACTGTACAGTGCTATACAGCCAATCGTGTTAGTTGGGTACCTAGGCTAACTTTGTTGGACTTCTGAACAAATTGGACTTACGAATGCACTCTTGGGACAGAAGTCGTTTGTATGTAGGGGACTTACTGTATTTGTAATTTCCAGAAATGGTCCTCGAAAGGAGGGGGTTTTCCATTATCCTTCACTTTCCTCCTTCCCCGAAACATGAAAACTACCACTGTTAATTTTTTGCTTACATCCTTCCAGACTTTATTTCCAAGCAAATATCTATATAATCTTTTTACAAAAATGGGAATGTACTAAACGTATTTGGCAATTCTGTCATTTTCACATAAAATACGGTATGCATCTTTTTATTAAAACGAATTTTAACTTCAGAAAAAAAAATTGTATTTTTTTTTTGAAAGGAAGCTAAACTCTGTTGAGATATTTGCAAGGTGTCAGAGACCCAGATAAATAGTTCAATATTGCAGAAGGGAATATGCCAGATCTAAATCTGCCACTGTGATCGCCACGCAGGCATATGCAGGATCTCTATGAGGACTCCACATCGTCTTCCCAGGCAATCCTTCAGGCTGGAACTTTATCCTACAGGTTGTAAGCAAAGTCCCAGGAACTTGAGGGAACTTCCGCTAGGAGGTCTCAATAGGCCACCCATGGGCTCTCCTTTCAAAAGAGGGGAGTGTCAGGAGGTACAGCGAGTTGGACTTGAAACTTCCCCGCCTGCTCTTTGTTGCTGGAGGTATATATCTCGGAACCTACTTGCCATAGATTCCCACACGGTCAATTCCCAGTGTGATGGCTGCCAACTGGCAGCATTCTCAGGGATGAATACTGTTGGGTAACACAGGGGACCCCCCCCAGCAGTCAGCACGTTGGTTACAAGGCACACCCTTCTGGGGTTTTCAGTATCGACAGGGTAAACACCCTGGAAGCCCCGTGATAAGATTGGCAAAGACCCCCCACATCTATCAAAACCAGGAATCAAAACAGTTTCTCTACGAGGGTATTAGGGGGAAAGTTTTGGTCCCAATCAAAAAAGAGGAGGGAGCTGAGAGGTCTTGTATTTTCTCAGCTTAGCCCATAAGAAAACCCAGATCAGGGTATGTGAAAATGTGGTACTCAAGACAATGGTGGGAAAGTGCTTCCAGAAAGAGTTCTAACCCACTATTACACTCAAGGTCTTGCAGGGAACAAAATCAACAAAGGGCACATGTTTATGTTAAATATGTACACATTTTCTCTTCTCTATTTTCATCACTTTCTAAGCTAAAGGTAAACAAAGGTTATAAAAGGAATAAATGATAATGTGCTGACATACATAGATGTCCACATAACTGTGTCAATATCAGTTAAGCTTATCGCCACAAAATGATGCTAAGAACCACTGTATAAATGGTATTAGAGCTAAAAATTCTAGAAAAAAAAAATACATGCGGTCTCATATTTATAAATAGATACATTTACACATACATGTAGGCAGATACACACACATACCCAAACACACACACACATCTGTCCCTCAGTATCCATGGGGAATTGGTTCCAGGACCCCCGAAGATACCAAAATCCTCCCATCGTCAAGTCCCTTATATAAAATGGCACAGCATTTACATATAACCTACATAACAATCTCCTGTGTACTTTAAATCATCTCTAGGTTACTTATAATACCTAATACTATGTAAATCTATGTAAATAGTTGTAAGGACATTGTAAATATTATGTAAATAGTTGGGCAAATTCAAGTTTTGCTTTTTGGAACTTTTTGTAATTTATTTTTTTGAATATTTTCAATCCATGGTTGGTTGAATCCCCAGATGCAGAACCCGTGGAAACAAAGGGTTGACTCTGTGTGTGTGTGGTGTGTGGTGTGTGTGTGTGTGTGTGTGTGTGTGTGTGTGTGTGTGTGTGTGAGTGATAGCACACATCAATATCTGAACTTCTTGTGTTTGCCTGATTGTTTACTTCTTTATTATCATCTCTCCCACAAGAAGATAGGCTCCAATAGGACAAGAACTCTGGAGTCCTTCGCTATAACCCTAATCAGATAGTAACTGACATATGCCAGCACTCACATTTATTTGTTGACTGAATGAATAAATAAACAAACACTGAAAAGCAGAAGCAGATATCCTACATACCACAGTCACAACAATTAAACAGTAACTCTTTTGTGTATAATTTTAGAAAAACAGTCCAGAAGAGAAAGGCAAACAACCATAAACACTCTCAGTTACCAGCTGACCAGTTAGTTTAGTCTGTTTAACAAATGGACTGTTTATTTAAGGTTCTTATAGTAACTACTCTAAACTGTTGGGGGCCTTGTAAACTGCAAAAGTTACTGCAGCTCCCAAGACAATAATGACTCAAAATGAGCAAAGGGATTTAGAGGAAGAGGAAAAAGAGCTGGCAAAAGAACTGCTGGACAAGAGCTCAAGAGTTTCTCAATGATCTTGGCCCAGACAATGCCTCTCTTTGTGGCCGGAACCTGATTACTCTATCATTCTGCTCATCTGTGCAAACAAGAACAATGATAACCTTCTTTCAAAGAGTACAGCAGGGACCCTTCAGTTAATTACTGAAAATCACTGAGCATGATGGGAAGCCCTTCTGGTGAACGGTACTTACAGTGTAGCTCAAATCTCCACCTCTAGCCCTGTTGCCCTCACACCTCCTTCCTCCCATGCTCCCCACTTAATAGAAGAAAAATAAAAAAAAAGAGTCTGGACAAAGGCTAAATTGAAGAATGTTTCAACCCCAAGGAGAAAAAAATTCTCTGGGGTCAAATGACAAGGAAAGAAGGAAAAAATAAGTATCCAATAAATCAGACAGTAAAAATTCCCTGCCCAGGATCTTCTATAGGACATAGAGCAACGAACAGGAAGAGATACCCAACAGGCTTGCTTAACTTGTTCTGTCTGATTGAAACCTCTCATGGAAAAGAGAAGTTTGCAAGGACATACACACACCCAGAACCATGTCACTGCTGCAGCTAGCAAAAAAAAAAAGAAAGAAAAGAAAAGAAAAGAAAAGAAAAAAGAACAAAGGAACGGAGAGTGGCACATATGGAATTAAATATTCTCCTTCCAAATCACTGACCAAAGAAACCTAAAAGAGTTACTAACCCTCCCACCCCCATCTTCTGCTGGTCAGATTTTAATAGCCTGCCCATCAAAAGAAAAGTACATGCAAATCACAGATACTGAGACAGAGGAAATTAGAAGGTCTGGAGATGAATTATGGAAGGGTAATTCAGTGGCTTCGACTTCCCCGTCTCTAAGAGCTTAGCTCCAATGGCTCTGAAGAAAATAATAAAGGCACAGAAGTTTTAGGTAGACGGCAAAACTATTTTCTCCAAAGTCTACCAAGCCCAGGAGAACGAAAGAGCCTTCTGGATAGCTTGGGATTTAGTATTAATACTGATGCCACATCATGGGCATCATAAGCTTCCTTAATAAAAATGTTTCCTCAATTTACAACATTCTCAGTGTGGTAAACAAGAATTTTTATCCCAATATTTTTGCAGAACAGGCAAACTGAGATTTGGCTACGTTCCAAAGTGGTGTCCAGGTCTCACAGAAACAGACCGAGAGCCACAAACTGAAAACTGTTTGCTAGATTTATTTATCACAGCACTTTGATCCAACCCTACTAAAAAACAGGACTTAATAGCTATATGGAGAGGTGGTAGCCAGGGAGACCAAGAGCTGAGCTGTAATTTGTAGAACAAATCAGGATGCCAGTTTTAATAACTCCAGAAATTTGTTTAAGACTTCTTTAAGAATGTAAATCTACCCTAATTATCTGAATGATGACGCTTATCTATTTATAAAGAATACAAACGGCTCTGACTGAATTACAGCTCTGAATTCAATTGAAGGGTACAGCTGACACGGCAAGCCAAGAGCAGCACAGCTAAGGTCCTTCAAGGCGGTTTCTGGAACCTAGGACTTAACATTTAATTTCACAGCAAATGTGCTAAGGTGCAGTACATTTTAAGTGGGTGTTGATTTGGATGGGCTAAAACCATGTTACTCGCATAGCAATTTTTGAGAAGAAAGGGGCCCAAAGTACATAAAGCTGTTCGCAATTTAGCATGTACATGAAATTACAGATTGCAAACATACAACTACACAACCTGCCGCTCTGGAGGTCAGATGACAATTCTCTTCCCCAAGCAGCTACATATGTTGGGCTGATAAACACAGAAGGTCATGGCCTTCTTCAAATGCCTCAGGTATTTATGGTCACCAAAATCATGGTAAAAAATAAAGTGAAAAGGAAGATTTCCAAAGAGATCTATGTTCAGTATATGGTGTATGTGTTTTCACGTGGACAAGTGAGAGAGAGAAAAAACACATTTATGTATGAGAGAACAAGCTTTCCACTTACCATTTCCATGAGGTAAACATAAAAAGTACGTATTGGGGTTAAAAACATGACACTGCCTAAAAATGACATGAGTTATCCACAAGCACCACATGCAAAGACCTCTTAAGGTAATACCTTTCATATTTTCTTTGCACAATAATTAAGGGCCCATCAAGAGAGGCTTAAGTAATAAATGTCAGAACAGATTCAAGTGAAGATTTGCATCCGTGACCGAGGGAGGACATATCAGAAATCCACACAGAGCAGTAAACTAGAAAACGACTTTAGAGACTCCTGTCAAGTCGGGCTCAGGATTAATAGTCAAGATGAATATTTTTCAAAAATACATTAGCTTCTACTCACCAGCGCATGAAAAGATGATACAGAAAAGATTCCAAGGCGGCCCATTGCCACTTTCGTTGGACGGCTTGCAAAGGCAAGTAGCCTTTTAGGGTTGGGCAGCTCCCCACCTTGGAGGCTGGCTAAATAACAGCGGTAGCGAAACAGGTCCATTTGGAACTGTTCAAGATTCTGCTCCCAAACAAAGATCTACAGCGGTGAAAATATGGGAAAAGAGTGGGGGGAAAGAGGGAAGAAAAATGTTAATTTTATCCCACACAAATGTACCAATTTCTGTTATAAAAGTATTAATTTTAGTCCTAAGGGGTAAATACCAGGTACCCCAAATTTCTTAGGTAATAGGTCAAGTATTATTGTTTCCATAGCTCACGTGCTATTCTGCAGACATCTATAGACATAAATTCAGTATGATAAATAGAAGAGATACCCTTAGTTGCTCTCTTCCCTCCCATCACAGATTTCACATTTGCGGCCATGATAGGTCCATCAGCTCCAGGCTCTGGACCACAAACCCAAGGGAAAAGACGTAAAGAAATGGAGGATGTCCAGCGCTGGAGAATTATATGACTTACCAAGAGGTGGCTTTTCAAAGGAAGACAGAGAAGAAGAAAAGCGAGGTGATTTCAAAATCAGAGGCAAACAGGCCAAGAGCTTTTGGGAAGAGGTGGGTGGTAGAGAGTACAGGGTGGGACAGTGGAAAACTAGATGATGTAGACCCAGACTCTGGAATACATAGTTCCAACCAGAGGATATATCCAAGGTATTTCCACATTTTTCAAAATGGCAAAATAATACCTACCTCCTGAGGCTGATGTGATGGTTGAATAAGATAATGCAAGAATAAGAGTGGGACCAGGGTCTGGCATATAGTGAAGGCTCAGAGATGTTAGCTATGATGTGGATATTGATTAATGGTTGATATCTACCTTTTCACTTCAACTTAAAATACAGTGTTAGTGTAAACACATATCCATAGCACTATTCACAACAGTCAAACAATGGAAACAGCCCAAACGTCTATCAACAGATGAATGGGTAAACAAATCGTGGTGTATACATACAATGGAGTAATATTCAGCCGTAAAAGGAATGAAGTATACGTACTGAAATGAGGATCAATCTCCAAAACATTACGCTAACTAAAAGATGTCAGACACAAAAGGTCACATATTATGCAAGTTTTTTTGTATGAAACATCCGAAATTGGTAAATCCATAGAGACAGAATGCCAGGGCAGAGGGGAACAACAGCTTAAAAGGTATGGGTTTCCTTTTGAGGTAGATGACAATGTTTTGGAACCAAACAGAGGTTGTGGTTACTCAACACTGTAAATGTACTAAATGCCACTGAATTGTATGCTTTAAAGTGGTTAATTTTGTGTTATGTGAATTTTACCTCTGTTTAAAAAAAAATACAGTACCGGGTAATAGAGGGAAAGAATAGACAGAGAGAAATATGGAAGATCACATGCTGGTCAATTATTTAAATAGTATTTATTCACATAATTATTTCCGAACATGTTAGGCAAAGTTTCAAAGTGTTACTAGGTGGCTATCACTGACTTTTAAACAACTAAATTGAAGGCAAAAATGTCCTCTCTTATCTCACGAAATCTTTCCTTTTCAGCATGAAATATACTTGTGCACATATACAGCAATTATACATATATTTTTAAAACACACTCTACCTTTCCCCTAAATTTAGAAGTCTAAATTTATTGAGGAGTCAGGAATGAATCCCCATCACAGTTAAGCACCAAGTTAACCTGATAACGTGGGGAATGAAATTGCAGACTTTTCAGTTACACAGATCCCCAAGAACAGCATGCCATTGGCAGGAGTGGGTGGGCTCTGCTATTAGATTTCTGTCTTTCATTCAATTTAATATTGTTCCCTTTAGTTCATAACAATCAACTGTGAACAACGGGTGAGGAAAACGGACAGTCACAATAAAGAATTTAGCAGTCAGGATGACAGGCTGACAGTGAGATAACCGATAATGTTTCTCGATTCCAAGGCAGCAGAAAAACTTTCAAGCCCTAAGGATTTTGCCCACGTCTAAACACGGAAGAACAATTACCTGATCTAATATAGTTTTCTTCTTCTTTGAATCAGTGACTGAAGACAGCTGCATTTCGCCCATTTTCTTCATCTTTTCATCCATATCAATCTTCTGTTCCAGTTTTTTGATTTCCGACTTCAGCAGTTGGAGCGTGTCTTCTTTGTGATGGTGCCTTGCGACAGCGGCTGCACAGGCAGAATGGATGGCAGTGATCCAGTTCTCCAGCTCCGTCTGGCTGGTGGTCTGTGATGGGGGAGGTGGGGGCCAAGAAGAAACAGCCACCTCTTAGGTTATCATAGACAAACCAGTGCACTTCCAGACAAGCCATGGCTGGGAGTCAAGGAGGCAGGTCTAGACACCCCATGAGGAAGGCTAACCTTTCTGAACTCCTCCTTCAGAGAACACCTAAAAGAAGTTAGTCTTAGGTCAGACACCAACCCCGCCACCCCACCCCCAGCCCCCAACAGCTGACGGGAATGAAGCCACCATGTCTGCTCACCCAATGTACTTACTGAACTCACTTGTTGCAGTGGACCGAACATTTGTGTCCCCCACCCCCCAATTCAAACATTGAAATCATAACCCCCAGTGTGATGGTATTAGGAGGTGGGGACTTTGGGAGGTAATTAGGTCATAAGGGTGGAACCTTCATACAGGGGGTTAGTGCCCTTCTAAGAAAGAGGCCAAAGAGCTAGCTAGCTCCCTTCTACCATGTGAGGGCACAACAAGAAGATGGCCATCTATGAATCACAGAATGGGCCTGACCAGAACCCAACCATGCTTCCACCCTGATCTCAGACTTCCAGCCTCCAGAATGTTTCTAAGCCACCCAGTCAATGGTAGTTTGCACTAAAATACTTGTACATGTGATAATCCTATACAGACAGCTTAGTTTCCAGTTAAGTGGGTTGCTATGAAGCAAAGGTCAGTTTCCAGAGAGGACTGGTCAGTTCCATGGTGAGAGTGAGGCCGAGGGATATTATTGGCCAAGGAAGATGCAACAAACCTTCCCCCAGTGAATCACAGTGACCCCAATCCACAGGTCCCCTGCCAGAGCCGAGCAGCCATGACAAAACTAGGGCTGGGAAGGTAGTTCAAGGAGTGAGAAGCAATCCTGTCTTAGGGAAGTGTCTAGGAATAGCAACCACTCAGCAGGATCCCAGCCACTGAGAATGACCAGGTCAAAAGGGATTTAAAGACAATGTTGGGTAACACCCACCAATGGGCAGGTAACCTCAAAGTGGGCTTGCTTGTGACTCACAGTGTTCTGAAAGGCAAAAGGTGGGGGGATAGTTCATGTGTAACAATGTGCCATGATTAATTCTTTAGGAACTCAATCAGTGAGTATCGCCTCAAACCTAGAGAAGTTTAGTAAATGCTCAGAACTTAGCTCATCTGAACAAAGGGTCTATTTGGCTACTTGAATATTAAAGGAGCTGACGGCATCATTTTTCACGCACAACACACTGTTATTTTTTTTTCCCCCTCTGATGCATCTTCTTAGTTTCCTGACTCATTTGAGCCACGGTCTGCAGACAAAATTCTATTAACAGGACCCCACCCACATGACTGAAATTTAAGTGAAGGCACCACCGCAGGTGTCTATGTTATTTCTGAATCTCATCATATTCCACAAAAGAAACTGCATCAAATGTTACAAATGGTGTCTGCCAGCAGAGACACCACACACTGGACAAACCTAGACAATCTGTCAGTTGTTACGTTTACAACAAAATATTTGCCTGTATCTAAAGAAGACTTCACAATAGCTAGACATTCTCCTAAAGAAACAGCAGAAGTACCACCTGATAAAGCAAATGGAATCATTTTGTGAGGACTGAGTGGGAAAAGAAGAAGAGAAAAAGACATTGGAAGTCAAAGGTAAACACTTGTAGGTAGAGAAAGTTAGGAAAAAAGGCAATGTGTGTATATGAGATTCATCTTTTCTTCCACTACACACCTAGGACTTAATCATCTTATAATTGGAAGCTTAGAACTGACTAAGCTTAGAACTGACTACCTTTATCCATTTCACCCCCCATTCCCCCCTTTAATTCTTTGAGAGTTAAAAACTCCACTTCGAATTCTTAATATTTAATCTCCTCTTGGAAAGTAACTACGTTACATTTTGTCTTTGTGTATCACTTTAAAGTTATTCAAGAAAAACCCAGAGTTTAAGATCCCCCAACATATAAAACCACCATGCTTCCTCCTGCCTGGTGCAACTAAAATGTTTGCTGTCTCTCCATGCCTCAGCATCAGTGGGTATTTTGCCAGATGGGGTTATTCACCGCCCGCTTCCCCCCACTTTCTAAAATTTATTAGAGAAGGAATCAGTTCAGATGGGAAAACAATCAAGTAAGGATTCTTTTCTGAAAGAAAAACTTCCAAGAAGAAAATACCAAGTGCCGGTGAAAATATGGAGCAACCAGAGTTCTTATGAGCTGCTGGAGAGTAAACTGGTGTAACTGGTTTGGAAAACTATTTGGTACTATCTCCTAAAGTGGAACATATGCACACCTTGTGACCCCCGAAATGCACTCGTGGGTCTACTCTCAACAGAAATGCATTCCTGTGCTCACGAAAATATACGTCCCAAAATGTTCACAGCAGTACAACTTGCAATGGACAAAACTAGAAACTATCCCAACACCTGTCTACAGGAGAATGAGTGAATAATGTGTATAATCACACAGTGCCATACTACACAGCAACGAGAATGAAAGACCAGTAACTACCCACTACAATATGGATAAATCTCACACACACATAACATCGAGGAAAAGAAGCCAGACGCGGAAGAGTATAGACTATAAGACTCTATTTATGTAAAGTACAAACACAGGCAAAACTAACGTACACTGTTAGAAGTCAGAAGAGTTGTTTGATGGGAATTGTGGGGAGAGGGGTAGCATCTGGGAGGAAGCACAGGGAGGTCTCTGGGGTGCTGGCCACATTCTGCTTCTGGATCTGGGTGCTGGTTACATGAATGTTATGTCACGGGTGTGCCCAGCTTGTGAAACATCATCAAGATGTGTACTTTTCTGTGTATATGGTATCCTTTAATAGACAGTTTTAAAAAGATCCTTCCAAGATATATTACCCTAATATTTAAGCATAATTTTTCTATATCTTAAAAAATATTACCCTTCAGAGTCTATTTTTCAGGAAAAATTGTCACTGCAAGGTTGTAATGGAAGTTCCCAACAGCATGACCTTTTCCAGCATCACTTCTTTGTCCTCTAAAGTGCCTGGCAGCATCTGATAAACAGCTAGTCCCCTGAGCCAAAATATGCTTTTCCCCTTTGTATGCACAGCTCCATGGAAACAAGGAGCTTTTAGATGTGAAGGGAGCTGGTGTTTTCACCCATGTGAAAAGGATATTGGGGGGGTGTTTCAGATGGAATCCATGCAGAGGTAGCATGTCACTAATGAGGAGAGGACGTGTCTCCAGTAAAAACAGCTGGTGCATCAGTGCTCAGTGAGAGGTCAGTATGTATTCCCCCAAGACGATCCTCACTCATCTCTGCCTCCCCTCCCCTCCCCCACCCCCAGCCCAGGGGAAGAAAAGTAAATACCTACAACCCTGACATAATATCTGAGGAATAGTTAGAAAGAGCTTAAAACTCCTGATACAAACTCTGCTAAATACAAGTTACAAACTTAACATTTTAAATAAATATATTCATCTAGAAGGGGTCCAGGTGACGATTTTACAGATGAAGAAACTAAAGCCCAGTAAAATTAGAGATGACACAGTCATTTCTTATAAACCCTGATCTCCGTCAATCCTATTCTTTAAAAAAAAATTTTTTTAATATGCTACACACACCACTCCAGAGCCCCGCCCCCCAGCTCTCACCAATTGCTCTAAAAACCTAGCTGTGGGGTTTTTAGTGTTGCCCACTCCTTTTGAGCTCTCCCTAGGGACACAGAGGGATGGAATTTTCCTGGTCCCTGCGAAGTTAGGTGTGGCTATGCCACTTGGCTGGGGCCAATGAATCTGAGTAGAAGCACCATGTGTTACTAGTAAACAAAAGCCTGATTCACCCAATTCTTGTCCCTTTGCTTGCAGTCCTGGAATTGTGGGGCAAGATGGAGCTTCTGTCAGCCTGGGTCCCTAAGTGTCTAGGATGAGAAGAGCTTCATGGCCAATGTCCTACAGACACATGGCCAGAATGAAAAGGTATGTTAAGCCATGGAGATGTGAGGGTTGGTCCTTACTGCAGCATAATCTAACCCATCCTGACTGATACACTAGCAAAGTAAGAATTCCATTTCAAAATAAGTGATGTTTTTAAAATAAGAGTCTGTATAATACATTGTTTACCCTCTAAGAGGAGCCACAAGCTGATAGGTTCTGCAGAACAACAGCTTTTTGGTCTCTTCACTTAATGTAAAGAGAGTCCCTTCTTCCTTCCGCCTGTGAGATTCTCCACAAACTCAGCCAGGGGCAACACACCCCATTCTCATGTCAGAGAGTTTATGTTTGCCTCCCACTTAAGAGGTGGAAATGAAGGAAACCGATACTAGTTGATGAAGCTAAACATCCTTTGAAAGGTGTAGCCATCCTGGAATTTATTTATTTAAGGGAAAGGAAGATGGTGGTTGCCAGTGGGTAGGGGAAGAGGAAAATGGGGAGTTCGATGGGTACAGAGTTTCAGTTCTACAAGATGAAAAGAGCTCTGGAGATGGATGGTGGTGATGGGTGCACAACAATGTGAATGCACTTAATGCTGCTGAACTGTGCACTTGGACGCAGTTAAGATGGTATGTTATGTATATTTTAGCACAACTTAAAAATTTTTAAATCAGATAAAATAAAAAGAAGGGGAAAAAACATACCAAGTCTCATAACCTAGAGAAAGATGTTTAGAAAAGTATGATCACAACGTTATGAAAAATTTAGCCATCAGCCTTTTAACCATTAAGTACGCTCAAGTCTCCAACTGCTTTTAAAACCTGTCAGAGGCTGAAGGCAGTTCCATTAGAGAGCATTTTTGCTCCTACTGTCCTGCCTAAATAAAACAGCGGTCTCTGCCATTCTCTACCATTAGGACAAGTCAATTTCTAAGAAGGACAATTCACTAAATGAGCTTTTCAGTAGAGTCTGCCCTTTGGCAGCGGCATACACGGGCTACGTGTGACTGAGAGGGTGGGCAAAGGCGGCGCTGACTGTTGTCAGCAGCAGGTTAAGTAGAGACACAACTCTTGAAACAGTTCCTAGCCGTCTGCAGGCTTAACACTTCTGAGCTGATCACAGCAGACCACCAACTTGATACAGTGTTCTCCAGTGTGGCCACGCCAGGATTTAAACTCTGACATGCTAGAAAAAGCTTTTCAAAGCCGCCAACTTTGCATCGCCTTCTCGAACCAGGCAAGTTTAATTAGGGATACCAGGTCCACTCCAGCGCCCTCCATCAGAATCCAGTGGTCAAAAAGGCAGGAAGGAGAGACCACCAAGTGGTACCATCTCAACTTCTCCCACATGCATCACTTTCCACTAAACAAACAGCAGCAGACAGGTAGAGGGAGTGAATCGTGTGCTTCGTCCTTTTTGCCTGCTGGGGATGCCATAAATACTGCATAAAGTTCAGTGAAGGGAATAAGCAAAGTTCTTGCTGGCAGAGGAATATAATCAGCAAAAAGTGCATTTTGCATAAGAGCCCCTTGGAGCGCAGAGTTAAGATGAAGCACAGGGCTTCATTATGTATTTAAATAGATCCAGCTTCAATTACCCAACTGAATGGAGGATACTCTGTGATTCCAGACAATCAATGGCTTACGTGAGTGGCAGGAAAAGGGAAACTCATTTTAAACAAGAGAGGTACTAGAGAATATATGCCAGATCTAGGAAACTAAAATGTCAGATAATCTGAATAGAAGCACAAGAATAATTGCAAAGTAGGTTGAACTTTTTTCCACTTTAAAAAAACAAAAAGGAGGATAAAGTTATGCGTTAATTTTAAGAAGCTAGGTGGGAACGAAGTTCCCGTGTGAGTTCCTGAAAAGTCTTTTTTCTCATTGGTTCTCTGCTTAACACATTTTAGAGTTTTATTTATATAAGACTTAATTAAACCATCAGTGTTAATACCTATAAAGAGAATGACAGATATGACCCCATAATTGTAATCTGGGGCTCCTCTCATCCACTGGAGAAAGTCATGTAACTGGGCACCACTCCCACGCTTACCTCCCCACCTCTCACCCACCCCAGGTGAACTCTTTCAAGAATAAGAGAGGCTCCAGACTCCAGGAAGCCAGACACAAAAAAAGAAGGAACTGTTTACTGCAAACAAAGGAATACATGGAAACCTGACCCAGTGAGTGGCCATGGCAAAGCTGAGTAGCCCCCAGAAAAGGCCAACAAATATTATCAACTGGACCCCCTCCACAAAAGGCCTCCCAATCTGTTCATGCTGTCATAGCCCCCAGTAGATGACAATGTGCACTGATGAGATCCAAGCACTTCTTTGGTATCTCATGCTTCAATGTGGTCAGACAACTAAGGATCACCAGACATGTGATGAAAAGCCTCCAGCATAAAAGGCAGACACCAGGGCACATGGATGAGTTAACACAGTGACTGTTATGCATGAGGCCTAGAGAGAGACAAGACTGAAGCAGGAGGATAAAGGGCCAGGGGAGGGCAGGCTCCAGGGGAAAAAAAAAACAGTACTAATCAACTATTTAATGCATTGGAGATTTAGAAAATATTGTGAAGTAACCAGAAATAAGCAAATTAAGCAGGAAAAAAAAACGATAATCATTAACTACGGGCAAAAAACAAAATGTTGTTCAAGAAAGGAAATAAAATGATAGTACACTATTTGGCTCAGCAGCTAATACTATTTATGTGGTCATACAGCATGGTGACATCAAAACAGCATAACAGGGACTACCGATTTACCTCCAAATTTTCATGTAACCATATAGAAGATGAGGAAAGGAGAATGTGTATATAATACAGCTAGATATTCATCTATCATAACAGAAAATCAGTAGTTAATGTCTAAGGTCAGTTAACAAATAGTACTGAGACAGGCTGGGACCTGGGACCCTTTGCTGCATTACTTGCAGCTGGACAAACATCTCCACCAGCAATAGAATACAAAATAACTATAAGGGACTAAAAATAACTGCATACATGTGCAGTTGGAGCAAATTATGAACAATAAGATACAAAAAGACCAAAAACCCAACTGCCACTTTTGAGGTGTCAGGAGCAAAAGCAGGGTACTGTGCATGATCCCTGCACATAGCACCACCAAGGGGGCGGGCAAACCACCCCTCCTGCCCGACCCACCAATCCATCCCCATCCTCACCCCATTTAAGGGTCAAGCTTGCCCCCCTTCAGAGAGTGAACAAGGGAAACTGTTACTTGTTTCTCTCCCTCATGTTGCAGCTCCAGTCCCAGTAAAGCCTTCCCAGAACTTCTCATCTGGCCTCTTACCAATTTCCATTGATTAAGGAGTCCAAGAATCCTGGTCAGTAACAGTATAAGCATATTGATGAGAAATGAGGGTAAATGCAAGAAAAAGCAAACAAACAAAACAAAACAACAACAAAAACAACCAGTTAAAATAGTGGAGTACAGCTGCTTAAGGGAGTGATGATTGGAAGAGAGGGAAAGGAAGTATGGGAAGACAATTTCACTTTAATTCTTTTAAGGTTAATTGAATTATTTAAAACTATGTGTTCAAAACAGAAACAGACTCACAGACATAGAAAACAAACTCATGGCTATCAAAGGGGAAAGGCAGCAGGGGGCAGGGGGATAAATTAGGAGTTTGGGATTAGCAGATACAATCTATTACATATAAATTAGATAAACAACCAGGTTCTACTGTGTAGCACAGGGAACTACATTCGACATCTTGTAATAAACTTAATGGAAAAAGACTCACAGACATAGAAAACAAACTCATGGCTATCAAAGGGGAAAGGCAGCAGGGGGCAGGGGGATAAATTAGGAGTTTGGGATTAGCAGATACAATCTATTACATATAAATTAGATAAACAACCAGGTTCTACTGTGTAGCACAGGGAACTACATTCGACATCTTGTAATAAACTATAATGGAAAAGAATCTGAAAAAGAATATATATATATATATATATATATATATATAAAACTGAATCACTTTGCCGTACACCTGAAACAAATACAACATTGTATATCAACTAAACTTCAATTACATACATAAATAAATGAAGCTATCTGTTCATATTGACTTAAATACAAATTAAAAATATTGTAAAAAGGAAGAGGAACACTGTTAGTAACATTATTTGGATGATACATAACAGTATACAAATTATATGCTAAAATCTAACTCAGCCACAATTATATCTCTGCACTGTACTTTTAACATACGTGGAGAAACCTCTGAACACACTAATAGTAGGGCATGCACTGCAAACAGTTACCAGCCCTGTGCATCATTTTTCACTTCAACATCCATACTCTCCCATAATACTCTCCTTAGAGCAGGGCCAATGGCACCTCATCCTTTGAAAAGGCCCCCTCTGGTACTGGGAATGGGCAGGGTCCAGGAGGGACCCCATTCACTTTCTCCCCTTCAGGGAGCTCTCTGATCCTCTATCCCAAATGGGGCATTAATAGGATGCCCTAAGGAGCTCTTGAACTTGAGTCTATGGCTCGTGGGTCATATCTGCTATTTCTTTCACCAGATGGTATGAGATTGAGCCACCAGAATGGTGCTGACAAGATGATCTGGGTTGAGTCCAATTCTTTACAGAGATTATAAAATTTGGCCTGGAGTTCCACACATGCCATTGGTGACCCTTCTTCACAACTAACTTATGCCAAAACCAAAGGTAAATATTTCTAAAGTGGCTGGCGAGAGGCAGGGAAATGATCTACAGTGATGAGAAAACAGGACTTAGCTAGAGACCAAGTCAACACTTAACAATGAGAATACAGACCAAACACTGAATCTGTCATATCTGTAGATAACTCTAAGTTAGGAGGGATATAAACATCAGGGAAGATCAAATTAAGATCCTAGATGATTTCGTTAGACGGACGAAAACCGCAAAGATAAAATTTCAAAGAGGTAAATCTAAGTGCTGCATTTGGACTTTTCAAAAAATCTATTAAAATAAGATGAAGAAGACATTGATGCTGAGGGTTGGATAGGCCACAAGCTGGGTATGAGTCATCCGTCTGTTGTGGTTTCTAGTAAATTAAGGAATTGACACCAGCATCATGGAGGAAATGAGAGGAACAGGAACTGAAATGCAGGCAGCACAGGGCGGAACCTGACAGGGTGTCAGGTTCTGGAACACGATTACAAGAGAGAATGTCAAGGAGAGGAACTGAATCATAGGGAGACTGGCTCGGAAACCTCTAGCAGGGAGACCTAAACAGGAGACATGGTGGAGGGAAATGAGAGCTGTTTTCAAGTATTTAGAAGGTTATGAGAAAGAATAAGCAGGAAAGCCTTACTTTAAATTCTGGGGGAAGAATATGGAAGCAAAAGGAAATGGCAAAAGTCACCAGAAAGAACGTATTATCTCAACATGGCGAAGAACTTTCTAGAACTTGGAGCCAACTAACAAAGTAGATGGTTAAAGAGCTGAGAGCTTCCCAGGGATGGACAGCTGTCCAGGCTGACCAGCTGCGGGGGCCTTGCAGAGATGGTGCCTACCTTACGAGGGAGGCTGGATGTTAATCTACTCAAGTCCAAGATACTAGATCCTTTCTAAAGTCTTTTCTACCAAGTCCACTTGATGCTCCTTGTGAAAGAGGATTTCCAGATTTTTTTCTTAATCTGGCTGCCCTTGTCCAGGACATATGCCAATGACCTTCATCGAGTCTGACACATAGAACTAGATGTGGCACTTGAAGATAATTCCCCAGAGCATGATAAAACTCAAAGCCTTAGACTTTTCACAGAGAAGCCACACTCAACTTCTGTAAAGATACTTGGGGAACTAGTCTCGTTTTCTTATAATTAAAATGCTAAGTATAACATTTATTGAGCATTTGCTACCACATACCTGACTTGCATTATCACATCCAATCCCCAACTCAACATAAAGATACAAATACTATTCTTCTTTTAAAAGGGTCTTTTTAAAATATGCATGCTATAAAAATTAGGAGTTTGAGATCAGCAAAATATATATATATATATGCATGCTGTAGCCTCATACAAGTGACATTCCTAATGATAAGAAACATTCTATGGAAAGGCAATGACCCCTTAGAGATAATATTTTCTACACTTCTTTAGATATATAATTGCATATGATTTTCTACCCAATCAGGCATCATTCTTATTCTGCCTGCTAACTATGTTCCCAAAGCATTTAATATAGGAATTTTAAACTAATATTAGGATACGTTACCATAAAAGTCACTGAGCTTTTTGGAATTGTATGTAACATCCTCCCGTAATGGATGAAGAGAGGGCCGAGAGGAAACGGTACTTTGTAGGTGATGGGTGCTATTTCTGGCTTCCAGTTGGAGGGAAGAACGCTAATTAAAATAGTTTAAATGCAGGAGCTATAGCCTCCCTTTGCAGACAGGGTAGCACTTCCTCTATATAAGCTGCTCTAACATTCATGCCCATTCCCACCCCCATCCGGCACACAAAACCCCTTTTCTACTTCTGCTGGTAACATGAATCTCCTTTCCATGGGCGAATGTGAATAACAGCATCAGATCAGAAGCATACGAGCTCTGGAAACTGTGTGCACTGAACTGAGCCCTGGGGCTGGAATAACCTACAAATTATTTCCATAATCGTGCTTGATCTCCCTCGCTTTAGCCTCACCCCCTACACACACAGGTTCTTTTCAAATTCAGCCCCTCCAGAGTCATGTGGATTACAATAAGTAGAAGGTAGAAAATGCCCTCATGGATCCCAAAGAGCAGTAATTTCCTCTGAAAAGGTTCATTTTGTGCTCTATCCCACGTAAGTAGCATAAAAATTTCACCAAAACCAGAGGACACAGAGGTTTTCATGAATAAGGTCCTATGTTGCCACAAAAGAATTTTATTCAATGTGACCTAATGGGTATCGTGTCTTTTCTGCACTTACCACAGATGTTTAAATTACCTGTTTTTTGTTTTTTGTTTTTGTGGTACGCGGGCCTCTCACTACTGTGGCCTCTCCCGTTGCAGAGCACAGGCTCCGGACGCGCAGGCTCAGCGGCCATCGCTCACGGGCCCAGCCGCTCCGCGGCATGCGGGATCCTCCCGGACCAGGGCACGAACCCGTGTCCCCTGCACTGGCAGGCGGACTCCCAACCACTGCGCCACCAGGGAAGCCCCAGGAAAGTCCTTTCAAAAGGAATTTACATCATGGGTGTGTAGGTAAAAAGGAGAGTATCCTGAAATCAATGAGATTATCATCTAACCTGTATAATGAGGCAAGAATGGCCAAAATCAAGTTACAGTTTTGAAATATTCCCAATGAGTGGCTTAATTCTAAGAATGAGAAAAAGTCACTTTTTACTGTAATCACTGATTCTTGCCCATGTTCTTCTTAGGGTAAGTAGTAATAGTATTGGGATAAATAATATACTTGGACAATAAGGGACTTCGGCAAAAGAGAGGCTAGGTTTGAATCCAGCCCCAACACTCAGTAACTGTGACTTGACATCCAATCATTAGCCTTTGTAAGCCTTAGCTTCACAAAAGCGGGTACACAATCCACATCAATTAGTCAAAATATGGATACACAATCTAACTCACTGATTTCTGGAAGAATTAAGTGGATTCACATTGTAAAACACTTTCAAGGAAGTGGCATACAATAAGGGTGCAGTAAAAGATAACTGCTGATATCATAATAATGTTATTATTGTTGTTATTGTTAGAGTAGTTAGGCATTTCCTCATTTGCAAGATATCCCATTAATTAATAAAAAGGTATGCTAGATTTGGAAACACAATGGTTTATAAGTTATAATAGAGGAATATTTTCAGGAGACAGAGCACGTAGATTTTTTTAATAGGATATACAAAGCACTACGCATTAGGGAAGACTTGAGAAATGAGACTATATTAAAATCTAAAAGTTCTGGTATAAAAAAGAATAACTTTAAGAGAGTAGAAGGCTAGCCACCTAATGGAAAAGGATATCTGCAATGCATATAATTAACAAAGAGATGATATACAGAATATGTAAAAAAACTGCTATGAATCATCAAGAGAAGAAAGACAACTAAATGGAAAAAGAGGCAGGAGACTGAAATAAAAACTTCACAAAAGATGATATTGAAATAGTCATTAAACCCATAAAAATGTGCTCAACTTCACACTAATAGTTTTTTAAAAAGATCTGACAATAACACGTGTGGACAAGGATGAGGAAGAACTGGAATTCTCCTAGGCTGCTGATGGGAGCATATATTATTTCAATAGTTTTGGAAACTGACAGTATCTAGCAGACTTGAATGTGTGCATATATCCCATGACCCAGCAATGCCAGTCCTAGGTATGTACCAAAAGAAATGTGGACAAATGTATCCTGAACATAGAAGGATGAATACTCATAGCAATACAGCTCAGGATCCCTACAAACTGGGGTCAACTCAAATGTACGTACGGAAAGGTTGTCACACATCCCAGTTAGCCTAGGACTATTGAAACTTATGCCTATTATCCTGGCGTAATTGTTAATAGTGCTGCTATAACTCTTAAAATTGTCTAGTCTCTAAAGTGTCCTCATGAGTCCATCAGGAGCAATGGGAGAATAAGAACCTCAAAAAGATGATCCTCCATAAAAGCAATTAACAACACTGGCAAAAATTGTCAAGATGGACTTTTTCAGAACTCTGGAAATTAAATCTTGTGACTTGAGGTGATTTATTGAAAAAAAAAAAAAGGCTGAATCTCAGTAACAATATTAAGTATAAGGGTATCTTAATGCACTATTCTCATCCTCATCTCTCTATCTCCACATTCATGTGAAAACCAGCAGTCAAACAGCCACTGAAGGGGGCAGAATGGGTTTGGAGCTCCCCCAAAACACCATTCTCAGAAAAGTCATTATCTGACCTGTTTAATACTGCATAAGAAATCCCCATTCACAGGGCTTGTAGCTATTTGACTTGACTCAGAACTCATTCATGTACACAACCCTTTACTCCAGGCCTGTTTGTAAAAAGCAATCAGTGACAACTGTTTAATATCACAGTTGCCTGAGGTTGTGGTAACAGCTGGGGCAAAAAAGAGTTGACTGAGAAACTTTAGGAGAAGCTGGGGAGTAAGATAACCATAGTCCTCAGAATTTTGAAGGTCACATACATGCACAGAACTGTACACATGCTCAGAAAACCCTGAGAAGGCCCTGTGCTCACCCCTCAGGCTGATCTTGAGGCTCTGTGCAAGCAGAGGTGAAGACTACAGCAGAGCTGTAAACTAACTGCCTAAGTGTTAAAGAGGTACATACAGAGGTCCTTGGGAAAGAG
>NW_006772359.1:1884400-1899914 GCF_000442215.2 Lipotes vexillifer | reverse complement strand
GGAAAGAGTAAGAGATTTATTACTTCTGGGCACTTAAGGTAATCTCTCCAATCATTAGAGAATATCAGTAGTGAAATAAAAATTATTCTCTTTTAAAAAGAACCAAATACAAATTCTAAAGTTAAAATGTAGAATAAATGAAGTGAAAAATTCAACAGAGGGGCTCAAGAGCAGATTTGAACTGGCAAAAAAAAGAATCAGTGAACTTGAAGTAGGTCAACTGAGACTATCCACTCTAAGAAACAAAACCAAAACAGAATACAGAAAGATGAACAAAGTCTCAGAGATCTATGAGACACAATCAAGCATACTAACTTAAACATAACAGGTGTCCCAGAAGGAGAAGAGAGAAGAGACATGAGCAGGAAGATTATTTGAAAAAATAACAGCTGAAAACTTTCCAAATGTGATTCAAACACGTATATACATCAGTACATCCAAGAAACTCAATGAATTCCAGGTATAATAAGCTGAAAGAATCAATATTTAAACATATCATAATCAAACTGTTTAAAGACAAATATAAAATCCCCAAAGTAGCAAGAACAAAGCAACTTATCTATAAAAGGGATCCTCTTAAGATTAACAGGTGATTTCTCATTAGAATCTATGAGGGCCAGATGGCAATACAGTGACATTTTCAAAGCACTGAAATAAGACTGTCAATCAAGAATTCTATATCCAGCAAAACTATCTTCAAAAATGAAGGAGAAATGAAGACATTCCCAGATGAACAAAAGTGTTCTGGCTTAGATAATATAATACGTGTTCACTCTATTCAACCAGTAAGCTGAATGGATTCATGTAAGGTTGTAGGGTGCTAGAACCTTCTGTTTCTTGGCCTGGGTGGTGGTTACTTTGTGACACTTCATTGAGCAATAAGTTTATGTTTGTGCACTCTTCCTTATGTGTGTTTTACATCATAGATTAAAAGAGAAAAAATACATGCTTTTTGATTGTTCACAAACAAAGTTACTACTTTATATTTCTTACTTTAATTGCCCAAATGGAAAAAACTATAGGGGACAAACCCAGAAACATGGTGAAATAACCTATTACTCTCTGCCATGCCTTTATCGCAACTCTCTCTGTGGCATGGAATATCCTCACTGTCAATTTCACTCAGTTCATCCCTACTCTACCATCCACTGTCAAGGTTCACCACATCATAAAGATCAGGTCATTCCAATGTCTGTCTCCCATATTACATGTGAACACTTTTAAGTGTAGAAACTGTATCGAAATATCTTCTTGGTATTCTCAATATCACTGTGCATAGCACATAGGAAGCACGGAATAAAGGCTTGAGGAATTCCTGTATTATGGGAATAAATGAAGAAAGCCTAACTAACTAACACCACAAAAAGTGTATCACAACTGACCAAACCCAAAGGATTCCCTATAGAAGCAAATGTTAACCCTGAAGTGATAAGCAGGTTGGTATTTTTTAATAAAATTAACCATCAAACTTCAAGAACTTTCATTCCGGGGTTCTGAAAAGATGAGGAAGAGAAACTGGTTGGGTGTAGCTAGTCATTTCTGGGATGTCATGATTTTACTTTATGAGTAATACTAGAAGAGAACATATTATGATGAAAAATTTTGACAGTGCAAATCATGTCTAAATTAAGGAATTCATGATCCTTTCTCTAAAGTGCTACACAAATGATATCGAGACTACAGTGAAAAATCCTTCAACCCACACCCCTCCTCGGGCTTCACTGTGGAGGCCTCTGGGTGAGTTCAATCATTCCTGGAACTCATTATAGACATTTATCTTGTCATTCATCGTTTTTGTTCCTATAATGTGCAAAAGATAGAACCCACCACTCAAAGGAAAACAGGGTGAGGTACATGGGCAGGAGACGGAGGTATCTGGTAAGAGATTTGAAATGCTCTGCAAAGGAGGAGCCCAACAAACCTGAAAAAGGAAGGCATCACCCAGGGAATTGCTGAGGCAGAAGACGAAGTCCTTCTTGGGGTGCTCAGGCACGGCCTGCACGATGCTGTTCTCCACCCAGACGGCATGCTTGGGGATGCTGTTGTGGTCTATTCCAGACCTACCATCGCTCTCATAGAAAAAGAGTGTGCACCCTGAGGAAACAGAATGGGGGTCCGTGTGAGTATTTGGTGCTCATGCAACAAAAAGTCTGTAGTGGAAACTGTTGCTTGTGCCCTGTTAGCAGGAAAGGGCTGGAAATGAGTGTGAAACCTAGGAAGTAAAGAGAATGGGGCCACGCTTGTACTAAGTCTTGGATGGGCTTGGACAGAGACTTTTTTTTTTTTTAATTGAAGGTATAGTTGATTTACAATGTTGTGTTAAGACTCCTAAATCATTTGTCATTTGTCATTTGTCACTCATGCCCTCAAGTTCTTTAAGATCTTACTTCCTGTTTTAGAATGTGACAGATATCCTCACAGGCATACGGGGGTCTGATGGCTCCTCTGGCCAGTGGTGGCTGTAAATACAGCTCCTCAGGTCTGAACAGCAAGCACCGCTGAGTGAGGACCGGCACCAGTTCTGTCCCGCTGGAGACCCTCCCAGTATGTCTCACAGGATATGCAACCAGAGAACACAATTTACTGGGGTTTTTGACTATGCCCTTGGAGAAAACAAAATATAACACTGGCTTTCGGTGCTTTCAGGATAAGGAAAGAAATGACAGACTTTTAGTCTCATATCTTTTCTATAAAATGTTTTTCTAGACATCAGCCGTGTCCTTGCCCCTCCTGGAAGAGGAAACACATGGCACACATATGAAGGCCTGGGGGCGGCCAGAGGCCTGGTCCACACTTAATTATACTGTGAAACTAAATGAGACAGGAGCAATAGAAACCTTTCCTACATTTGTGGCAAGGTGGGTTCAATAGATACCCTCCATCACGGCCTACACGTGAGGCACACTTTATTAGTAATTACTCACTGAGCACTTGCTCTCAAGTCTTCATTTCAGGGGAAACCTGGGCCCAGCTTTCTGACTCTTTAACTTCAACATAAGCCACTTGGTCCGTCTTCAACATCTTCCTTACCACAAGCAGGGGCCACCATTTATGTGAATCACAAAGACTTCCAAGTACAATCTACTCACCTGCAGTATGAACTTCTATAAAGCAAATTTGTAACTGACAACGTAGAACGATGGGGATCAATGGAAAAGTCACATGAGTGCAAAGGCGATTTTTTCCTAGCCCGTAATATCTCACAGGAGCATGTAACAGCTGCTGGATGCAATGTCCCCCAGCACAGCCGCACGCAGTACGCTGGCATGCGAGGCCCACTCGTTTCACAGTGTTTGCCTTGGTACAGCCTGACCGTGAGCTCTGCCTAAAAGTCTATTACACAGTGTTCCTGAATTTCATGGTTTTATAACTACTGTCCTTGTCTCCATAATTCAGGAGTTTCGATTCTTCCTCTAATCCATTCAAGTTACATTCACATTTTTTTCTTAAGGTTGTATGTTTTCTGTGATATTTCTTGTTGGAAATTGGGAATGTTATGAGAGTAATTTTAGTAGGGTTCTGTTTTCTTTTTTTTTAAGTTTTGTAGTAATAAGTTGCTTACATATAATTTAATTATATACTTACGGAATGTTCTGCCCCAACCCTATTTTTCTTATAATTCCTGTTATTTTGAAGATCTCAAGTTTTTACAGGAACATAGAGGTCACATTTGGAATCATCTATACCTCCTCTTTCCATGTCTTAAGCTAACATACATTCAGAGACACAAAAAGAAAAGAAATGGAAAGGGGAGGCCCTTTTCCTCCAAATCTGAGGTTCCTGAGGTGGGGCAATCTTGCTGAATGAGGGACATCTGGTGAAGTCGGGAGACATTTTTGGCTGTCACAACTTGGGGGTGGGTAACAGAAGGAGGTGAGTAGCGGACAGGGATATTGCTAAACATCCTTCAATGCCCAGGACAGGCCTCATGACAAAGAATTATCCAGAAAATGTCAATAGGCCTTCTGTTGAGAAACCCTGCTCTAAATAATCCTTAGGACTAATATTACGCTAATGATGAACAGATCCATAACAGAAAAAGAGCAACACAGCTTTACCATAGTTTGAGAACAGAGACTGAAGCCTATAGATAATGGATACGGGGCATCCACACATTGAACATCTTATGTCTTCCCAAATTGCTGTTTTCATAATTTTTCAGCGTTGGTTTACAATCGCCTGTGACAGTGGGTGGTTAAAAATCAGCTTGTACTCAATTATGTACATGTTCCTTTTTTTTTTTTTTTTTTTTTTGCCGTACACGGGCCTCTCACTGTTGTGGCCTCTCCCGTTGCAGAGCACAGGCTCCGGCCACGCAGGCTCAGCGGCCATGGCTCACGGGCCCAGCCACTCCACGGCACGTGGGATCTTCCCGAACCGGGGCACGAACCCGCGTCCCCCACATCGGCAGGCAGACTCCCAACCACTGCGCCACCAGGGAAGCCCTACATGTTCCAGTTTTAAGACTAATGAGAAGCAGCAAATCTGGGAACCACGTGGTCCCTGGTAACAGGTCCATTTACCTTCATCTTCACTTGAACATAATCTGTATGCTTTTCAGCTGTGGATGGAGACACTCCAGAGATTAATTCTAAATAAAACCTTTTTTTGTAAAATTAATTATTCTGTCAAAAGTGAAAGAATCTTTGGAGAATTTTCTAGCCTACGGTTCCCAGGTACCCTGCTTTTTATTTCTCCATATCCAAGCCCAAGTCAGCAGCAAGCCCTGCCTCTGAGTGGCAAGGACAAGCCCCAAGTTTGTCAATATCTAATGGGACCTGTCAGGAGTAAGAAGCAAAGGACTCGGCAGCTCTGTGCTCTGGGCCTGGATCCTGACAGATTGTGTCACTCAGATCTGGGTCACCAAGAAAGTGAAGCCTCCCTCCTCTAATGGGTGTGTGGGCTGAGCACACACCTTGCCTTCCTTGATCATTTATTCTCTAAAGGAACAGCAGAAACAAAACAGCCCCCGCTTCCACGTCCCAAGTAAAAAATCACCTAATTATTTTTATTCTACGCCACTAACAGTGTTATGCTCATATTTAGTGTAAGAATCACCTGGGAAGCCTGTTTAAACCACAAATTCCGGGCCTGTCATAGGCTGAATTATATCCCCCCAAGTTCCTATGCCGAGGTCCTAACCCAGGGCCTCCGAATATGGCTGTATTTGGAGATAAGGTCTTTACAGAGGTAAGTAAAATTAAACGAGGTCATAAGGGTGGGCCCTAACCCAATATGACTGCTGTCCTTATAAGAAGAGGGGATTTGGACATAGACAGGTACAGAGGGAGGACGTGAAGATGCTAGAAGAAGACGGCCATTTGCAAGCCCAGGAGCGAGGCCTCAGAAAACACCAAACCTGATGACACCTTGATCTGAGAGTTCTAGGCTCCAGGACTGTGAGAAAATAAAGTTCTTTTGTTTAAGCCACCCAGTCTGTGGTACTTTGTTATAGCAGCTCTAGTACAGGGACTAATACAGGGCCCCACCACCTCCAAACTGTGAGATTCGGCAGGTATGGATATAACCCAGGAAGCATCTCAGGTGACCGTGACTGCAGGTGGTCTTCTAATTATGTTGTTAAGAACTCAGCATTAGTTAACAAAATGAACAATAAGATGGGCTGCTAAAGGGAACAGAGGTTGCAGCGTCCAGTGGTGTGGACATTTAGGGGAGAAGCAGAGAGCAGGGCCCCTCAGACATGACCCTGTAGTGCCTCTAAATTAAGCCAAGGCAGGTCCCGCGTGAGAAAGAACAGTAGCAGTTCTCCAAAATGCTCCCACAGAACGAACATCTGTGTTTCACAAGCAGAACCATGACATCAGATACACTTTTCCCAATTCACGATGGAAAACTAAAAGCAGAGTGTGCTGTGCGTATGTGTAAACTGATAGAATTTGCTCAAACTCAATATTCTTATTTCACATGTGTGTTCAAAATTTCATATACACTTTATATAGACTATATTATGGTATTTGATTTAGCATAGAAAATAAAATTTAAAGTTTAATGTCAGTAATTCCTGTGATTTTCCACAGAAGATACTATGGCTGCCAGAATCCCACATCTATTCAAACTTTGAAACCACTAAGGTAGACTTTCCAAATGAGAAAAGGACATGAGAAAGAACCTGACTCTTCATAAGACATCCTTGGAAGTGGAGCAACAAGATGAAATAACCCAGCAAGTCTTAAAAGCTAGACATGAAGAGAAAGACAGCATCCCACCCTAAACATGCAGCAACATCAGACACACAGGCCCTTGGCAGTAGGGGAAGCTACCCTGCACTGACTGTCAAGAGGAAAGACTCTTCTATGGGACAGTTGGTTGTTCCCTAAAACACACAACCCCCTTTCTTCTGCAGTAATAGAGACCCCAGTGCTCAGCTGGGCCCATCCCTGCCTCCCTTGCAGCTAGGCTGGACTCATTTCTGGCCAATGCGATGGAAGAAGAGATGCAGGCAACTTCCAGGTTGTACCCTCAGTGCAGAGGGATACACCCTCCACTTCCCCCATTTTTCCGCTGGAACCTGGACCCGCTGGTGAGCTATCCTAATCATTCAGACTAACACAATGCTCTAGGGACAGTTAAGCAACGACAAAAGGAATTCTGGCTTCTGGATGACCTAACAGCAAAGAGTCAGCCCATCACTCTTGGACTCTCCACCTCTGCTAGGTGGAAGGGAAATAAAGTTCTATCTTGCTTGAGGCACTGTCATTGTGGGTCTCAGTGACATGCAGCAAGACCTACAGTCTAATTAACATGCTCCCTTTCTGTTTCACCAGGTACTGAAGCAACAGCTGGCAGCATTAGTAATGGGGCCCACCCAAACCCTGCTTGTCCCTGGCGGGTTTACACCACTGCACAGAGCTCTAGGCTGTTCCACGCCTCTAGGATTGGTTGTTCTACACCAGCCACAGTTGGTGAAATCCAGTATCGGATGGAGTCGTGGGTGCACCACACCAGCTGAGCCCAGGCTTCTTCCTCCTGGACCCATCCTTCATGCTTATTAACCTGTCTAACCTATCCTGCCATGTACTAACCCTGCTTCAAATCCAGCTTGTGTCAAAGATTCTAAGCGGTCTTGAGAAGTGTTTTTCTTTTTAAGACACAGAGCTCACAAATGTGTTACAATTTCTACACTACCAAGATATGCAAAAATACATATACATACTTCTAAAGTGTGTGTAAAGCGATAATGAATAGCAAGACATAAATGTATTATGCTTACAAATGAAAAGAAAGACCATGGTATATAGATATGCCATTGTATATAGATAAATATACATGTATATAGATATATATCGATATATATATACACACACACTCAAATATTCAAAGTCTGACCATAAAACAGTGACTTTTTCACAAACACAGATGGCTCAGACATTCCATTAAGCACTGGGTTGAACCCTATGAAATTAGCAATATTCCATCATTTTTTACCCCCCAAATGACAATTTCATAAGATTCAAACCAGCGATTTTTTCCCTCCAAAACAGTCACTTCGGGAGGCACATGTTTTGGAACGATTCCAAAAAAATATTCTTTTGGAACTCAAGCCTTTCAAACTGTCAGGACAACCAGCTGTGTATATGGGAAAACTAGACGAGAGGCTCCAATAGCTTAACTGTGAAACAGTAAAGAAAATAAAACATTGGTGGAGAAGGAAAATGGGGAGTGACTAATCAAGGGACATAAAGTTTCAGCTAGATAAGATGATTACGTTCTAGGTGTGCTGTACAACGGCGTGCCTTAGTCAACAATACCGTAACGTACACCCAAAAATATGCTAAGAAGGTAGATCTCACGTTAAGTATTCTTACCACCACAAAATAAGTTTTGAAATTAGCATGAAGTCGAAGTTCCATGTAACTGAAAAACATCATTTGCACACGGAGCACAGGATGTACCCAGCACTGCAGGAAGGATGCTCCCTCTCTCACCTTTCAAGGACACCCAGTAGTGCTTCCACTTCCTCCGGGTGGCCGACTCCACCTTCTTGTTCTTCTTGTGCACCAGGAAGTTCTTGACTGCCAGGGCTCCGGCCTTACGCACCGTGCCCTGCGTGGCCGTGAGCAGGATATCGGACTGGCCCGGGGAGCTCAGGGTACCGCTGCTCTGCTCGTCGCTGTGCGCCGAGCCAGCCTCCTCCAGGCTCTCACTGTTGGTGGTGCTCATCTCCAGCTCCCGTCGGAAATTCTCGTACACCCCCTGGCGGGCTGCGTCCCCAGTGGAGCTGCTGCCGCTGTCGCTGCCCACAAAGGCGCGGCCGGTGGGGGGTGAGTAGCTGGAGTTGGTGGCATTGGATCGCCTGGACAGGAGGTCCGTTTCGGTGGTGGCCCCTTCGATCCCACTGTCGGCAAACTCGCTACCTTCGCCCGCGTTAACATCCTTGGGAGCCGAAAGGGAGAAAAAAGAAGACACGTATCATGCAGAGAAGTAACCCAGGGGCTCCTGTCGGTCCAGCCAGGGGCTGTGTAGCTGCAGGCAACCCACAGGGCATCGCTGCTCCCAGCCTCTCCTGGACCAATTATAACTCACCCCACTGACCCACACAAACCCAACTTGCCCGCAGAGCAGCTCAGGAAAACCATGAAGCTGCCCCGGTATGAATGCCAACAATTTGGAATGTTCAAGAAACATTTTTTAAATAGCAAGCAAGATTTCAGAAAACTTATCAATTATCTGACTTAGGTAATTAGGTAATTGGCAAATCAGCTATCGAGATGCTCCCACTGCCCTGCTGAGTGAGCTCTGCACCCTCACCCTCATCAGCCTGCCTGGAGCTCCAGGAAATTCTGCCGGCTGATGAGTTATTCCAGAGGTAGGGGGTTCCAAGGGATAATGAAGTCTTTACTGATAACTTTTTTTTTTTTAACGAAGAGCCTAGTTAGGGGTCTATTCTATAATCTGGTGACTAAAAAGAAAACTAGTGTGCTACCTTACCCACTCACCCAGCAAGGACCCAAAGCCCAGGAGCAGGCAAGAGTCCTCAGGCTCCAATCAGCTTCGCTTCTTGAAAACAAGCAGCTTCTCACTCCACATTGAGCTAAAAAAGTCTGTGGGGCTCACAGTTCCAATGCAAGCTCTCCAATTACCTTGCCCTCTCAAAGCTGGGATGCTAGGAGTCCGAAGCAAGCTACTCACCGCCCCTGGGCCAAGTGACAGCTTGGGGCACTGCCAGGATGTGGCGGGTATCAATTCCCAGTTTAAAAACATTTGGAACTTCCAAAGCACTGCGCCTGCTCACGTGTTGAACATTTCCGGGACAGGCAGATCTGTTCTTAAATCAGAATCTTAATTGCTCTGAAGTGCTAAAGGCATTTCCATAAACAATGATTAAATAATGGTAGTCATCAAGGGAGGATAATGACAGCAGTACTGGACAGCACAGCTCGACAGTCTCCTGGATAAGAAATGAGACTGGTTTTTCTCAAAGGGAGAGAATCGGAATGTGAGTCTGACGTAGGAAGAGATAGCAAAGTAATATGTGGTTTGGGGGCTTAACACTTGTTAAGCCTTTAGTCTCATAAATAGTTAATTATGGTTTGAAAATATAAAAACTAACGGGCTATTCCGATTGCCATATAAATCAGTGCTTTGCGTTCAAATCTTTGATGAGAGGCAATGGTGGGGTAGGCAGAATGAGACAAGCCACATACTGATATCATCCTGCACGAGGCCCAAACAGGTGTTGTGCCCATGTCTCCGCACATCTCACCTGGTCAATTCTAAGTTAGGGCCCTCAGAGTTCACGTGCGTCACGAATAGGTCCTAAGTGAGCAACGTAAAATGGGCATAGCCAGACATGAAAACAAGCAAAGGAGACACAGAAAGACAAATACTGTATGATTGACTTCTATGTGGAACGTAAAAATGTAAAACTCACAGAACCAGAGGGTAGAATGGTGGTTGCCAGAGGCTGAGGGCCCGGAGAAATGGGGAGACATTGGTTAAGGGTACAAACTTTTAGTTATTATAACAAGTTCTGGGGATCTGATATACAGCCTGATGACTCTAGTTAATGATACCATGTTGTATCCTTGAAATTTGCTAGGAAAGTAGATCGTAAGTGTTCTCACCACAAAAGAAAGAAAGAGAGAGAGAGAAAGGAAGGAAGGAAGGGAGGGAGGAAGGGGTAATTATGTGAGTAATGGATATGTTAATTAACTTGATTTTGGTAATCATTTCACACTATATACACATATTAAATCTCACATTGTACACCTTCAAAAAACAAAAAAACACACAACAAGGAGTACAGTGTGCGAAGAGTAGAAATTTGACAGTGGAAAAACCAGGCAAATACCACCTCGGCCAAGAGCTTAAGGCTAACTGGGTGTGTGGGAACCCTTTCTACTATCTTTGCAATGTTTATGTAATTCTAAAGCTGTTCTAAAATAAAAAGTTTATTTTAAAAAAAGAAAAGAGGGGCTTCCCTGGTGGCGCAGTGGTTGAGAATCTGCCTGCCAATGCAGGGGACACGGGTCCGAACCCTGGTCTGGGAAGATCCCACATGCCGCGGAGCAACTGGGCCCGTGAGCCACAACTACTGAGCCTGCGCGTCTGGAGCCTGTGCTCCGCAACAAGAGAGGCCCGTGCACCGCGATGAAGAGTGGCCCCCGTTTGCCGCAGCTAGAGAAAGCCCTCGTGCAGAAACGAAGACCCAACACAGCCAAAAATTAATTAATTAATTAATTAATTAATTTTTTTAAAAATTGAAAAAAGAAAAGAAAAATCAAGGAGGCGGTAAGAAGGGACATAGTAGCAGGAAGTGGTTAAGAGAGTTTCTAAGGACCAACGACATTTGCAATGGAGTTTAGGTCCCTGGGATGTAGAGGGACTCAAGAGTGTCAAAGAAACCATGGATGCGGCTCAGACGCAGACCCTATGACTATTGGTTCTGTCACTTGGCCATCTGCCGTCCTGCCTGTTACCCTCCACCAATGGTCATCAAGGACCCAGATCTAGTAGGTCAAAGTCCTCTATACAAACAGGAGAGTGCTGTTACCAACACACATTTCTCTCTGGCAAGGACATTTACCATACATATCCCTTTTGATCTAATAAGTAAATTTGGCCATCACTGATTATTCAAGATAACCATGGGTGGTGGGAGATGTGGAGTTTATGTGATTCTCACCAACATCTGGATTCATTTTCACATGCCTCAGTCCTTCTCTGGAGGAAGTGACAAAATCAGCTATAAACTCGCCTCAAAAATGAAAAGAGATGAGCTGCTCCTCTGTAAGACAGGTAAAGATCAGCTACACAGGTATCCTCTCTAGGTCATAAGAGAAAGACTTCAGAACAAAAAGGAGAAATTAATTTCAGGCATCTTGTAATTCCCAGAGCTCTGGAACAGGAAGGAACCTTGCCAAATCATCCCCTTGGTGAATGCATGGAGATGCTGAGGCTCAGAAAGTCACAAGTCTGGCAGGTGGTAGACTGGAGGTTGTAGCCCATGCCTCCAACGACCTTTTCCACTCTGACAAGATGGCCCCATGGCTCAGCCGCAGGGAGCACCTGACTGGATCCTGTCTCAATAGTCAACTCCATGCCTTCCCCTCTGTTTTTCAACAGTGCCCCTTCTAGGTTTTCCCAGCACAACTGAGTGACTGTGCATCTATATGCCTTGACTTTCCAGGCAAAGAGCTCAGACTCAAAAGTGGACGGAAGGGGAAGATGAAAAAGAAGATGAGGGAAACAGAGGCAGACACTGGACAGACATGTCTCTTAACAGTCTACTACACGCCCACAAACCATGAACTCCTACAGAATGCCTTGACGTCTCTACTGCAACTAAGGGTTGAGGCCTCAATAGACACTCACCTCTTTGTCAGACTTGAACACGTGCTCATGCCAACTGACACTGCAACCCTGCAATGGCCCAGGCTGCGTGTATTCAACTCTGGGACGACCATTAAACCGAGCATAGAAGTGATTACTCCAGGTAAGAGGCCTGCTGGCCCCAGCGGAGCTGGGACACTTTGGGAGCGTAGCCACTGGAGAATGCTCCCGATCTGTGATCCAAGGCAGCTCCACCTTGTTTCCACAGTGGTTAAGTAGGCTAAGTGGTACACATCCTCCCACTGATATGTGACCCAGCCTGTCCAGAAACAGACGGTGGCTGCCCAGCTCCGGCCTCTATTTGGTCATGAAGCTTGGGATGTGCCAAATACCCAGAAACCCTTGCTCCAGCACCGTGGGAAATGATGTCCACCCAGCCAGAGGCATTGCTCAACACCTGAATGGTCAACGGGACTCCACATCCCCCTACACCTTGAGTGTGGGAGACAGTCATCTACAGCAGGGCTCCAGATGCCTAAGTGCCACACGAGAATTACAAGTTTACAGGTCTCAGAATCTCCAGAACAAACCAAAGACAGATACACTGATGTAGAGGCACTAGGTTCACACACTGAAAGAGCGCTCCAAGGCTGCATCCTAAATGCCCATCCTTCTCAAATGGCAGGATGCATACCACTGTGATACAGCTTCCAATAGCTCAGAAGAAAGACAGCATCACTGTGATGCAAACATTCCTGGTGCATCTTTCCGAAGGGTTCCTGCTCCTCCCGACCTCCATCTCAAGGACACTTCACACCTGAGAAACCTGACTCTCCCCACACTTAAAAGCCCCTGTCGGGCTTCCCTGGTGGCGCAGTGGTTGAGAGTCCGCCTGCCGACGCAGGGGACACGGGTTCGTGCCCCGGTGTGGGAGGATCCCACATGCCGCGGAGCGGCTGGGCCCGTGAGCCGTGGCCGCTGAGCCTGCGCGTCCAGAGCCTGTGCTGCGCAACGGGAGAGGCCGCAGCAGTGAGAGGCCCGCGCACCGCGAAAAAAAGCCCCTGTCAACCACCCCACTCCTCCAACGGCAAGAAATCCAGATGATCAACCCTAGGGAAAATTCCCATGGAAGCCCAGCAGTCGTTATTGTAAATGCAAGGCACGTTCTTTCTTCTCTAGTTAGATGTCTTAGTATACTATCAGTCCTAGAGTATTTAACCAAACACCGAAATTTAAAGCAAAAGTCAGAGGAGATCAAGGGAAACGGTAAGACCCTAGCTAGACAGAGAAATAACTCCCAACATGGTGCATGATCCAGCCAAAGATTTCCTAAAAATAGCTCAAAATAAACTCCCCATATTAGAACCACTCCACAGAAGAGGCTTCCAATTATAAACAACATTCATGGAATACAGAGGCTCTTAAATCCTGCTCTTCCTGGACAAGTCCTCCCAAGCCAGATTCTTCGAGCACTCACCGATTTCTATTCCACTGGCAGTCTCCCAGCATGAATGCATGCACTTTCCCATTGGATGCACAAGTGGCCAGCTGTTGCCCCAAACATTCGACAGCTGCCAGGCAAGAGTTTTCTCTGTCATTTTAGCCAGGCAGCAAATGCTTAAATGAGCTCTGGTGCTAAAGTGGAGGCAGCAAGAGGTAAATCCAAAGCCTGTTTTCACTGCCTTGAAAACTGGAGGAGGGTCACCCAGCATGAACATAGGCTAAAGACACATTGTGGCAAAGGCTCAAGTTGTTTCCACCGGGGAATTCAGAAAGACTCTGAGGGACAGGTTTGCTGTGCTAAAGACGTGTGAACACAACTGTGAAGAGCTAATTAGCCACAAAGTTCAAGGGCCCTGGGACAAGTCAGGGACCAGGAGGGTCAATTGGCAACTTGTAGTTACAAGTCGAATGCAGTTAGAAACTGGTATGTTGGTCACTTTGTTTAATTTCCCCGTTGAATCCAGCTTTGCTTCAATACACCTGTAGAGAGAAGGTAAATACAGAAGAAACGAGTTCACAGAATTTCAATGGGGGGAGGAGTTGTTTTTTTTTTTTTTGGCCATGCCACGAGGCACGCGGTATCTTAATTCCCCAACCAGGGATAGAACCCGCGCCCCCTGCAGTGGACGTATGGATTCTTAACCACTGGGCCACCAGGGACTTCTCTGGGGGAAGAGATTTTGACCTGCAGAAGCCTTGAATTAGAACAATTTCTGCCTCATTAAATTCTAAAATTTGGCTCATCATCTTATCATCTTCATCTTATCCCCAGAATCTAAGGACTCCCCTCTGCCACACATGCACACACATAAGCACTGTCTTTGGTTTCCAACATTCTCTCCTTGGTATGCTCAGTACTGTACTATACTATACTCTTAGTATACCCTCCCGTGGTAATCTCAATACAGCAAATGTCATGTCTGGGCAAGTTATTTTGAACCAATCCATGCCTCAGTTTCCTCACCTGTATAATGGGAATAGCAACAATATTTACTTTGTAAGACACTTTGTAAGATGTGAGATTGAGGTAACACAAGTTTCTAGAATGGTGCCCAGCACACAGTACCTGCACAAGAGTGTTAACTCTAATTACTGTCATGTCCATCCTCAGCCTTACTTACATCTCAGCCCAAGGAGAGAAGACGCTGCCTGACCTCACATACTAGCTTCCTGCACTAACATGAAAGAATGGGCGTTGCTGAGGAGCTTGGGAAAAACAAGGTCTCATGGGAAAAATACACAGGCCCACCAAGGCTGGTGCGAGCCAATGTAATCCCCTTGAATTATTTTCACATTCGCAAAACTGCACAATAAACTAAGAAAATGATGTTTCCTATGCTGTAAGTAACTGCTAGGCTCTGCTACTAGTAATTGCCACTCTTGATTTACAGAAATATTGCAGTATCCATTTGCCACCACTGTAAGGTTTTTTCTTTCCTCTCTCTACACAAATAGCCAGTGCCATTTTGAATTTTTGATTCTGAAGTTTGTAAACCGTACCTCTTGACCTCCCACTCTTAGCCTCTTTACATGTGTCCCAGCTCCCTTTGAGACATTTCTAAAACCCTGTTTCTATTTCCTTCCTCTTTCCTTCCTAAGGCAAAATCTCCATGCCCTTTAAAGTTTCCAGCACTCAGTCCCATCCTCTCTAATGATTCACAACAGAGTGACTCAAAACTTCTCTCAATTACAACTGCTGAAGTTCTTACTGCTGCCCAGAAGAGTCTCAGAAGTAAGTTGGCAAATGCTTGAAATGTCGCTTCAGGTAACTCCAGATTGGAGACAGCTCTATGTCTAAGTCAGTGAATCATCTTCTCTCCTTTCATCTGTTTTTCTATGTGCATGTCTCAAACCCTGTCGTCACCCTTCCCCTCCTCACGACCTCAGGATATATCACATCCCTAGTCCCTTTTCTTCTTTTCCTAGTGCCACATCCCTGGTTGAGCCACGGACTCTCTGTTCTAACTACCTTCCGCCCATCAATCCATCTTGCGTGCCATGGCTGGGTAAGTCTCCCAGGAGCAAGGTGAGGGCTCCCAAGGCTGTCCATCCAGGCCCTCCACCAATGTCCAGCCTTAGCACTGGACCTCTGGATGCACCCAGCCACCAGTGAAACTGAAGGACTCATGCCGGTGTATGCTCCCAACTTTTCTTGCGTCCAGGAATTCCAGGAATACTGATCCTTCAAGGTTCAGCCCAAAGTCCCTCTTCCCACATC
>NW_006772359.1:1881446-1884390 GCF_000442215.2 Lipotes vexillifer | reverse complement strand
GGAAGCCTTCTCTTTCCCTCCTCCAAGACCCGTGCGGCTTCTCTGCAGCATCCCCTTCCCCCTGAGCTCCCCCCACCCCAACTCTGCTCCAGCCATGTTGACCTCTTTGTTCTTCCTCAAAGGTGCAGGGCACACTCCCACCTTCCAAATCAATGGCCAATTCCCATCTCCCTTCCAAATCCCTACCCAAGTCTGCCCATCCCGAGGGGCGGGGCCTGACCCAACCACCTGATCCGGAACTGCCTGCATTCCACACTGCCTGATCTTTCCCACTTTGCTCTCTTTTCCCCATAGCATGCCATGTACTTGTTATGCTAACTGTTTGCTGCAGACACACCTCCACTTCACCCCAACTAACTTCCTGAGCTCAGGGATCTCTTCTTGATGCATCCCAAGCACCAAGAATAGTGCCTGGCATGGCGTAGGCACTTCCAAAAAAACCCCACAAACACTGTTGAACAATTTAACTGCTGTTCATCTTCCACCCTCCTCTCCAACCAAGAAAAGCGTTTCTCATGGAACACATTTTAGTTTGATTTAATGGTCTAGTCATTTCCAGGCTCAACTCACACTCAACTCCAGTTGAAGTCACAACTGAGCCCCAACTGGAAAGAAAGCTCGACTTCGACATCTTCCAGCCATCCGCGTTTATTACGTCTTTTATGGAGACAACCAGAGCTCACTTACATGTTTTTTCTTTCATCTTTTTAAAAGGAGAGAAAGTGAGAAAGACATATTGGGCTCTTTTATGGCCCAAACTAGATATTCTGTCAACAGGAAGTTCAAAGCACACTGGGCCCCAACACAGAGAGAAAAGCTGGTGGGCGTTTCCTAAGTTCTGCCCTGCGGATCCGTGGAGACGCTCCCGGGGCTGCACAGCAGGCTGGCTGGGAGGCCTCCAAGCTCCGGGTCCCAGCCCTTTATCCTCCTTAGGTATGCTGGGAAACCAGCAATGACACGTTACTGTGGGACACGACTTACACTGAGGGACACAGAGGCTCCTCTCCTCACGGACTAAACTAAGACTGTGATTTTCAAAGGCTTGGACCTCCCCAACCTATATTAGCATAAATAAACAGCTCTCCAAGTGAGGACCAGGGGTCCTTAAATAATTTCAGGGGGTCCCTAAGTCCTCCCATTACCAACTATCTGTTCGAAGCCAGGCTTTCCTCATATAGTCCAACCAAAACAGCACGTCGCAAGAGAGTGAATGCAGAAGCAGATATGAGACTCTAGTGTCTTCTGATAAGCCAGAAATTGTAGAGATTTGCAAAAATACAAAACAATGCCCTTCTTCTGGCTTTTTTAATTTTAGAAAATAAAATTTTAAAAATAAAGTTATTTATGTGAACATGTAATGGTTTATTGCTGCTATTTTAAGATGAATTAACAAGTTTTTTTTTACATTTCTGTTTCAATTTCTAATGTGATAAATATTTATAGATATAACCCACAGGAACAGAAGCCCTTTGGAGTCTGTAACACTTTTTAAGAGTATAAAGGAGTCTGAGAACTGCTGATATAAGCCATCTCTCAGCTACCTTCTCACCCTCCCACTCCTCAAAAGAAGATCTTGGCAAAGAAGCGGGATATTCTTGTTGAAATGGATGGGCTGTTTTCCAAAATAAATATCTCATTGCTTAACTTACGTGGCAGAAAAAGAAAAATCAAAAGGAAGGCAAAAAGGAAGCATCAAACAGGAGCAGCGAAAGAAGAGAGGTTTTTTTTTAAAAATGGATTTTATATAAAAATATTTTGTTTCACAAAGAATTAAACCTAAGGTTCTTCAAATGTACGGATACCAAGGAGGAAGGGAGTGGGGTGGGAGGAATTGGGAGATTGGGATTGATACATATACACTATTGATACTATGTATAAAATAGACAACTGAGGGAAACACACATAACATCCCCTCCCTTTTGGATTTTGGAGTGAATGCACTTAATGCACTGTGGTGTCCTAAACGGATGGGAAATCCAAAAGGGAGGGGATGTTCTGTATATGTACGGTTGATTCATTTTGCTGTGCAGTAGAAGTTAACACAACATTGTAAAGCAACTATACTCCAATAAAAATTAATTAAAAGAATTAACCTGAGGTTCTTAACCAGAAGCTTCTCGATGGACCTTGGAGGACCCGTGGATCCCCTGAAATGATATGCAGAAGGGTGGTCTCTTGTGTCGATCCCAAAAGATCCAAATTTTTCATCTGATTGGCAAACGAATCTGTGGCCAAAGGTTAGGAATCTCTGGATGCTGATGTCAGTTCTCAGCTCAGGGAACATATTTATTATCCCTGAACCATTTAAACTAAGTGTAAAACAAAACAAAATTTTAAAAATCAACACAGCTTTGATAGGAACTCAAGATCTTCTTCTGATCATGCTGCACCCTTTATCTTGCTGAAATCACCAATCCTATTAACTTGTTTATCCAAGCAAGAAAGTCGTCAGGGATAGAGCCTTCTAAAGTCATCTTTGGCATTTCTCCAAAAAAGACATTAAGATGGCCAACAGGCACATGAAAAGATGCTCAACATCACTAATTATTAGAGAAATGCAAATCAAAACTGCGATGAGGTATATCACCGCACGCCAGTCAGAATGGCCATCATTAAAATGTCTACAAGTAACGAATGCCGGAGAGGGTGCGGCGAAAAGGGAACGCTAATACACAGTTGGTGGGAATGTAAGTTGGTGCAGCCACTGTGGAAAACAGTAGGAAAGTTCCTCAAAAAACTAAAAAGGGCTTCCCCCTGGTGGCGCAGTGGTTGAGAGTCCGCCTGCCAATGCAGGGGACACGGGTTCGTGCCCCAGTCCGGGAAGATCCCACATGCTGCGGAGCGGCTGGGCCCGTGAGCCATGGCCGCTGAGCCTGCGCGTCCGGAGCCTGTGCTCCGCAAGGGGAGAGGCCACAACAGTGGGAGGCCCACATACCGCAAAAAA
>NW_006772359.1:1872042-1881427 GCF_000442215.2 Lipotes vexillifer | reverse complement strand
AAAAAACTAAAAATAGAGCTACCATATGATCCAGCAATCCCACTCCTGGGCATATGTATGCAGACAAAACTATAATTCAAAAAGATACACGCACCCCTATGTTCACAGCAGCACTATTTACAATAGCCAAGACACGGAAACAACCTAAATGTCCATCGACAGATGAATGGATAAAGAAGATGTGGTACATATGTACAATGGAATACTACTCAGCCATAAAAAATAATAATGCCATTTGCAGCACCATAGATGGAACTAGAGATTATCATACTAAGTAAAGTAAGTCAGACAAAGACAATACCATACGATATCACTTACATGTGGAATCTAAAATATGACACAAATGAACTTACCTACGAAACAGAAATAGACTCAGACGTAGAGAACAGACTTGTTGCCGAGGGGAAGGTGGCGGGGAGATGGAGTGGGAGGTTGGGATTAGCAGATGCAAATTATCATACATAGAATGAATAAACAACAGGGTCCTACTGTATAGCACAGGGAACTATATTCGATATCCTGTGATAAACCGTAATAGAAAAGAACATGAAAAAGAATGTATATACGTGTATAACTGAATCACTCTGCTGTACAGCAGAAGTTAACACAACATTGTAAATCAACTATACTTCAAGTAAAAAAAATACAAATAAAAAAATAAAGTCGCCTTTGGTCATCTCTCTCAGGGACTGCTGATTTGGGTCACGGTACTGGACAGTTACTATTTTCTTTTCAGCCCACCACCCTGTTTGGCTTCTGTACCAGAACTGGGGGGTTTTGATGTTAAAAATCTGAGGGCACGTGAGCTGAAACCTGTTTGAACATGGGGAGGCAGTGTGGTGTGGGTTTGCTTCTGAAGAAAGGACCCTGGCCTGTGGGTCAGAAGACCTGGACTTCAATCCAGTCGTGAGACCCTGTCACCTAATCTCCTTAGGTTGATTTCCTCCCCTGAAAAGTGATGGGAGAGTTGGCAACTCGCAATCAGGCTGAAATGAACCCCCGCAGAGGTGCTCAGGGGCCAGGAGCTCTGTCTTCTGTCGATCCCACTCCATATACCACGGCGTGAAGAGGGTGTCAGAAGCTGGACCAGCACACAAACCTTAGCACCAGCGCCACGTCCCCGTGAGGAGCTCTGAGGGAGCCCCCCTGCTCCCTCCCAAGGTGGCGGCCCCGAGACATCCTCAGCACAGCTGTTCACATTCTTTCATCTCCCAAGTGGATGAATGAAGCCCTCCTCAGGCGTTATGCAGGACAGCTCCAAGCCAAAGCTTCCCTTTCAAACACAGAACCTGGCTCAAGGACACTCCATCCAATGGCAGTTTCCTCTCTCCACCTCACCCGCTGATAGTCTTAGAAACACAGGAGAGCAGAACTCTACACAATTAAACCAAACTTTACCATCATAACTTATAACCATTATTTACGGAGCATCTAATATGTGCAAGATATTGTGCCAGGAGTTTTACATTCATTCCCGTGTGGAACCCTCATTCAAGAGGCACTGAGATCCTTCTAGGTTACATAAGCCAACAGGTAACAGGGTTCAAACTCACAAGCTCAGGCCTGCTGGACTCCAGAACCTCTTCTGTGCCTGACACCAGGCTGCCCCTTCCTCTGTCCATTAACCATGGGAACATTGAGAGTAAAGTCCAGGCCAAAATACCAATGAGGCATTCACTGAATCAAGGGGCAACCTACTTGGGATTTAACAGAAGTCAGTACAAATAAACTCTGCTTTCAGTAGTCTGGGTAAATCCTCCCAACAAATGAGTAGCAGACTGACTGACAAGATAAAACTTTTATGCAGGAGGTACAACGACACATACTCAAGTATACTGAATTGGACAAATATAATTTCTCAGCACTTAGTGTGTGGCAGACACATTTTTTGATCATTTTCAAATAAAAAGATGTTGTTCATGTTAGTTCAGATAAAACATATTGTCTCTCAGGCTCAGATGCCATGACCTTGGCTAAATGCCTGCCAGGAGCTCTTTTCTGGGGAGTAAAACTGCTGACAGGACTATTATAGATTCAACCACATCACCAGGGCAGATGAGGAGGCCTTAATATCTATGATCCAAACTTGCTGGAGAGGGCCCCTGGGTCAGAAACTTTTATCAACAAAAAAAAAGAAAAAAAGAATTCTTTTCAAGGAAGCCTCCACACCCACTGCCTCTTAAAATACACTGTTTGGAACATAGTGGGTTCTCAAGAAATTGCACTGGATGAACACGCCAAACTTAGACTAGGAAGTGTGGGTGGATGGACAGTGTTGTGAATAATTCTGGGGTTTGTTTCAAGTCATTAAAGATCTTCACTCAACACGTAAAGTCGACACAAAAATAAGACTTCCGTTCACTTTATACACTCTGCAAAAGGCTTCCATGCATGGAATCCCACTTGGTTCTCCTAATGGCCCTGTCAGAGGCTGGTGTCACTCACCCTGGTCAGAGAAGGAGCCAGTGATGGAGTGACTTGCCCAAGGTCACCGTTTAGTAAGGAGTGAGCCGGGGTGCAAATGTACTTCTTAGGATTCCTAGTCCCGTTGCACTTTGCGTTACATTAAGCTACCACAGTGCTTTATGAGACACCACATTGAGATGATCTCACTTTCACATATTAACAATTTTAGAAGGCGACAAGCCAAAGAATGGAAATGTCGTACAACAATTACACATGAGAACTTTCAGTGATACCGGCTCTGCCCCTCTTCTGGGGGTGGCCATGACTCAAAGGCTCACAGCTCCATCAGTGGGGAGTCGGGGGAAACAGAGGTCCAACTGTCCCCCAGTGTTGGAGACCTGGAGATAGGGAGCCAGAATACCACCTGGCACCCCGTCAAATCTTACACAGAATGTGAGCTAACTTAGCATTGTTCCAGGTAAAAGTGACAGTCACAGGTGAGGTTCCTTTTAACTGCTGAGGGCCAGGAGACCATTTCTTCCAATCAGGTCTGCAATGCCAATCTGGCGATGTCTTCAGGACAGAGCCTGCAGTGCCTTTCAGGTGACCCTTTAATAGGGCACCTATCTCACCTGCGTCCCAACCTGTCAAGTTGCCAGTGTAGGAAGAGCCCGGCCAGGGTAGGCAGAGGGACCACAGCGGGGTAATTCAGTCATTTCTATCATCATAATCTCGCTTCAGAAGAGAAATGGATAAAAATTCAAGGAGTGCATCTAGATGCAACATTCACACTCACCTTCTCAAACCTCAGAATCAGCCTTTTTAATAATTTTGTTTCTAACACAAAGTTTGATATAAACACAAAACTACCTTGAGTTCTCAACTCACACAACACTAATAATAATGAAAATTACATCAACTTACAGATTGTCCCTTATGGGTAGCTTCTAAAGTACCAAGCGCTGGCCTTCACATTCCATTTTCTCAGAAACTTTATTATTATTCCCATTTGACAGATGAAGAAATTAAGGCTTCCAGAGACTTAAAAATTGTGCCCAGGGCTTCCCTGGTGGCGCAGTGGTTGAGAATCTGCCTGCCAATGCAGGGGACACGGGTTTGAGCCCTGGTCTGGGAAGATCCCACATGCCGTGGAGCAACTAGGCCTGTGCACCACAACTGCTGAGCCTGCGCATCTGGAGCCTGTGCTCCGCAACAACAGAGGCCTCAATAGTGAGAGGCCCACGCACCGCGATGAAGAGTGGCCCCCGCTTGCCACAACTAGAGAAAGCCCTCGCACAGAAACGAAGACCCAACACAGCCATAAATAAATTAATTAATTTAAAAAAAACTGTGCCCAAAGTTACTCGGGTAAGAAGACGTGGAGCCAGGATACCTGGCTTGGACACCATCAGCAAAACTTATCCTCCAGTGGATGAATGGGGGCTGTGGGGGGAGTGTTATATACATACAGCGGAATATTATTCAGCCTTAAAAAGGAAGGAGCTTCTGACACATGGTACAACGTGTGAACCTTGAGGATATCAACCTAAGTGAAATAAGCCTGTCACAAAAAGACAAATACTACATGATTCCCACTCTTACAAGGTCTCTAGAGCCAAATTCACTGAGACAGAAAGTAGAACGGTGGTTGCCAGGGGCTGGGGAAAGGGGGAAACAGAGAACTACTGTTTAATGGGGACAGAATTTCAGTTCTACAAGACGAAAAGAGTTCTGAAGATGAAGGGTACACAACAGTGTGAATGTACTTACTACCCTTCAACCATACATTTAAAAATGCCAAGATGGTAAACGTGATGTGTACTTTTACCACAGTTTAAATATCTTTTAAAAAAGAAGAGGAAAAGGTCAAACACAGACTCCTTTAACCTATATCAACCCAGAGGAATATAGAGTAAATTTCAATTATTCTAATATAGAAATATACAGTGGTTAAAAAAAAAACAAAAAAAAAACCCAAACTGTATCCCCAGATGACTTATATACGGGGATTTAAAATTCCAAAATAAGGGCTTCCCTGGTGGCGCAGTGGTTGAGGATCTGCCTGCCAATGCAGGGGACACGGGTTCGAGCCCTGGTCTGGGAAGATCCCACATGCCGCGGAGCAACTAGCCCCGTGAGCCACAAGTACTGAGCCTGTGCGTCTGGAGCCTGTGCTCCGCAACAAGAGAGGCCGCGATAGTGAGAGGTCGGCGCACCGCGATGAAGAGTGGCCACCACTTGCCACAACTAGAGAAAGCCCCCGCACAGAAATGAAGACCCAACACAGCCATAAATAAATATTTTTTTTTTAAATTCCAAAATAAAATTAGAAACCTGAGATTTTGAGTACTTAAAAACAAAACAAAGCAAAACAACTTGCTCTTGGGCAGGAACACAGACAATCTAGTGCCAATTTCCTTTGCCCTCCTCCCCAGGTTCCCCACCATCTGCCCATTATATTTAGACACCCTTCCCAAGAGAATTGAGCCTCAAAATAACCCTCGAATAACTTTGACTTGCACTGAAGCAAGACCAGAAGGTGAACACCGCGTACTGCTGGCCAGGTCAGAGCACACCTGCTGTTTTCCAGCTGACCTCAGTGGTATTCGCTGGTCACCCCTGGTGGCCAATACGCCTTTCAAGGCAAATGGGCCCAATCTGGATTCCGGATCTGAAGCACCATCTTGCAAACTACCAACCCATCCTCAACACAAGCCAGGACTCCCAGAACTCCACTACAGGGAACTGCAGGACCAGAAAAGGACGGAGGCATGCAGGATTACTTGACACATTATTATCTCCACGTTAATTATCATTACTAATTAAGGTAACGGGTCTATCCTTTCATAAGTGAGATATGTTTTAAATCTTTGAAAAATGTTTTCACACCCAGTCTTTCATGCCCTGGACCCCGAGGCAGGTGAGTCGAGCATCTTTACCCCACTGTTCAGAAGAGCGACTAGAAGTCAGGGTTTGCCCAAGGTCAAAAACTAGTTGGCTGCAGCGTAGAACTGGAACCCACCCATGTTATTCCTTCCGCAACACCTCCCTCCAGAGAGAGGGCTGGCCAGCCTTGCAAGGAACAGGAAATTGAAATGGCTCCTGGTAAGGCAGTCAGCCTGCCAACCTCTGAGAGAAGCTGACAAATGACCAGAGCCCGCCCTGAATCAAAAACACCTCCTCCAACGAGCGGCCGACTAACCTCTTCCCACCTGCGGCGCTGAAGAAATAAGTTCCCAGAGTCCACACCCCACCATCCCCATCTGTCCACGGATAGAACCACGTTAGGAAGGAAGCTCAGAAGTGAGACGCTGTTGAACAGCTGAGTTGGAGAGGCAGCTTCCCAATGTGAACTTATCAGCTTTATTCCCACTCTCATCACATCCCCGACACACATCTACGCTTACTCCCTAATCCCCACCCCTTCACCACAGAACTGCAAGAGGGGCGAGGCAGAAGAGCGCTGAATCTCCAGAGAAACGGCATCGGGTGCAGCACCCACCAGGCAAACACGGTAAAACCCGGCTAAGAGATGGGAATCGTGTAAGAGCAAATTCATGCACTTAAAGTCATGCATCATTTCCAAAATACTGAAACAGATTCCAGTCACTTTACCTGAGTTGTTTTTGCTCTTCTGCCTTGCATGCTGTTGTTATGGCTCATTTGTGGGTTGGTGGCACCTTCAGAAAGACAGTGAGATTTCCTACAGGGAAGTGTGTTATAATTACTGTACGGAAGAGCCTCTTCGGCAGCAGCCGGTGGCATCTTATGGTTCCCAAGATCAGGAATATCAGACACCAAATTCCGACAGTAGCCTGCAAATCTGCCCCTCCGCCCCCCGTCTGCCGTCACCCCGGAGGTTTTCTGGGGAGCATACAAGTCCCCCAGTGAATTGGCACGTTGACAGGTACTGAGCTGCCGCGGACTCGCCGGGGCTTCCATCCCCCGAGTCTCCTCGCAATCTTTCTCTTCGGCAGAACCCAAGATCTCTTCGTTGCTTGTTAAATGTTCTTGGCTCAGATCAGAGAGCGAGAATTCCAGGCTGTCCTCCCGCCAGATGTCTGCAGATTTGGAGCGTTTCTTCTTAAAGCTCGCCGTCTCCGTGAAAGTGGGCCCATCGGATGTATAGGGATGCTGCCTCCTGCCTCCCTCCGCCAAGTACGTAGCGTCATCCCCGTAAAGCCTGCTCTCCTCTGAGTCTGGCATGCTCTGCACAGAGGCTGCTGCGAGGACAATGCTGCTGCCTACACTGGGACTGACGGAAGAATCCGTGTAAGACACGGGTCTCAAGCCCATATCCACTCGGTCCACCCAAATGGGGCTCCCGAAGTCCTCCAGGGTGCCTTCTTGGGAGAAGGGCTCCAAGCCATTTTCGGCCAGGGACTGGGGGATACTGGGAGTGCTGCTGGATCGGGTGGTCACTTCGGAGGTCCTGTGGATCACCTTCCCCGAGGAGGCGTGCCTGGTCCGCCGCACCTTGTGCGACAGGCGCAGGGAGCGCGACGTGTGTTTGCGCCCCAGGCTCGCATGCTTTTCTCCGTAAAACTCATGCACTACATTTTGACTTTCTGCGTTTCCCATGGTTTTATGGCCTGTAGCAAAGAAAAAAAAAAAAAGGAGGGGATCATTGAGTCATCCAATGGGTATAGGCAGTTAACAGGAAGAGTTCAGCACACAGGGACGGCAGCCAGCTTGGCAGATAACAGCACACCTATATGCACCTGGCAGGTACTTGGACTTTTACGTGGTAGCAGGTGAGAACTAACATCATGTACTGAGATTACTCCTGCGGAGATATGAAATAAGAACATAAATAAGATCATTAGAGAATTACACTTGTCTCTGCCCAGAGGGTAGCTGCCCACCCGGCACGGCACAGGGTTGCTTTCATAGAGCTGGCAACCGTTGCCTTCGTCTACTTAAACCCTACAGGTGTATATTTAAAGGTCTATGCCTATCCATAAACTAAAAACTCTGAAAAGTACAAACCAAGGTGTCTGCCAAATGAGTAACTTTCTGTTTGAAATTACACATTTCAAACAACCAAGCAAAGCTCAGAGGTGCATTGGATAACCTCCCTCTCTCCCAATGGTTTTGTTTCATTCTGACTCCATCTACACTTCAAAATCAATCAAAAATGGAAAAGCTCAAGATGTAAGTCCAATAAATAAACTCTTCCTAATAAATCGAACTCAAGAAGGAAAAGGGTTTTTACCTCAATTCCACAGCATTCTGAAAACCCTGATTGGGAGGTTCGGGTAGGGGCTGTGAAGTGGGATAGGGAGAGGGAGATGGGCAAAATGAAATAGGAACCCCACTCTCTGCTTAAGCAGCAAACTAATGGGTTTATTTCTGGGAGTAAATCCAACCTGAGAACATTAATCTGGTACAGAGTGCCCTGCAAACAGAAATTCACATGATGAAATCACTAAATATCATTCAGCCTTTTGGGGCTACCCAAGTTAATTCAACTCCTTCCTTAACATTTTTCCAGTCTCTCTCATTGGTCTGAGGACTGTTACCCAGAGTGGAAAATAGAAAAATCCTCAAAGTTCAACATGTGTGACTCTATTTAGCCTTATTCTCCTTGCTCAGCAATGAGGTTTCTCTAGACTAGTTAAGTGGTATACACTTACGATACACACATGAAAATGGCCAGAAAGGAAAGAAGAAAAATAGAGTAGCTGGGCACATCCCTGAGCTGATTCTTCCAATCATCTACATAGTCCAGAAAATATATACTGAGCACCTACTACATTCTAGAAGCCAGAGATACAGCAGACAACAAAAGACACACATTCCCCACGCTCATGAAACTTACATTCTAGCCAGGGAAGGGATACAATAAACAAAAAAGTGAAAGGTACCAGAGGAAAACAGGAACAAATTTATTGTAACCATTACAGTTTGAAACACCCTGAAACATAATATCACGTTGATCCAGAACCACTCTATAATCCCACGGTTCAGTCTCAAAGGTTGCTTAAACTCCTATAAGCACAGCTTCACTGAAATGAAATTTGTGGCAACAGGAAGGGAAAAACCTCCATTGAATGTTCCGATGAGTTCAGAGGTAATTCATACAGATGCCAGATGTGAAGCTATTCCCATACTGGAATATTCCCTACCAGGTCACACGTCGTATGATTCTGAGAGCAAAGTTTCCAAGAAAGAGAATCTTCCTTTTACTAGTAGCAAGCATACTTCAAAGCAATAAGTTCACACCTCCCTGGCTGACGTCTTTAAGAAGCCAAGAAAAAACACAGAAACTCAACTTGGAGTAGGGAACATGAAAAGATGCACTGTGCATGCATAACTTGTATTATCTACATTCCTAAGAATATCACGTACTACATTTTTGCAAGTAAAATAAATAAGCATCTAAAGTAATGCTAAAGGCCACGACCAATTTCTCAGGGTTCTTGATTTTTTTTTTTAAGCGTACATTAAGATACCTGGATATGTCTATGTATCTATACGTTTTGCCAATAAGTAATTAAAAGCTTAGAACAGGCGTTAGCCACAGTCCCATTTTAAGAATCACATAGATTTAAAGTTAAAAGAAGGAAAGAATGATGGTGACAGAAACTAAGGTATAGAAAGGCAAAACTGTCACCTCAAATGTGCTAGGAGGTACCCTCCTCTACTGTATACATCAAAAGTTTGCAAATATAAATTCACAGGCATATTCTCAACAACAAATTTCTGGTTAGGCTTGTTTCTGCCAACAGAAAACTAATCAAGTTAAAAGCCTCAGGAGAGGTTTCCTAAAGGAAATGGCCCCAACCTTCAAGAATTACAGCACTCCCTGCATTGCTCTGACGGGTCTGTTATATTAATAGCATTTTTAGTAGCAAGATTCTTTTCAGCCAGCCAAGGTAGGAAAGAAGCCATTTTTATCTTTAGAACTAGAGTTTAGAGATGAATGCCAAATCTCTTAAATCCTACCGAGAAGAAATTCTCAGGGGATGATCTAAGC
>NW_006772359.1:1866309-1872032 GCF_000442215.2 Lipotes vexillifer | reverse complement strand
GCAGGAAGTCTGAAGCAACTCAACTTAGCAGAAAAATGTTTCTAAGGACTGCTGAAACACCCCTTCATTTAAAAGCTTTTCCTGAAAGGTCAGTGAGAACCACAAAGGCCCATGTGGGGGGCCCTGAAATAACAAAAGCATGAAAAATTAAAATTGCTTATTGCATACAACAAACACAATCTCCTCTTTCAGGGACAACCCCCATCCCACGGGCAACCCCCAGAACATGGGTGAATTGAAAATCCTAACCCTTTTCACACACAAATGTAAAATGCCAGCTTTCAGCATCTTCATTTCTTCCTGCTCTCTCCTACTTAACCCTTATCATTTATTTTTATTACAAACAGAAAACTTGGTTTATATTTTACAGTTGCACAGGCTTTGTTTGTTCCTGTGAGTCTGGAAGCAACTCTGGGCAGAAAGTGGCTTTCACTTTTTTTGTAGCCTCTAGAGAGACTACAAGTGTTCTACGTGTGATGAGTCAATAAATGTTCATGCATTTTAGTAACAAAAGCAAAAAGTAGTGATCAGCACTTTACCAACATAATCATCACACAGTCACTAGGTAAGAGGGGAAAGATTAAGGGGGAGAGCAGGTCGAAATGCAAAAACTGGGCTAGAAATAGAAAAGCAGAGCGTCAGAATGAAGGTGCTCCATTACAAGCTGGAAAATGTTACCATTTTTTAACTCATTACACTCGTTATTGATTTCCATATGTAGAATGTTAGTGGCCCCAAATAGCTTGCACTTTCTGGGGGTAGTTAATGGGAGGGATGTTAAGCAGGAAGTAGTGCGCAAGACTGTAACACAGGAACAGTTCTCCAAATTCAAACCTCAAGTCTTACACTTTCTTTCCAATGGTCTAAGATCTGGCTTCCTGGCCTGCCCCAGGGCCTTTGCTCGTGCTCCATCCTCTGCCTGCAACCCTCCAGTTTTCAGGAATCTACATCTGGCTCACTCTTTGCAGTTTGTTCCGATCTTGACTCAAATATCACCTTCTCAGAAAGGCCTTTTGTGGCGTCCCTATCAAAATGACAACCCTCAGGGCTTCCCCGGTGGTGCAGTGGTTGAGAGTCCGCCTGCCGATGCAGGGGACACGGGTTCGTGCCCCGGTCCGGGAAGATCCCACATGCCGCGGAGCAGCTGGGCCCGTGAGCTGACGGAGGGTCACTGTGCGTCCGGAGCCTGTGCTCCTCAACGGGAGAGGCCGCAACAGTGAGAGGCCCGCGTACCGCAAAAAAAAAAAAAAAAAAGACAACCCTCAGAACTCAACATTTCTTATTCCTCTTCTTTGATTTTTTCCCCGTCCTTAGCATTTATCATAATTGTAACAAAAAATGTGTTTCACTTACCTTTTTTTTTTTTTTGGAGTATATTTGCTTTACAATGTTGTGTTAGTTTCTGCTGTACACAAAGTGAATCAGCTATATGTTATATATATATCCCCTCTTGAGCCTCCCTCCCACCCACCCCCATCCCACGCCTCCAGGTCATCAAAGAGCACCAAGCTGAGCTCCCTGTGCTATACAGAAGCTTCCCACTAGCTATCTATTTTACACGTGGTAGTGTACATATGTCAATGCTACTCTCTCAGTTTGTCAAACCCTCCCCTTCCCCCTCTGTGTCCACAAGTCCATTCTCTTCATCTGCGTGTGGTACATATATACAATGGAACATTACTCAGCCATGAAAAGGAATGAAATTGGGTGACTTGCAGTGATGTGGATGAACCTAGAGTCTGTCATACAGAGTGATGTAAGTCAGAAAGAGAAAAACAAATATCATATATTAACACATATATATGGAACCTAGAAAAATGATACTGATGAACCTATTTGCAGGGCAGGAAAAGAGATACTTATCTTTTTTATTCTCTATCCTTCCCCACTAGAAACTAAGCCTCAGGGGTAGGACTGAAAGTTTGCTTGTCTTGCTTATTGCTGTATCTGCAGTGCCTAGAACACTGCCTGAAAGACAGTAGGTGCTCCGTGGAAAAATACTGCATGAATGAATGAATGACAAAATAAACTTTAATCTAGAATGTAAAAATTCAAACTCATACAACTACAACAGAAAATAGATGAGAATGTTAGCACAATGTGAACTAGAGAAAACACACATTGGCCTTAAATATGCCAGCTTTTCTACATCAGAGTGCCTAGACAACACACCAGTTTCCAGTCTGTGTGCTGTTCTCTGGGTCCCTTCCACCTGCAGACCGGCGCAGGTCCCTCACTCCAGGCCACTGGGTTTGGGATCACCCTGATCCATGAACTGAGTTGAGGGCTTCAGCTTGCCCTGCTTCACTGTACTCCCCAAACTTCAATTACCTGGGCAGCGAATTAAGGCCTTGCTCCTGTCTCATTTCACTTAATTCCCACATTCTTCCTCTTTTTGGAGCTATTCCCCTCAGAAGTTTAGGAAAGGGGTTTGGAATCGAGAGGATACATCTCCTCGTTGTCAGGGTAGACAGTGCAGAACTGCTCAGCCTGAGATGATCCAGAGAAAATGGGGGCGAAGGAGACATAGGGACATGATGGGAAGGGGTCATCTGAAAGTAGATGATATCAGAAAATCAAGAGATTCTCAGGGCCAGAGACCAAGGACACTAGAGGGAGTGTGACTTTCCCATTCTTCCCAACACCATGATCTTTCTCTTTAAGTGAAGAGTTAAACTTTTCAAGTAATCATAGAAACTTCCTTTAAATCCCATCAAATTAAATACTACTATATAGCCGATTATGGTAGTTGTGTACCTAGACTAACTTTGTTGGACTTACAAACAAACTGGACTTACGAATGCGCTCTCAGAACGGAACTCATCCGTATGTAAGGGGCTTACTGTACTCATTGAAATAGTTAAAAGGTATCTTAAGGAACTTTATCAATAAGTACAGGCAGCGCTATGTACAATAGCCAAGACACAGAAGCAGCCTAAATGTCCATTCACAGGTGAATGGATAAAGAAGATGTATCTTTATCTATCTATCTATCTATACACACAAACACACATACACAATATGGAATATTACTCAGCCATAAAAAAGAATGAAATAATGCCACTTGCAGCAATATGAATGGACCTAGAGATTATCATACTAAGTGAAGTAAATCAGACAGAGAAAGACAAATATCATACGATATCACTTAGGAATCTGAAAAAAAAAGACACAAATGAACTTATTTACAAAATAGAAATAGACACACAGACATAGAAAACAAACTTATAGTTACCAAAAGGGAAAGGGGGGAGGGATAAATTAGCAGTTTGGGATTAACATATATACACTACTATATATAAAATAGATAACCAACAAGGACCAACTGTAAAGCACAAGGAACTATACTCAGTATTTTGTAATAACCTATAACAGAAAAGAATGTGAAAAAGAATATATATATATATATATATATATGTATGTATGTATAACTGAATCACTGTGCTGTACACCCAAAACTAACACAACATTGTAAATCAACTATACTTCAATGTTAAAAAAAGGAAAAAAAAAAAGGTACAGTCATTAGAATGGTTTATACATACATCTGGTAGGTGGTCCTTTCTCAGGGACAGCTTTTATAAATTTATTAGCCAACTAAGCCTTATGTGATAAAATAATATAGAACTATTCACACACACTGGAAAAAATGTCACATTCCTGGCTTTGGTAGTTTACTGCAATTATGTACGATGCAACCATTAGGGGAAACTAGGTTAAGGGTATACTTACTGTGTACGATTTCTATAATTATTTCAAAATAAAAAGTTAAAGCCTTAACTAACTGGAATATTCTGGTTAAATGAAATTTTTGTTTAAAAGTGAGGATTCTTCAACATGAAATGTTTTTGAATCCTCTTTTTCAACAAGTTAGGCAATAAAAAATAAGCATGTACTGAGCATTATCTAGTATATTATTATCAAGAAATACAAAGTAAACACAAAACAACGGTCTATAGTGAGACTAAATAGAGAAGTAGAGTTGATTAACTAGGGATTGGGCTTCTGTCTCTAACACAGTATGAACAAAACTGAAATGCTAATATTGGTACCAGCTAAGATGAAGTTAAGACACCACAGCTGATCTTCCTCCCAATGATAAATACTAAAAACTCTGGACCAAAGGAAAAACCAACTACCAGAGGAATTCCAAAGAGTAAACAAAAGCAGGTGGATTGGGGATGGAAGTCAAAACCTGAAGAAGCCACTCTAACAAGAGTGAGTTTCCCATTTTTGTTTTTATTACTTTATTCTTCCAGCCTTGCATGGAGGGTGAGCACACAGTCCAGCTGTGGCACAGGCAGCAAAAACTCCCGAGACATACCCTGTCATTCTAGCCAAAGAAACTAAGAATAATGATCCCTGCAAGTCAAAGAGTGAGAGGGATCTCAGAGAAAAAAAGAGCTGGAGGAAACAAATCATCTAATGCTATGTACATCTACACAAGTCTCAGGCTCACCCCTCAAGTGCACATACCTGGGACTGACCCAAAGCAAGACAGCAAAGGCTTTGAGAACTGAATTATGATATAAACCACAGCCCACCTCCCAGTCTAGCTCCCAAGTGGCACCTGTGTGGAATAAACCTACAGCCTCAGAGCAAAGGCTTTGAAAACTGAACTGACATGAGAGCCACCACCCACAGGAGGTCAGACAGAACTTGCCATCTGAAGCTAGCCAGGTTGATTATCTGCTAAAAAAGCAAAAAAGAAAATTCAACATTCTCTAGATGATTTTCACAGGACCTAGATTCTCCCAACATCATACTCAAAATGTCCACAATGCATTCCAAAGAACCAGGAAAATCTAACCAGTTCTCAGGGGAAAGGACAGTCAATAGATGCCAACCCCAAGGTGACCCAGAGGTTGGAATTATCAAACTTTTAAAGCAACCTGTATAACTGTGTTCTCTGAGTAGGGGTAAACACTCTTGAGATAAATGAAAAATTTAATTGCTTGCAACATCTATGCAAGATCACCGTAAACATCGATTATTATACATGAGTGGAGAACTAGAACACAAATTAAAAAGAAAGGTAAAACCTGTATGATCCAAGATATAACGTGTAAGCTGAATTTTTCAATCATGCCAATGTGAGGTTTTCTTAGTACTGCATGAGAAAACATTCCGGTTAACAGAAAGCCACCCATGGTCAAAGTCTCTGGGCAGAGAGAACAAAGAAAAATACTCCTGTACTAGTTTTAGTCAGAGGGAAAAAAGGGAGAGAAAGAAGAAGACACAAGGGAAACGAGAAATAACCTCATCACCTTGAGATCTAAGGAGGTTATAATAATATTTTTATGGTTTAGGATGTCTAATTCCCTAGATGAGACCAGAAGTTCAAGCAGTACTCCAAACAGATGACAGAATGCCCCACCCTTTAGCTGAAGAACAGGAATGTTCCACATGATCAAAGCCCAGCCTTATGGGTCAGCCTGCCAGGGCTTGCCCTGTTCAGGAGTAGATAATCAAAAAGATAATTCTACTATCAGGGTCAAGCATCTCTGGAGCAAAACTCTTCTTATTCTCAGCAAGTCAAAACTTACATTTGAGATGCACATCCAAGATATTGGCTTTGAGGAGATTAAAAATTTAAGAATGTTAACAATATTTTACTTTCTCTCTCTCCCTCTCCCCGTCACCACACACACAGGAAGATGGAGGGAAAGGGATAGGAAGAGAGAGAGAGAGAGAGAGAGAGAGAGAGAGAGAGAGAGAGAGAG
>NW_006772359.1:1863472-1866059 GCF_000442215.2 Lipotes vexillifer | reverse complement strand
GAGAGAGAGAGAGAGAGAGAGAGAGAGAGAGAGAGAGAGAGAGAGAGAGAGAGAAGGAACATACAGACGTATAAAGTATTTTTAAGTTACTATCCTCGATAGAGTGATTATGGACAATTTTAATTTTCAAAATTATACTTTGTTTATTGTATTTTCCAAAGTTACACTAAACCTGCAATTCATTTTAAGGAAAGAAAATAAATAAATAAATGCTTTAAGTTCCCAGGTTTCTTGGATAATTGAAGAGAGTAAGGATGGGGGCACCACACTGACAGCTACAATTAAACAACACCAAACCCAAACTTAAAACAGATGGCTCCAGAAAATTACCTAAGATAAAGAAAATACTATGGAGCTGGAATTTAATCACTCTTTCTCTATGTTCCAATGGCACTTTGCTCGACCTCCTCACATCGTGTCTGTGGCATGGTTACTTGTACACTGACACGCTTGTCTTGCTTTGTATGTAGACCCCACGCATTTTATTATAATCTCCCAGTGGCAGGGACCATGCCTTACTTGTTATTATACTGGCCATTTAAATAAATTAAAGTTTTCGTACAGCTCTTCTCAATGGGAATGCTCATCACTCAGATTGCCTATAATAAAGGTATTCCAAAAATATAAAATATTAGAGCCCATTAGTGGGCGCAAGATGACCCAACTTATATTCAAGTCAAAAGTTAACTATTAAAGCAAGCTTTCTCTTGCTGATAAGGGCATTGTGAAATCCAAGCATAAGGCATCTAATGATGTATAGAAACTATGATTATTATTAATAAAATTTTTCACCCCTGAGGTATTTAAAAACTTATTAAAATAAACGTAATGATTACCCTTCTATGACTTGAAAACAGACCTCCAAAACTGCAAAAGAAAGGATGAAATGTATTTATTTCAAAGTTAAATTTGAAGCAAAAATCACAGGACAACAGATTGCAAATTTAAAATTAGATTCCAGTGGGAGGGCTTGGTTTCAAGCCTGTTTTTTTCCTACTGGAGGCTGAGCCTGAAGACAGGATAGGGGGGTTGGGGAGAAAGAGCTAAGATTAAACTGAGGCAAAGTTCTGAAAGTTTTTGCTAAATCTTTACAAACCCATGAAAAGCGTTTTGCCAAGTCACACACAAATACCCCTAACACAGGAGACTAAACAGGAAAGTTTTGCAACAAATAAAAGATGATCTTTGATTTAGAAAGATTATTATTTTGACTGTATTTATTTTGCTTTTTAAAAGATTATCCAAACTAGAAACAAAATATATCATTGTTTTGAAGTTAAGATTTTGAAGCTGGGATTGCCTTTTTCAAACATAATCCCATCTAAAGATGGCAAAGCTCAGGAATAAATTTAAAAGATCCTGAGGGCAATTCACAGGGGGAAAAAGATAGGTACCTGCTTTTTCTTTTTTCTTTTTTTTTTTAGTTTTAATGCTAATACTTTTGACTTGTTAGATGGGTGTAACCTTAATCAAAAAAAGTGACTCCAAATTCTTTTTTCCACAAGCTACATACAACACAGCAATGCCAATTCTGCGAAAATGTATCTGTCTCACCACCTCTGAGGCATCACCATTAATTCATGGGGATATACACAGGCTCAAATACACATACACAAACTTACCGTACAAGGCAACACTGGTTCCCAGCCCAACTTGCCCCAAGAGCACTGTGGCATTTAGATATTGAGATTGGAAATGATGTCAGGATGAACAATGACTGGGGCTGGGAAACGTATCAGCACTGGCCCCTCGGGGTGGCCATCACAGTCTCATCTGAGTCTATGAAAATGTCCGCAAAACCTGGAGAAGACAGAAAAAGAGAAAGCAAATGGTTAGCCAGAACACAGGAAATAGGAATTTTCCATCGAGCCCATTTACGTAAAGTCTCCAACATCCATTTTGTGTGAAATACCATACCCCAAACTGAACAATGCCACATTTAGCTACAGGTATAAAATAACAGGCATAATCAGATAAATCAATAAACACAAGCATATTTACATTCAGGGTAATAAATAGCCTGACAAACTCGGTTATTTTATCATTTTAACCTAACTCTAAAGATGAAGGTATCGCATGACAGAAACAGGTTACTGGGAAATGGTGTCCATGTTTCCCTCTTAATGTTTAAAAAGTCACAACAGAGATGAATGAAAGGAAACAAGGGCATCTCAGTTATTCTCAAAGTAGAGCTATATTTACCAGAGAAGTTGAAGAAAATGCTAAAAGACAGTTAAACGAAAGACCAAATTCAGTACATAGACCTTCTCATCATATACATGTTTTCAAAATAAGCTCCACAAACAAGCAGTATTAATGGTCTTTTTTTTTCTAAAGCCTGCCTTCTGAGGTGAGACTGCAGATACTAAAGACAGGAGAAAGCCCCGAGGGCTTCCTTGGGGTGGCTGCCCTCATTCCTCTCCTACGGACCATTCCTCTGTGGGGCTGCCCACAGTTGGCACCTATTGCTGGTGGCTTCATCAAGGCGGGAACCCGAGGACTTTCCTGGTGACGCAGTGGTTAAGAATCCGGCTGTTGGGCTTCCCTGGTGGCGCAGTGGTTGAGAGTCCGCCTGCCGATGCAGGGG
>NW_006772359.1:1852361-1863303 GCF_000442215.2 Lipotes vexillifer | reverse complement strand
AATCCGCCTGCCAATGAGGGGGACATGGGTTCGAGCCCTGGTCCGGGAAGATCCCACATGCCGCAGAGCAACTAATAAGCCCGTGCACCACAATTACTGAGCCTGCACTCTGGAGCCCGCGAGCCACAACTATTGAACCCACGTGCCACAACTACTGAAGCCCGCACGCCTAGAGCCTGTGCTCCGCAACAAGAGAAGCCACCGCAATGAGAAGCCCGCGCACTGCAACAAACGGCAGCCCCCGCTCGCCGCAACTAGAGAAAAGCCCACAGTCAGCAGGGAAGACCCAACGCAGCCAAAAATAAAGAAAGAAATAAAGGTAGGAACCCGAGATGACAAACAGCTTGCACAGGACCACGGAGAAAACTGCCTCCTGGTGTAGAAGGCAGCCACACCAAGACAGTAAATAAATAAAGATATACATTCATAGAGAACAGCACAATAAGTGAAGTTACAGTTCTCTCTATCTTGGAAAACGTGCTATTTCGCCGTGAACTTGGTGACTCATGCTTGCCACGAGAAGAGCAAGAGCTCTCAGCAATACCCCATTATTACCCTACAATACATGTCCTTCCCATAATTCTCCCACTGCTGTCCTGTTCCCTCTCTTTCCCAGGCATCCTCCTTAAGCTGATATCTGCAAAGTTTTAAATTTTCAAAGCGGTTCCTGAATTGCTTAGGAGCTGGCAGAAATTAATAAGCAACAGCCCATTTATATTGAAATGGACTCATTACAGTACCAGCTGCCAATAATTTGCAAGGCTGGTTTCTTGCTGGCAAGCCGGGCCTTGCAGGCGGCTGTCCTCCACCTGCACAACGGAGGCTGATAATGCATTTTTTTATACTTAAAAGAAAAAAAAAAATACATATTCTACTACCAGAATTAAAATGTTTCTCTATTATATTCTTCTAACCCCTGAGCAGAAAAACTACGTGGGGAAGAAAGTGAAAGTTACCAGGCATGATTTATAAAACATGCAGGAAAACAAAACTCAGTTTATTTGGTATGATTTTTTTTCTGATTTTGGTGGGAAAAACATTTTTACTTGTGAGCCTGGCTGTGGAACTGACCCCTGATACAGATGCATGAAGAGACACGTAGTTGTTCTTTGCAATCAGTAAATATGCTAAGGATGCAGTGTGTCATCAAGCACTCAGTATGTATCGAGCACTCACAGTGGGTTAATTCCTCCATGGCCTTGTGAAGGTATACCACGGCAACCCAAGAACCACCAGGACTCCAGGTTTTCTTTAAGAGCTGCAAAGAATTCAGCTTCAACGGGAGGCAGCTAAGCACCAAACTCAGTGTTGGGAGTTCAAGCCTGGAGTCCCCACTACAGGCATCAGGTCAAAACACAGCCTTGCCACTTACTTGCGAGGTGATTTGAGGCAAACTCTAAATGTCAATTTATTCCTCTACAAATGGGGGTAAGAGTTCCTAAGCCATTCTCTTGACATAAGCATTAAATGAGATCATCTATGTTACATAATTAGCTTAGCGCTTACCCCTTGGTCAGTTCTCAATAAATATCAGCGATTATTTCCACTATTATTCAACATTTGTAAATGATAAGGAGGATGCTACAGAAGGGCCACTATTATGGGGGCTTCCTTAAAACATGGCACCTAACTCACTGAAACCGGGTCTATGTTCTAAATTGAAACTGGTCGCCTTAAATGTGTTGTGAGACAATAGGGGAATTCATTAATCCAGCTGGAAGATGTGATTGACTCAATTAGCCACAGCCCCCGCACAGACACAAACCACGGCTGACAAAATCTGGCAGGACCAGGATGGCCTGCATTACATTAAGATGACCCCTAGTGAAGTGAACAATAAATGTGCCGTGTTTTACAGTCTCACTCAGATTCATCTCAACCCCTTTAGTCAATTTCTGTGTCAGGTGTCAAATTACCAGTTTTCACAGGGAAGTGTGTGAGCTGGACGAGGGGAAGGAATTACCAAAACTAATCCCAGACTTCAGACACCTCAAAAATAGACAGGGCTCAGGAGTCCCATCACTCCAACCCGACAGTCTCACGTGAGATGAAAATATGACAACTGTCAGAAATGCGGTGTCCACGGCAGTTAATCCATGGCTTTTCCTACAATGTCTGCCACACCAGAACTTTCTTTTTCACCTTTAGAAAACAGTCATAAGAGGCATCCTGTCACTTTTAAGTGTTTGCAAGTTCCAGGAATCAAAGTGTATAGAGAAAAGGATATTGTACTTGCCCTCAAAATACCTAAGTTCGTATACCAGGCTCTATTACTTACTAACTTATGTGACCTTGGGTAAGTAACCTACCCATTCTGACACTTAGCAGGAAAGGTAACGATGTGTAATATTATCTACTTTACTTAACACCTACCTGAAAAGGTTGTTATAAGACAGAAATCAGAGAATCAAAACAAAACACTATAAACTATATAGGACTACAAAAGTATGTTAATTCTTACGCTGTTCATGATGATTTAGTGCCCCAAAGTGTTTCATATTAGTGAATTAATGAGAATCAGAAAGTTTTCCCCTTACCCTGAACCTTAAAGTGGGCTGTAATAGTGTTAGATCTAAATCCTGAACAAGTCAGAAATCCTTAATATTTCTTATATGCAATAAGCACCAGAAGAATTTAGATTTTAGTATTCATGTTTAGTCCAAAAATCAGCCTTGGATGAACAGACAGATGGATTAATCTAGGACACTGGAAATTTTTTAATGGTTCAGAAATTAAGGTTAAAGAAAAATTCATCAGTCATTTTCTTTACTTATGATTTTAACCATTATTATATCCAATAAAGGAGTCAGGGGACGTCCCTGGTGGCAGAGTGGTTGGGAATCTGCCTGCCAATGCAGGGGAAACGGGTTCAATCCCTGGTCTGGGAAGATCCCACATGCCGCTGAGCAACTAAGTCCGTGTGCCACAACTACTGAAGCCCGTGCGTCCTAGAGCCTGCATGCCACAACTACTGAAGCCCGCACACCTAGAGCCCACGCTCTGCAACAAGAGAAGCCAACGCAATGTGAAGCCCGTGCACTGCAACAAAGAGTAGCCCCTGTTCACCACAACTAGCGAAAGCCCGCGCGCAGCAATGAAGACCCAATTCAGCCAAAAAAAGAAAAAAAAAGGACTCAGGAGCGTCTTCCAAAGATACATTGTCCAAAATAGAATAGGAGGAACTATTACTGGAATAATAAAAGGAATCCAAAGGTTAAGACAAAGTGAAGGAGGGCAGAATCAAGGTAACAACGCAGACCCTATCAATCTACCCAGCTGGCTCAGTTTGACAGCAAGCTTTTGTTACAGCCAACTCAGGGAGGGAAAACAGGGCAGTTGTAAAATTCACAATGTCCTAATCAATTGCACAGAAGAAAGACAAACGTTCTAGGTACCAAGATCAGACAGGAATTTCCACCAGTGGTCCTTTGAGGCCACTGTGATACAACGAGCCACGTATTTTGAACCACATCCTTTCACATGGGCTCAGCGACAAGTTTCATATGGCTGATTCTTGTCTTTATAATTGATTAAAGGAAAAAAATCACAGTTCAGGGACAGAAGGTCTGAAGAGGTATGATCCTGAGTGGTAGAGAGGCTGCTTACCCTCCAGGAAAATCTCTTTAAATACCTGCTTGCTCTCCAAAGAGTGTTGGGCTGAGGGGTGGTAAGCATGAGTGAGATGGAGCTCTCTGGCTCAATGCCCAAGGGTAGCTGGGTTGTGCTACCAGACGGCCATACCTCACCTGGCATAAAGGGACAGTTCCATCAGGGGTGAGCTTGTCTGGCTTGTGTAAAAACTGAGACTGTGGGCTTCCCTGGTGGCGCAGTGGTTGAGAGTCCGCCTGCCAATGCAGGGGACACGGGTTCGTGCCCCAGTCCGGGAGGATCCCACATGCCACGGAGCGGCTGGGCCCGTAAGCCATGGCCGCTGAGCCTGCGCGTCCGGAGCCTGTGCTCTGCAATGGGAGAGGCCACAACAGTGAGAGGCCTGCGTATCGCAAAAAAAAAAAAACAACAACAAAAAAAACCTGAGACTGTGACAAGGACTCCTGCACAGAGAAGAGGTACCCACCTTCTCTCTCAGGTAAACCACGAGACCACTGAGGGCCCTGGAGTAGGACCAGCATTCCCCATGAAAGATGATCCCTCAACACAGATGAATGAGCTAGACGGGGCTTCCAAATTCCTCTTCCCTAAAGCATGGATGAAATGGTTTTAGCCCAACCATGTTTTCCAAGGCAAGTAAAAACAGACACCCAAATCAGCCAAACAAAATTCCTGAAAGTTCCCCTATCCAAAGACTGCCCTGATTTTGAGCAATGCAACTTCTTAGCATATCCAAATGCATCCCAAGGTAACTGAGGAAACGTTCATAGAATCGATATTCTTAAGCTAGCTAAGTCGAGACATTTCTACTAAAATGATAACTTTAATTTTAGAACAGTGAATCTTTGGCAATACTTAACCAACAGGTTCAGCTGGAACAGACATGACTGTATTTCATAGGAGTCAAGTCAATGCATTTCAAAGTGAAGTAATATACTCTTCCCCCGACTCAGGGAGATCTACCATTTAAGGAATGCTTACTATCTGACTGGCATCATGTAAGTGGCTTTAGACCAAAATACTACTCTTTCGTTTCCCCAGGTTCTTGGTGTTTATTGTCTTGCAACTGTACTTGGACACTGACAAATGCCAATGCATACAACTCAACTCCAGCATTGCATCATTCACTACGAAGTGTTTGGAAACCACCAGTCCCTAAGGGCAGTGTTACAGAGCTGCCATCGGATCTCCCAAACACCCCCCGCTGCGTGGCTCTAAAAAGGGCTCAAAGGAGGCCCCAGCTTACTGAAATGGATTTAATGGGGTTTTTTTCAGGACAGACCACGAGAATCACGTAATTTTTCAAAATTCTAAGCAGCATCACTCCTACTCAGAAGCCATGAAGCTACTGAACTCTTGAGAATTCCACCCACCATTCCAAGCGTAGTGACCATACGATGTGAGAGTTCAGCTCTGGGCTCCTGGATCAATTTCAAGGCTGAGTCACATCGAAAACGCACGCCCATGGCATTGTAAGAGAGAATGGAACAACGGATCTCAAAAGAAAATGGAAATGGAGCTGCCTGCAATTAACTTCTGATGCTGAAGTCTGTTGTGGCTCAAGTTAACAGAGTTCCTAGTGAGAGAACTAGGGTATCCAGGTGCCCACAGAGGACAGTGGGAGGGGATGGTACTCTGCTGCAGCTGCTGCCATAACTCCTGTGAAACACAAGAGAGTGTATAATCTTTCAACTGCACTTCAGCATAATCTTCTCAAAAATATAACAATGCCTTAGTTTAGAAGAGATTTCAAAACATGATCACATTACCCAACAGCATCTCTTCCAGACTCGAGTGGCCCAGGTGGCTTCCCTTCAGCAGACCTGCTTCCCATCCCCACATCAGCTGCAGGAGCCTCACTGGGCTCAGGAAGAGCCTCATTTCCTGAGACACCACACAGAGTGGAGGAGGGCAGCTCCTCTTTCACTGTCAAAGACTGAAGCTCAAGGAGAGGAATTTGGTTCTCATTTCCTCTGGCTATCCAAGGCTGAGGCTGAACCTGGAAGGCAGACAGGGGAGTCTCCATTCTAAAGGACACGGCCTTGGCCTTGTGTGAGAGGAAGGGTACCATAAAAGAAGGGATGCTCAGACCCGGCAGCCGCTGCCTGCCTCTAAGACTTTCTCCGGGCTCGCCCATGTGACCCAAAAGTATGAAACAGCAGCTTGCAATTTCCATGATGGTCTCCAGCCCCTGCAACCTGGTCTTTCCCTTCACCTGTTCTCTCATCATGCAGCCAAGAAGGAAGTCCTTCAGCCCAAAATACAGTCAGGATGTCAAGGAGTCCTTTTCCCTCACCGGGAAGCAGAGCACGACTTGGTCATCCTGGCAATTTCATTCCTTCGCCACCGCACGAGGCACAGCTCCCTGGCCCGCAGCTGCCTTTCCCACTCAGAAAGGGAGGGTCACTCTGTGAATCAGACAAGAGCTCCCTGGAGTGAGGCCATGCATGCAGGTGGCCGGTGTGGCAACTCTGCCTGCCAGCAAGGAGGGCTGGGACTGCCTTTGTCATAGAGGACAGAGGAGATATCTCAAGTCCCTCTGGAGGGGCCACCAGGCTGGGGTGCACTGAATCCATGCTGCTGGTCCTTTATGCTCTGAGGCTAAAGGACCCATCAGAAGGAATCACTCCCCCTGGGCACCTGGTACATCCTCCTTGGTTCTGTTCCCACCACTGTGGTACTTGTGTTGGTGGAAGGTGTGTACAAGATGGCAAACTTCTCTAGGAGAAAATAGTTTAAGAGAGAACTGGGTAATCCAGATACCAAGGATGAAGAGGAAGGAAGAAAAGCTAGAAATGCTGTTAAGAAATACAGGTTGCATTGCATGTACCAAAAATTTGAAAAGTTGACCATACATCCATTTGAAAACTTATTAAATATCCTCGTTGTGTCAATTTAAATTAAATCTTAATCATGTCACAATACTCATAAATCAAACCATCATGCTGTATGCCTTACACTTATACAGTGATATTTGTCAATTATTTCTCAGTAAAACGGGAAAAAAAATCTTAAATTGAAATAGTATGCTATATAGGAATGTATTAGATAGTGAAAAACAAAAGAACATTATCTTTTTAAAATATAGATTACTGAACCAATCATTAAGAAAAGCTAGAAATGTTAAGTTTCTACCTACATGTGAATATCTGATTAGCAAGTTGATTTAATAACCACAAGTCAATGAGCAAATATGACAGGTGGAAAACACAGCTGCCCAACCTAAAAAGTGAAGCTGTAATGGGGTCCCATGTAACACCACTGCTAGGGGGACATTAATCTTGATATGTGTTTAGGTGAGAAGATAGGATTTTAATCAAATTTCAGTGCAGCAAAGAACCTTCAAAGTCAAATAAAATAATTTTTACAAAAATTTTAAAGGAATTCCTTCCAAGGATTTTCAAAATAGAAGTGATTCTTTACCTGCAAGTCTTCATCTTTTCATAGAAAAAGACTAAGGCTCAGTCATAAGACAGAGTGACAAAACACTATTTCCCAAGTCAATCCCTGGGTACTTAGCCTAAAATGCTCCTTTACTCTCTCCTCATTTTAAAATGGAAAAACCTTTTAAAATGACTTAAATTTTGTACTTGCAAATCAATTCAAATTGTTTTGCAGTTATATATTTAAGACTACAAGCTCTAACAGGTAAAAGACAATTCCTTATTTCATTCACTCTAAGAAACAGATTTTTCATGTTGAAGGTCTCTGAAGTTGAATATACTATCTCACAATCACAATGGTGTGATAAAAATCAGTACCATTTTCTTTCTTGCTTGGTGGTACATAAAAGAGGGGTGTGTCTTACAATCGTTAGCATGTTATGAAAGAGTGGATATAAAATAATAGATTTTTAAATAGTTATGACTATCTAAAAACTGCTTGTGAATTATTTGGGTAAAGCAGAGTGTCTACCTAAGAACTTTACTGATTGTTACCAATTCAGTTCAACTCAACCAATATTGATTGAGCACCTACTTTATGTCTGCGATGAGGAAATAGACTGTTTCCTTACGGTGCCCGCAGACTAAGAAAATGATAGACACTTATCCACTCTGAGACAGGGCTGTAAAGACTAATCTGGCCTTATTAATAGTGAATGATGGGGGGACAGGGAGGGATAAATTGGGAATTTGGGATGAACAGATATACATTACTATATATAAAATAAACAACAAGGATCTACTGTATAGTACAGGGAAATATATTCACTATCTTGGAAGAACCAATAATGGGAAAGAATCTGAAAAAAATTATACATATACGTATAACTGACTCCCTTCGCTATATACCTGAAACATTGTAAATCAACTATGCTTCAATTAAAAACTTAAATAATTTTTTTTAAATAGTGGATGATGGGGAAAAAAACAGACTAATTCTGCCAGGGGAAACTATCAGTCAAATCTGGTCCTGAAGCGTTCATCAGATTTGGCTTGGCTTGTGAGGACGGGAGGAAATGAACAGGGATAAGAGGGAGTTTGCAAAAAAGAAGGGCAGAGCATTCCAGGAAAAGAGCAAAGGCTCTGAGGAATGAAAGCATCAGTCCAACGTTGTAGAGAAGTAAGTGCATGGAAGAGAGCTGGAAGTGGTGAGGCCTTTAAAAAGATGGGTTGGGGTTATGGATGCTACACAGAGAAATTAGACATGATTATGTGCAATGGAGTCTTGTGATGGGATTTGATTAGGCGAGTTACACGATCGAACATTTTCTCTCCCCCATCCCTCCGCATCCCCTGGGGTAACGTCAAAGAGAAGGTGGAGGCCTGTTGCAACCAACCCATCAGGCAGTGCCTAGAGGCGATAAGGCGGCCTTCACTTGGACAGTGAGAGCCTTGGGGTAATAGGGCTGTCCTACATCCCACTGTTCCGTCACTCTGTTCTATGAGTGAGCAGGTAGAGTCACCAGAACTTGGTGGCCACACATATACCTGTGAGAAATAAGGAGGAAAGGAGAAAAAGAAGGGAGAGGCACCTCTGGTATATCCAGTTTGGTAACTGACAAAACAGAAGGTGATAATAACACCTTCCACAGTGACGGCAAATGAGGCATCCAATTCAAAAGTCTTATGCCTGAGAGGCCAAAATTCACTGGCAGCAGAGATCCTACTGGAAATTTGGTGTCCATTCCACTCAAGGCCTCAGCACAAAGGAAGGAAGCAAGGAAGGAAGGAAGGAAGGAAGGAAGATACCCTCCCAAAATGCTTAGATCAGGAAGGATATCAAAATGGAGACACAAATATTGGCCAATTGTACAATCAAAGAACTTAACAACAAAACCCACACATCTGATAACCTGTGAGAGGCCACAAGTTAAAAACACTATCTCAACTACACTTTTATTGACTAAGCCAGGACCTATAATAATAAATGGATTAAATAGCATTGACAATTTAACACAAAAGTAAAAGCTTGATGGCTCAGGTTTGGTGCCACAAAGTTAAAATGTAAATCAGCTTTGAGTTCAGCTCCCCAAACTCCCTAGGGCCACAGGGACACCCACTATGCCCCTTGCTCACACCTTGGGATGGGGGTAATAAATTAAATAAGATCACTGACTGCAAGGCTGATGTTCCAAAGCTGTACCAAGCACCACAGTGGAATGCACCTGCAATGTATAAATAAGTGTGCCTGAGCATCACTTCAAAGAAAGGTAGCAGTTAAGGGCAATCAGTTCACCTTTCTGTGAGCGGGTGAAATGAGAAGTTGACAGCTGTGCAACACCAGGCAGATTTCAGGCAATGCTCTGAGTTAGTTATGGTCTGCTAGTGACCATGATAGGGACGGCAGGAGTGGGGCACATGGCAATGGGGACAGAGAGATGGCAGGAAAGACATGTACTAACTATGGGGCCACAAGGAACTCGATCCAACCTTCCTGACCATCCATTCCCTTTAAAATTAAGAGGATGGGGAATTCCCTCGTGGCGCAGTGGTTAAGAATTTTTTGCGGTACACAGGCCTCTCACTGTTGTGGCCTCTCCTGTTGCGGAGCACCTGCCAATGCAAGGGACACGGGTTTGATCCCTGGTCAGGGAAGATCCACATGCCATGGAGCAACTGGGCCCATGCGTCACAACTACTGAAGCCCGCACACCTAGAGCCCGTGCTCCACAACAAGAGAAGCCACTGCAATGAGAAGCCTGCACACCACAACGAAGAGTAGCCCCCGCTCGCCGCAACTAGAGAAAAGCCCATGTGCAGCAACGAAGACTCAACGCAGCCAACAATAAATAAATAAAATAAATTTATTAAAAATAAATAAATAAAATAAAATTAAGAGCATGGTCCAGAAGTTTCTATGGTCCCTATACTTGAAGAACTCCACATTTTTTTAACTTGCTTAAGTCAAAACCTGTAAGTATTATAATGGACACCACCATGAGATTCTCTCTGCTGGGCATTCTCTTTACAGTAAACAGGTGATGCTATTAAGGCAAAAAGTGCCACTGAGATTAACCCCAGAAATGCAAGATGGAAAACGAATTCTTACTTTAAAGACTGGTACAAGATCTTTTTGGCTAAATAACAGCTAACGTTCATCCTAGACAAGTAACAAATTGCGAGAAAAATAAAAAGCAGCCAAAGTCATTGCACACTGGATTTTTAAAAGCAGAAGGAAAAAAACATCAAACAAAGCACACACGCACCTCCCTGACGTCATAAGAGGATAATCAACCTCTCCAACACAAAGACAGTTCCTGGGAGGTTATGGGAACATTTCTAAAACAGTAGTATATCAAAGTCCCAGAGCAGAAAATCCGATACACATAATCACAAAGCAAATCTGTTCCTTGTATGATAGCAACTAGCTTTAAAAATTTGACATTCATTGCCAAGTAATATCTATGAGGCCACACACAAGACGAGCAAAAGACACCAGGCCCTGCCTGCTAAGAATTAATGAGGACACTCCTGTCCAGGGCACTAGTGTGCAAATGGTTTTATGGGAATCCCCATTCAATAAAATCGTTCCAAGCATGCCCACCCAAAACAGAATGAGTGTGTGCTGTCACTTATTTAATCAATGTATAAATTACATATATGGGCTATTGTTCAAATAAATTATGTACATTTTCAATTTCTGTTTATGTTTATAATGTGCGTAATTTATTTGAACTGAACAGAAATACACAGAAATTTAAATGCATAACAGAGAGAGAAATACAAATTCTGAAATTTCCTTCCCACACCCTAATGAAATCATCTTGCACATATATCCAATATTGAAGATCACTGTTCTAGGACAGAGAAAACCAGTCTGGAAACTAAGAAAAAATAGGGAAAGACAGTTAATGGAAAACCCAAAGGAATGCCTCTTTTTTTTTTTTTTT
>NW_006772359.1:1842678-1852107 GCF_000442215.2 Lipotes vexillifer | reverse complement strand
GGAATGCCTCTTTAACTTTACCTACATCCCGGGCTTACTGTGAAGCAACATAACAGCACTGTCAAAATCTCCCAGAATCTTCAAACAGGGAATATCACCATTCAGAAGACCAGGTCGGTAGACACATGCTGAAAACCTTAGGCTGCTCTGAAATTATCTGCTGACAGCACTAGCTCTAGAGAGGCCATTAAATTGTGTTTTGCAATCAAGGCATTAATCAATACCCCTTCACCAGTCGTTAATAAAACCATGCCTTATGCAGAAAAAGAAAATGATACACAAAGGAAGGACTCATTGCAACTTCCTCATCCCCATCCAGTGGAAGACAATACAATGACTGGCCAACAAGCAGTAAGCAGGGCTTCCCTGGTGGCGCAGTGGTTGAGAGTCCGCCTTCCAATGCAGGGGACACGGGTTCGTGCCCCGGTCGGAGAAGATCCCACATGCTGCAGAGAGGCTGGGCCCGTGAGACATGGCCGCTGAGCCTGCGCATCCGGAGCCTGTGCTCCGCAACGGGGGAGGCCACAACAGTGAGAGGCCCGCGTACCGAAAAAAAAAAAACAAGCAGTAAACAAAAACACGTTTCCAAACATTGCTGCATTGTTCAGTGTGGATTATCTCAGACACAGCCAGGATAAGTATTCAAGAAATTTCAGTTACATAGTCCGGAAGACACAGCCAGGATAAGTATTCAAGAAATTTCAGTTACATAGTCTGGAAGAATAAAGGCTAACAGTAACACAGAGGGAAAAATCATTTAACAAGAGTTTTCAACAAAATTTTGATCTTCATAGGTGGGAAAAAAGTTTCCTCTTCTGGAAGAAATCCTCTCTCCCTCTTTCTCTCTCTCTCTCTCTCTCTCTCTCTCTCCCTCTCCACCGCCCCCCCCACACACACACACTCCCCTCTCTCTCCAGCTTCCAATCCAGGTGACAAAAGGACCTCTCACTAGGGGCCTCCCATCAGCATCTGACCCTGCTGATCTGCCCCCACTCCAAAAAAAATGCTCCCTCCCCTTGGATTCCATCCACGCCCTTATACTTCTCAACTGCATCTCTCACCCCAACTGTAGTTTCTGCCACAGCCTTCTACCTAGCTCTCCAGCTGGAGTACTTTTCTCTTTAACAAACTTACTTACTTACTTCCACACTGTCATCTACCTAAATCTCAGTCTTCAGCACAAATCCCTCTTTCTAAGTAAGCTCCTCTGGACACCTACATATGGCTACCCCACTGATTGCTCAAATTTGACACACCATTCAGGCTCAAAACTTTCCACACTTACGATTCCTCAAAGAAGGCAGCCAGATTTATAAATGCAACAGGGAGTCTGGATGCAGTCAGAGCTAGTCTTCATCTGCCATTCAATGTCCCCGTGACCTTGAGTGAGTCACTTACCATCCATAGGGACCACTTTCTCCATCTGCAAAATAGGAAATCCCCCTTGTAGATTTGTGCTGGAGATGAAGTGAGACAGCGTGTGTGAAGACATCCTTCACTGGTATTTAGTTAGGGTTTCATCAATGTTCATTTCTTTCTTTCCATATTTTCCTCTTCTTCCCCTTTTCTTTCTCCAAGGTCCCTAAAGTATCTTCTATATCTACCCTGTCCCCCTATTCTTAATCCTTTTAAGGCAAGTCTTTTTGCCTTTAATCCCCATCACTAATATCCATCTTTTCTGCCCAAACCACTCAATGTATACATCACTGCAAAACCAAACTAATGCACATTCGAGATGCATTCAGGGTCCCTCAAGAATGCCGCCACGTCAACCCCTGCACTACTAGATGATGTACAAACACCCCTGGCACACCCAGCAGAGACAAGAGCCACAGGACTAAAGGAACAACTTTCAGAAGAGTCAGTTTTACTCAAAGATTTACTCAGAAGGTTAGGGAGAGCAGGGGTGTTGGTGCGGACTGATAATGGAATAAAATTTTAAATATATATGATTTTCTAAGATGAAATACCCATCTTCCCCCCAAAATAAAATGGCACATGGAGTGGTTAGAGATTAATTCCCTTTTTATGGAGTGTTTTATTGAAAAATTTTACAAAGCTCTGTTCTTCCGAGATATTCTTCATCACTTTTCTCTTCTGAATCCCCACAGTTATCAGTTATTTGAATACCTGTCTTAATCCATCTCCTCTTGTAGGATCACACGTTCCATGAAAGAAGGGACCACAGCTCATGACTTTTTATCACATGGTTCCATGGCACATGGCCCCTGTATTAGTTAAGGTTCTCCAGAGAAACTAAACCAACAGGATATGGATGCATGGATGGACGGATGGATGTATGGATAAGTATTTTAAGGCATTGGCTCATGAGATTGTAAGGTCTGGCAAATCCATAATCTGCAGGGCAAACCAGCAGACTGGAGACCCAGGGAAGAGTTGATGTTGCTGTCTTGAGTTCAAAGTCACCTGGAGTAGAATCGCTTCCTACTAGAGGACCTTCGTCTACTTTTAAGGCCTTCAAGTGATTGAATGAGGCCCATTCACATTATGGGGGGATAATCTGCTTTACTCAATGTCTGATTTAAATGCTAAATCACATCTAAAAAATATAGGGAGGGAGGGAGGGAGGGAGGGATGGAGGGAGGGAGGAAGGAAGGAAGGAAGGAAGGACTACCATATGATCCAGCAATCCCACTCCTGGGCATATATCCGAAGAAAACCATGATTGGAAAAGATACCGTCACCCCAGTGTTCACTGCAGCACGATTTACAATAACCAAGACATGGAAGCAACCTAAGTGTCCATCGACAGAGGAGTGGATAAAGAAGATGTCATACATATATACAATGGAATATTACTCAGCCATAAAAAAGAACAAAATAATGCCATTTGCAGCAACATGGATGCAACTAGAGACTGTCAGACTGAGTGACGTAAGTCAGAGAAAGACAAATATCATATGATATCACTTATATGTGGAATCTAAAAAAAAAAAAAAGGTACAAATGAACTTATTTACAAAACAGAAATAGAGCCACAGATGTACAAAATAAAACTATGGTTACCAGGGGCAAAGCGGGGGAGGGATAAATTGGGAGATTGGGATTGACATATACACACTACTATACCTAAAACAGATAACTAATAAGGACCTACTGTATGGCACGCACAGGGAACTCAACTCTACTCAGTACTCTGTAATGGCTTATTTGGGAAAAGAATCTAAAAAAGAGTGGATACCTGTATATGTATAACTAATTCACTTTGCTGTACAGCAGAAAGTAAATCAACCATACTCCAATTATTAAAAAAAAAAGTACATGAAGAGTGCCTGATATACGAAAAACAAAACAAAACAGGAAAACCCCACAGTCACCTCTAGACTAGTATTTAACCAAATTACTGGGCACCACAGCCTAGTCAAGTTAACATATAATATTAACCATCCCATGTCCCAGTAGACTTTTTCTCCAGTACCTAGTAATGGCATCAATATCAGCCAAAGGAACAAAGAGAATAAAATGTATTCCCATACAGGGCTTCCCGGGTGGCGCAGTGGTTGAGAGTCCGCCTGCCGATGCAGGGGTCACGGGTTCGTGCCCCGGTCGGAGAAGATCCCACGTGCCTCGGAGCAGCTGGGCCTGTGACCCATGGCTGCTAAACCTGCGTGTCCAGAGCCTGTGCGCCGCAACGGGAGAGGCCACAACAGTTGGAGGCCAGCGTACCAAAAAAAAACAAAAACAAAACAAACAAACAAAAATGTATTCCCATACAGAATGTTTACAACTGAATAGCCAGCAGGTGTTCTAGACTGAATACCAGCCCACAAGTCCACCTGACTTGTGCTCTGAAGAAAGGTCTACTTGGGGTGTCCCTGGTCACCCCAGGCTTCAGGGCTTGAAGGGGGCACTGAGAGAGTGGCCTGACTTTCATGATGTCATCTTTGCCATATATTTCTAGACAAACGCATCCCTCCAAGCTTAAGTCTCCTAGTAGCCAACATCATTCAGAGTTGTGGCTCTCTTTTACTCCAACATGGAGAACAGCATCAAAATATATTTGCAGGGCTTCCCTGGTGGCGCAGTGGTTGAGAGTCCACCTGCTGATGCAGGGGACACGGGGTTCGTGCCCCGGTCCGGGAAGACCCCACATGCCGCGGAGCGGCTAGGCCCGTGAGCCATGGCCGCTGAGCCTGCGCGGCCGGAGGCCACAACAGTGAGAGGCCCGTGTACAACAAAAAACAAACAAACAAAAAATATATATATTTGCAGATGGGAAAACACAGGTATGCCAACCACCCCCGCCCCCGCCACTTAATCTGCTCCCACCCCTCACACACATGAACAAATTATGCATCCTAGGTACATAAGCTTCCCTGTGACGACATTTCTGCTCTAGCCTTGGATCTGAAACCACCACCCTCTCCCACCTCTGAGCCAAGATTTCAAGCACACAGCAGGGTGTGGGTAGGGGTATCCCCAGCAAGTCCTCAATTCTGACGCAGCTGGGCTTAAAGTTGACCCCCCAGCAGGGGGGGGCAGGGTGTCAGGGCATCTGATTGTTCACCACCTCCTACACTCTGCTCGTGACTAATGCATCACACTGGGGAAGCAATTCCTCCCAGCTAGCCGAACCAATAAGCCCACATTTAAACCAAACCACCCCTTGGAAGCCTTGGGTATGGGCACAGGCCTCCCAAGCCCTAAGTGTACCCCTTTCTGAAAATATTCACCTTGACAGAAAACAAGCAGAGAGATTTGGCTTAGGAGTTCTAATTCTGCTTCTCTCCAGGGCAGGGAACTTGAATTTTCAAGGACCAAACCAAAGAACACGCCCAGTGGGGAGGCCATAGGTATTCCTCTTTGAGCACCAGGAAAACTTGTTAACTTGGGACAAATCATTTTTTCATTTCTCTATGGCTTCAGATACTTCCTCAGTAAAATTCAGCACCTAGTAAGCACTTTCAAAATGTAGAATAAGGAGCCCAAAGTTGGGTGTGGTATGTAACAGGGAGAAAAAAGGTACTGTGTACATCATCAGTGTAGGGATTTGTTTTTCCAGTAGTGATTTTCCATTCAAAATAGCATCCAGGAGAAGGAGGGGGACTAATCAAGTGTATTCACTAAATAAAGCTCGTGATCAAAATAACATCAGCCTTCTGGTTCTGCCGACGCCTCACTCACACAAGCACAGGGAAGTGCAGCCCAAACTAATGTTGGCACCAGGGTGCCAGCTCTAAAGCCACCTGTTTTGTTCTGTTTCTCTCACTCCATCCCCACACTCACAGGAACAGGCTGCCATCTGTGCTGTACCAGCTCGGCGTGGTTCTCCATAAAGGTAAATAAGATCCTGACGTTTTTCATCTAAAAAAAAAAAAAAAATCCCTTCAATTTTTGCTTCCAGACCTAAATCTCAATTCAACTCAACCCAATTCAGTTTCAATGTGTGCTGAGAATCTTCTCTGTGGCTGGCTCAGTCCAAGATTCCATGGGGATGCTAAGACAGGGAAGGCTCAAGGCACCTTAAAGAGTCTTCAGGATCTTGGGGGTGGGGAAGTAAGATGAGACAAGGACCCAAAAAATGCAGTAAAAGACCTAAGAGCAATCAGGTTGTCTATGATGAGCTCAGAGTGCTATGAAAAATGAATACTAAAATTTAGCATTTTAGTATTTTAATGAAAATTTTAATGCTAAAGCACGCTGATGCCGCTAATACTATTTACAATGAAAAAATATGCTCTAAAGAGGGCAAAGGTAAAAACATACATTTGTTTACAAGAATATGCACAATAGGACAAGATGCCAGTTTAATTTGACTGTGATTTTTTTAAGCGATGTGTTATGATTACTTAGGGAAAAAATATGATCATTTTGACACCATTTAATCTATAATCAGAATATTGAAAATCCTTAGAAAAGGAAACATTTCTAATAATGGGGATTAATAATGGGTATTTGAAAATAATTTTGCTATAAAATCATGGTATAGAAGAGAATATTCATTCTATAACACACACACACACACACACACACACACACACACACACACACACACACACATACTCCAAAGGCTTTAATAAATAAGAACAGGTCATTTCAAATTTTAGGCTATTTAATTTTGAAATGGATGATTTTTTTCATCCTGAAAGTTACAGAGGATTTCCCCAAAAGAGCCCCATATCAAGAGCCACCATTTTAAGACAGGTAAAAATGATGAAATATAAAATTTTAAAAATCTTGTGCATAAAGCATCTAGATAATAAAGAATACTTAGGGGTTGCAACTCATGTCTCTACTATTTCAAACACTGATTCAAGAAGAAACGAAGTATGTCTGCTTGTCAGGGAGAGCTCTGGGTCACTTTAGTTCTAATTTGAGGATGGACTAGATTTTTTTATTTAATTTTTTAAAATGCATTTTTCTTCCAGTTTTATTAAGATATAATTGACATAGAGCACCATGTAAGTTCCATGTGTACAGCAAAGTGATTTGACTTACATACATCATGAAACAATCACAGTAAGTTTAGCGACCATCCATCATCTCGTATAGGTACAAAATTAAAGAAATAGAAAAAATGTTTCCTTGTGATGAGAACTCTGAGGATTTACCCTCTTAACAACTTTCCTGTATAATGTGCAGCAGAGATAAATATATACATCATGGGGTACATTATTTCCTTAGTACTTATCTTATAACTGGAAATTTGTACCTTTTGATTCCTTCAAGGATGAACTAGATTCTTGATCAGCTTTTCTAAAAGGCACATCCATAAAAGCTCCTCTCCTAAAATTGTGGGTACTGCCTATTCAGGGCTATTCTAGAAGAACACTAGGAATACGTGCGCTCTCTGTCACTGTGCTATGTGTTAAAAGAATGGCACCAGGGGTGAGTGAATTAAGAAAATAAATTAAAATCCCACACCATAAGAAATCATAGGATATACTTGAAGATATTACTCCAAGTGAAACAGGACAAATACTGTACAATTCCACTTATATGAGGTACCTAGAATAGTCATTGAGAGAGAAAGTAGCATGGTGGTCGCCAGGGGGTGGGGGAAAGGGGGAGTCAGTGCTTAATGGGTATAGAGTTTCAGGTTGGGAAGAAATAGAAGTTCTGGAGATGGATGGTGGCAATGGTTGCAAAACAATGTGAATATACTTATTGCCATTGAACTGTACACCTAAAAATGGTTAAAATGGTAAATTTTATGTTACGTATATAATACCACAATTTAAAAAGTAGAGGGTCTATTAATAACTAATGTTTTCAGAGTGCTTCAAAATTTGAAAAGCATTTCTATATACATTAGATCATTTAATGATCACAGCAACTTGGAGGAAAGGCATATGTATAAACTCTCACACTTGTTTCTTTCTAAGTGACATGTCTATTGTTGAGTGGGTGGAAGAGTGTACTCATACATGTACTCAATTCTCAACGCCACACTCTCTTCCAACATTTGTACACATTCTGGAGATATACAGGGAATGTTTATAGATACTTTAAGGAATATGCATTCTGTGATCAGAGTTGCAGCCAAGAAATGGATTTCACTTTATTTAATCCAGTGTTTTCCAAACTTTCTTAATTGTGCAACTTTATTTTTCAGAATATCTGTGAACAGCCTGTAAGAAAGTATTTGATGGGTTACTACTGTATGAACTCATCTAATGAAAGGTACTCATTTATATAGATTCAGCCTCTCCTTGCAGAAGAAACAGCCAAGTAATCAAGCTGTTTAATTAACTGGCAACTCCAAGTATCAATATCATGACCAGCACTATCCTCATCTGGTAATCTTCCCTCTCCAATTTTCTAGATCTTCACTCATCCAGATCTTTCCATCAACCACAAAAGTACAACACAGACCATGAGAAAGATAATAATGACTAACCTGGCATCATCCTTGGCCCTTAGAATTCTTACTCACTGGACATGGATCAAATCAGATCCATTTAGGGTTCATGTATATGTGTGTGAGGGGTGGTGTGTATATGCATACATATCTATGTGTATATGTGACTACTGGAATACAAGCTTTAAAACAATAAAAAGCATAATGGTATACATGCCCCCGAAACCTTTTTTTATAAATTCTGGTATAAATGAGTCAGAGAAAGAAACAAATATTTTACTCTGTATTAAACAAATATATCAGAAGAAGGAAGTGCAGGGTGAAAAGGAATACAGGTTTTACAGGTGATTTTATACAGCAACAATACTTCGATTTGGAGTTTAATGTATCCCATTAATGGCTTCTTCCCACTCATTAAAACAAAAACATCAACAGCCATGAAATGAAATTTCTAATCATAGGTTTGTTGTTTTTATATTGTGTTTTTAATACAGTGTATCCCCCAACCTTTAAGACATAGAAATGAACTGTTCAAAATTAACTTGTAATATGTTATGCATATTTAATTCTCAGAAAGACCTCGATATCTCCCTCTGGGATGTAAGCAAAACTAAATCTTCTCCATGCCTTTCAGAATGAAGGAAAACACAGCCCTGGCTTTCCAGGAGTAAACCTGGCCATGTGACTACCCCACCACCCTCCCCTGCTTCCATGATATTTCTGAGAATGCAATTAACTGCTGACATTGGCCCAGGCTTCAGTGGAGCAAACACTAAGCCTGCCAACTGCTAGTTCTTGTTGAGGCTTGTGCTGTTTGTTTGTTACATATGTTCAATTTCTAATGGGAGTTTGTCAGCTTCTTTTGTTTGAACTTGACACAATGGGAAAAGCCCTTAAGGGTTAATTAATTAATCTCAAAATGAAATCTGAAACAGATAATGAACAGGGCTTGAGCAACTGTGAAAGACACCCAACAGCATCAGCCAAAATAAGGGCTGTTCCCAGACCACAGTCATCTCAAACATGTCACTAGCCATCAAGTGGTCAGGACTAAGAGATTAGTGCTCAGAGAATGGATGGTGGAGACAGACAGAATTGGGTGGAAATTTTGCTTCTGCTACTTAATACCCAAATCACCGGGACTGTTACTTCACATCACGAAGACTCAGTTTCCTCACTGGTAGAATGGGAATAATATGGCTAAACAGGAAAATCCATTGGAAATCACCCAGGCCACTGTCTGAGCCATGGAAGTAATCAATAAATGATACCCTGAAGGACAGACTTCAGACTATACTACAAAGCTACAGTAATCAAAACAGCATGGTATTGGCACGAAAACAGAAATATGGATCAATGGAATAGAGAGCCCAGAAATAAACCCACAATCTACGGTCAATTAATCTTCAACAAAGGAGGCAAGAATACATAATGGAGAAAAGACAGTCTCTTTGGCAAGTGGTGTTGGGAAAGCTGGACAGCCACATGTAAATCAATGAAGTTAGAACACTCCCTCACACCATACACAAAAATACACTCAAAATGGCTTAAAGACTTAAACATAAGACATGACACCATAAATGATACCCTGGGGGGGGGGGGGGGGC
>NW_006772359.1:1833580-1842616 GCF_000442215.2 Lipotes vexillifer | reverse complement strand
CCCCGGGGGGGGGGGGGTTGCAAGCTTTCATTACATCTAAATATTGATTAGTAACCATAATCTCCAGGCTCTTGCACCACAATTAGAAGCTTTCCCAAAAAAGCAAGTAAGAAAAATAAAATTAGTGAAATCAGTGACTGAATGTATGAAATCTTTTTCCTTACTGATTACAGTGAAAACAAAACACATGAAGCCTTCAAATGGAGTAGTAAGGCACGGCACATAACAATAGTCACTAGGGGTATCTGGTATCCCTCTTCAATGATGAAGCATAAAGATGAGAAGTGACAACCCAAAAGACCACCGCCTTGTAAAATAATACACTAATTCTCTCGCTCTTGTATGCCTTTGCAAGCTTTTTGAAAAGATTATTGCTACCCAAATTAAAGTCACAGCACATGCATCTTCTAAATACAAGTAACCATGCTGACTGAAGATAACCAGAGACAAAAATTTCAGTGTCTTGGAAAGAATATTGCCAATGGCAAAACATTATTTATTTTTTGCCCCAGAACTTGTCAGGAATGCACAAAGCAAATCAGACTTACTAAATATAAACTAAAAATAAAATATAGATATACTATTTAGGTTTAAAAGGTCACAGTTTTGAGGGATAAAAACCAAATACCTGCTATCTCATGGTAGGAGGTGCCAATAATAAAATGTGTTGGCTGTTAAATTGACTCAGAAAAGCCAGCACCAAAAATATGACTCATATGTTTGAGTAGAAACCCCCAGTTACAGATGGAAGAGACAGAAAGGTCAGATCTGAATTGTGAATTTTAGAGCAGAGTTCCTCTACAGAGTGTGATTACATGACATGATCACTTTTTGTTATCAAGCGTAAACAACAGCTATTACAGCTGAGACACAGTGCTTAGTGCTTAAGGTTGGGAAGAGGTCAAGGTGTCCCATCAACTCTGACCCCACAGCCCAGGCCTGGAGACGAGTGGCCTGTTCCTACAGGGCCTCAAGAGCTAGATTAATAGAGTGGAATTTAAAACTATACAATAAAAACCCTGGGTCCCATTTCTTATTCTTCTCGAGACTCTTATTATACAACGCTTATAACTATGTAATACAGACAAGGGCATTAAATCAGGACACAGTTAGAACTGAGAAGCATAAAGAGGAAGGTCAGATAGGAATTATCCTCTAGGTAAGTTCATCAAAGTATGCCAGACATATGCAGTTGACCTGCCCCTGCTATCCAGGTGGGATATAAGACTCAGAGAATAAAAACAGTGTTATTCAACACATAGTTGAGATGTCAAATACCTTGCAAAACTCTCCCTCAATACTATCCACAGTCAATTTTAAGTAACTTCTGGATTATAGAGCGGCATGGCACTTCCTTCCCAGTTATTAGCATCAAAATGATTTATAATTGTTCAAACGAAAAAGACCTTTAAGAAAACACTCTTTGGGGAAGAATGACTAAGATAAAGCCAAAAGCAAATGATATAGTGCATATGTATGAAACTCTATCCCAAGGTATGGCTCACCAAAACAGTAAAATGTAAGACACTTGCTTGGTGCGGTTCCTGAGAGTTTTGGCCTCTATTTGGCTGTGAAAGCTACAGGTACGTTCTTATACTCTATTTACTCCTAAAGCAAAGAAAAGGTCCTTTTTTCAATTTCCTCAGAAACTCCAAGCCAACGTAAAGGTTTCCTAAGTTGGTACCAGAGGTATGAAAAATGATAAAACAGCAACCACAGAAATAATAGCAGCCTGTGGAGTGAGGAAAAACAGAGAGGACGGGAAAAAATAAAGGAAATCTTGTAAGCTTAGGGTCCAAAAGGAATCAGGTATATACCAATTAAATCCCAATCTTAAAAAATGTCATGAAGAACCTAGGGGTAAGACAGGAATAAAGACACAGACCTACTAGAGAATGGACTTGAGGATATGGGGAGGGGGAAGGGTAAACTGTGACAAAGCGAGAGAGAGGCATGGACATATATACACTACCAAACGTAAGGTAGATAGCTAGTGGGAAGCAGCCGCATAGCACAGGGAGATCAGCTCGGTGCTTTGTGACCGCCTGGAGGGGTGGGATAGGGAGGGTGGGAGAAAAGGAGGTGCAAGAGGCAAGAGATATGGGAAAATATGTATATGTATAACTGATTCACTTTGTTATAAAGCAGAAACTAACACACCATTGTAAAGCAATTATACTCCAAAAAAAAAAAAATCCCAATCTTAAGTTTCAAATGCTCTTTGTTTCTGGGAAGCCATCAAGAGAATCTATTTTTAAGAAATCTAGCCTACCAGCCTCAAAATTGGGGGTCCAGTTCAATTCAGTCAAACAGTTACCATGTGTTAAAGGTAAGAGTGATGTGCTAAAATGAGAATATGGGAAAGATTTTTTTTAACGTGGGTGTGGTTACTGAAAATTCAAGACAACAAAAAGATTTTTCCAGCCCTAGTAAACGTTAATAACTGGAATATTATATCCTTGACATGTTTTGAATTTCAAAATTTACCCAACCTCTGTCTCAGATAACTAACTTTCATCACACTGGTGTGTGTGTGTGTGTGTGTGTGTGTGTGAGAGAGAGAGAGAGAGAGAGACAGAGACAGAGAGAGACAGAGAGAGGGAGGGAGGGAGAGAGAGAAGGGGGCAGAGAAGACATTTATAAAGTAAACAGTATAAATTTTATTTTTTTTAATTATTTATTTTTAAACACAGTTTTCTTTTTCCCTATTAATGTTTCTTCTAATAGACTGATCAGTTGTTGAGAAGGGTTTTCCTTTATTTATTTTTTTGGCCACGTGGCATGCCGGATCTTAGTTCCCGGACCAGGGATCCAACCCACGCCCCGTGCATTGGGAGCAGGGAGTCTTAACCACTGGACCGCCAGGGAAGTCCCAACAGTATACATTTTATATTTTTTTCTTAACAAGGATGTGCCACTGAACGTGTTCACTATGATCATTGTTTCACTAAAATCTTTCTTTAAAAAAAAATTTATCTATAAACAATTTTTAAAAATTAAATTTGGGGCCAAGAACTGTAGTTGATGATTTTGAGAGTGGCAAATCTGAGTTAGTCATATAGAAATGTAAGTGGTGATGAATGAGCGTTTGGGGCACAAGATTGGGCAGCATGGATAAGGACGGGAAAGAAGAGGAAAGGGGGGGAAAGAAGAGGAAAGGGGAGGAAGGAGAGATGAGCACAAACAATTAAAAAAAAAAAAAGTGGTTCTCACCTTTTCCCCTCCCTTCCAGAACCACGGGGTACAGTTAAAAAGTAATCCTTGCAGGTTCCTCTGTGAGCCGCCCTTCCTCCCAACCCACCTCTCCTTGAGAAGATGCCCTTCTATTACCTTGCAAATCTTTTTTTCTCTACAACCCAGTTGTGGAGAAGAAAGTGATGACAGCACTTTCAAACCTTGGGTTTTTAACACGGCTGAACTTCTCCTAAGTCTTTTAATAATTTGTTTAAGAATGTGCCTGGGGGCTTCCCTGGTGGCGCAGTGGTTGAGAGTTCGCCAGCCGATGCAGGCGACACGGGTTCATGCCCCGGTCCGGGAGGATCCCACGTGCCGCGGAGCGGCTGGGCCCGTGAGCCATGGCCGCTGAGCCTGCGCGTCCGGAGTCTGTGCTCCACAATGGGAGAGGCCACAACAGTGAGAGGCCCGCGTACCGCAAAAAAAAAAAAAAAGTGCCTGGAGCACAGAAGCTCCCCTCCATACCAGCTACAAATTCTAAACGGGCTTCGTTGGGTTTTTTTTCAGTCGAGGAACAAAACCAATTCTTCCCTAAAACCTTCATTTTTTTTTAACATCTTTATTGGAGTATAATTGCTTTACAATGGTGTGTTAGTTTCTGCTGTATAACAAAGTGAATCAGCCATACATATACATATATCCCCATATCTCTCAACCCTCTTGCGTCTCCCTCCCTCCCACCCTCCCTATCCCACCCTCTAGACGGTCACAAAGCACTGAGCTGATCTCCCTGTGCTATGCGGCTGCCTCCCACTAGCTACCGGTTTTACATTTGGTAGTGTATATATATGTCCATGCCACTCTCTCACTTTGTCCCAGCTTACCCTTCCCCCTCCCCATGTCCTCAAGTCCATTCTCTAGTAGGTCTGTGTCTTTATTCCTGTCTTACCCCTAGGTTCTTCATGACATTTTTTTTTTCTTAGATTCCATATATATGTGTCAGCATACTGTATTTGTCTTTCTCTTTCTGACTTACTTCACTCCGTATGACAGACTCTAGGTCCATCCACCTCACTACAAATAACTCAATTTCGTTTCTTTTTATGACTGAGTAATATTCCATTGTATATATGTGCCACATCTTCTTTATCCATTCATCCGATGATGGACACTTAGCTTGTTTCCATCTCCTGGCTATTGTAAACAGAGCTGCGATGAACATTTTGGTACATGACTCTTTTTGAATTATGGTTTTCTCAGGGTATATGCCCAGTAGTGGGATTGCTGGGTCATATGGTAGTTCTATTTGTAGTTTTTTGAGGAACCTCCATACTGTTCTCCATAGTGGCTGAACCAATTCACATTCCCACCAGCAGTGCGAGAGTGTTCCCTTTTCTCCACACCCTCTCCAGCATTTATTGTTTGTAGATTTTTTGATGACGGCCATTCTGACCGGTGTGAGATGATATCTCATTGTAGGTTTGATTTGCATTTCTCTAATGATTAATGATGTTGAGCATTCTTTCAAGTGTTTGTTGGCAATCTTAAAACCTTCATTAATATGTCTATAGTATACTGACCCCAAGATAATCTGATATACTTTCTTTTAAATTTTATTAAAGTATAGTTGATTTACAATGTTGCGTTAATTTCTGCTGTAAAGCAGAGTGACTCACTTATACATATATACATATACAGTCTTTTTCATATTCTTTTCCATTATGGTTTACCACAGACTATCGAATATAGTTCCCTGTGCTGTACAGCAGGACCTTGTTGTTTATCCATCCTCTACATAATAGTTTGCACCTGCTAACCCCAAACTCCCAATCCATCCCTAACACCCACCCCCTTGGCAATCACAAGTCTATTCTCTATGTCTGTGAGTCTGTTTGTTTTGTAGATAAGTTCATTTGTACGCTTTTTTTAGATTCCATATATAAGCAGTATCATATATGTCTTTCTCTTTCTGACTTACTACAATTAGTATGATAATCTCCAGGTCCATCCATGTTGCTGCAAATGGCATTATTTCATTCTTCTTAATGACAAACATTCCATTGTATACCTATGTGTATATATATATATATATATATATATATATATATTACCACATCTTCTTTATCCATTCATCTGTTAATGGGCATTTAGATCATTTCCATCTCTTGGCTATTGTGAATAGTGCTGCTATGAACACAGGGTGCATGTATCTTTTTGAATTATAGTTTTGTCTGGGTATATGCCCAGGAGTGGGATTGCTGGATCATCTGGCAACTCTATTTTTAGGTTTTTGAGGAACCTCCATACTGTTCTCCATAGTGGCTGTACCAATTTACATTCCCACCAGCAGTGTAGGAGGGTTCCCTTTTCTCCACACCCTCTCCAGAAGTATGCATTTAAAAAAAAAAAAAAAACATGAGTTTTTTTAAAAACTACGGTGGGGAGGGTATCCACTCACGGGAGTGGCCTGGCACAGGCGTGTCAGAGCTCAAGCACAGAGGAGCCCTCCTGAAGGGATCCCCACAGGTCCAATCAGGGAAGACGTGAGTTACCAAAATAAATACTGCCACTAACACAGTATAACCATTGACTAAAATAGGAAACCACGAGTCCATATAGCTATAAATAAGTAAACTCAAAGTTTGTTGAGAAATAGGGGATCGACACCGTTTCAAAGTCTCTCTCTATAAAACGTTTACTAATTACAAAGGGGAAAAGAATCACTTCCTAGCAGGGAAGGCTGGCAGATGCCATCTTAACCAAGAGACTAAGGTGAGTGACTATCATCCGACATGGGGCGGGTCCACATTGGGAGTTCCCAGGGAAGACACAGTAGGAAGGACACACCATCACCATTTAGTGTGTCTGCCAATGATGTGGAATGTGGATCTGATCTCGAGAAAGCCTCATGCAACAACATAACTGGCCTGGGCTCTTCAACAGAGTCAAAGTCATGAGCACCAAGACGGGGGAGCTGTTCCTGACTGAAGGCATCTGAAGACACGTGACAACTCAAGGCATCACATGCTGCTAACTGGAAACACCTGTTACTTGAAATGGCGCTGGGGACAAATGACATGAGTGGAAGAGGGGGTGATGTGGAGCTGAACGGTAATGTATCAGCTCATTTCATGATTTTGAGCCCCGTAGGGTGGTTGTGTAGTAGAGTGTGCCCTTGCTTATAGGAAAAAAACACTCACGCCTGGGGGTAATAGCAATTTACTCCCAAATGACTGAGAGAAAACAAGATTCTTTATACAATAGTGCCAACTTTTCCCGAAGTTTGTGACAATCTCAAATTAAAAACAAAATCTGAAGCCTGATTGTTTATTTATTCTAAGTTACATACACAGGTACAGAACGGTTATGGATCATTTGTACAAGGAGACATAATTTAGCAAGTGATTTGCTACATTAAATATGAGAAGGAATGAAAGGATGTATAAAACTCACTAGTTTCATCTTAGGAAAAAATCAAACAAAATCCCTTTAGCCTCACGTGTTCATGTGCCCTTCTGTCCTCACCAGAATATCTGAACCCTCAGTCAGCAGGGTGGCGTAAACTCAGGGCCCTGCTCTGTCTTTTCATGCCAAGCCACTCCTACAACTGTTGCTATCACTCCAAGTACATGTTAAGTGTATGGTACACTCAGGAACACCTCCCGCCAGCCAGAACACTGCCAGGAACTAAGGAACCAGACCAAAATAACTGCCGAGTGTTCTGCTTTCAAAGTCCACATTGCCACAGACTCGGAAAACAACGGTACTAGTCCCAGATCCTCCCAGACAGCTCTGTGATGCAACCACACTGAGCCTCAGTTTTGTCATCTGGAAAATGGGAAGGTGGCATGATAATCTCTCATGCTGATCAATTCCACCAGCATTTAACAAAGGCCTCCCCAGCCCTGGCCCTGTCCTCGAGGAGCTCCAGTCTAGCAGAGACGGGGGCTTGCGAATAGATGGAATGTGTAATGATCTCATTTCTGAGCACAGATTTGATTCTGTTCAGGAAAGAGACAGCATGAGAAGAAGGGGAAGTTACAGGAAGATGCTGAGTCTCCACTGAATTTTGAGCATAGAAATAAGGGGCTCCCCCAAGTAGAATAAAGGGCTGGGGAGGAAAATTCACCCATGGGAGTCTAGCTACTCCAGATAGTCAGCACTACACAATGGGTTGCTCTGGCGTCCCCTAGCTGTGTGACCTTGGGTAAATTATGTAACCTCTGCATTTCCTTTCTCCGTTTGTAAAAGGGAGAGAATAACACTACCCAGCCCGTCCTTGATATGGTTAAACGCTTTAATGTATTCCATACGCACCTATATAGGTAACATTTAATCTATACTTAATTATTAAATTATAAATATGTGACATGTAATAGTATATATTAATAACATAATATTTAACTATTTTAAATATTTGAGAATTTGATCTACATTTAATATATTCTAAATGCCTTGGTCTCTGGGAAGGTTTAATGCTTCAATATATTCTACAAAAGACCCTGGCACATAGTAAATACTCAATTAACATTCATTGATATTTATTACAATTACATGGTTTATGAGGATTATAACTTGGTGTGGCTCAGAAATAGGGTGCAGTGTGTGTGTGATGAGCGTGGGGTTGCTGCAATTTGTGCAACCAGCCAGGACCAGATTAGCCAGCTGCCAAAGGCTGTAGACCACGAGACGAGGAGTCTGAACTTGACTCTGTCAGTAGTGGGAGTCTCTCTGTTGTAAGTCCTCATTTAGAACCTATTGATTCTCGATTTAACACACTGAGTTATCTGGTGTGACAGCCAACAGTAAACCAAAGGCAGAGAGTTCAAGGGACCAGTGGCTGATGGGAAGGAGGAAGAAGGGACAGAATACCACACCAGATGTGACAGGAGGAAATGAAGCAACATGAGAAGAACATTGCAATTAGCTCAATGGCCTCACCTTTCCGGGCCTTCCAACCTCAATAACTTCTACTTGACCAAATCTCAGCTGGAGAGAAGAAAAAAAGAAGAAAAAAAAAAGAAAAAACTGACTACAGATTAACTTACGCTCCACATACTCTGTTGAAGATGACTGAGAAAGTATGAAATGTTTTAAATGCTTCCAAATTTATTATTAAAGATGAAAAGCTTTGGAATTTATAGGGAAAAACATCTCTTAGGTGGAAAAAAATCACATGGCTGGAATTCCACACTCCTGGATAGGAAAGTCTGGCTGGGGTCCTCCTGAAAGTCAAGAGAGCTGCTGCTCAAACGAGGAAACTCGATGACGTGGCCTTCTAACCCTGAAACTCAGGGCAAGGTGAGATACAATGACAGACATCAGGGAATAATGTCTGAAGTTAGCACAGATCCACAGAGGCACCATCTGAAAAACCCAAATCTGATTATAACTAGAATGCATCATGCATGACCAGACATTAATTCTGGATCTTTAAGCAGGTTATAAATACATCATCAGGCAAAAAAGCAAAGTCCCCAGTGCAGCACTTTAAAAAAAAAAAAAAAAAATTCTCTTCTTCCCCATTCGCAGGAAGCTCATGAACACCTAAGGTAAAAATAAATCCGGAATTCAGATCAAATAACTAGCTACCAAGTCAATCCCCTGTCAAGGTCTTCCTAATAGACACACCTCACCTTCAGAAACGCTTAAGATTAAGTTTATAACATGAAATTGTGATGTTAAATTTATTCCTTTTTCACCTGGGAAGTGAGGAAATGTAGCTTCCCAGCCCAGACAAAAAACCCATGCGGGGGCCATGTGCCTATGTCACAGCCAATGGAATACAAACTCATATAATGTTGGCCACTTCCAGAATCTACCCCTGACACCTCTCTTGAGACCCTCCAGGTGGTGCCTTTT
>NW_006772359.1:1832202-1833570 GCF_000442215.2 Lipotes vexillifer | reverse complement strand
TCCCTACACATCAAATGCAGAGAAGCCAGAAGTCAAGCAGGTAGAGCAGCCTTGGGTCCCTGAATGACCTTGTGAAGAAAGAGAACCCGCAACAGATTGACAAGGGCAATCATAAACCTCCGAGTACACGAAGCCACTGAAATCTGGGGTTGTATATTAAAGGGGTCAGCCCTTCTAGACGAAAAACTGCCTTGGGTTAAAGAACTTTGGTGAGAATCTTCTGGGTGGTCACAAAGCTACCAGCTCCAAAAAAATCCTTGGAAATTTACCATCATGGAAGTTAACTTAATTTCACAGACTTACAACTGAGACATACTGGATTCCTGAAAACCCAGCCTTACTAGCTACCTTTCAGAAGTAGAAGTTAACCACTCCCACGTGGAAACTCCCAGCGACTGTGTTCTCTCCTAACAATTTAGTGACACCAGAATGACAAAGCCAACTAAGATGATCTCATGATCACAGCCAGCAACCCTAAAGGAAGGGCTACCCGACAACGTGGGATGTGAGAAGGAAGGAGGACGATATTCATTGAAAGAAAACCTATTAAAGGCAGTATGGCAAAATGTTTACTTCTGTAGTACAGTGTAATCTGTATTTTTATACGCTGACATGTAGCTCGGTGACCGGCATAGCATGATCCCTATGACAAAGGACTGCATCTCAATCTTTCTTTAGAGAAAGGAGAGTCAACATGTCTTCACAAGTCAGCAACACCTGCATTGGCTTGGCAGGACTCACAGTATGTAAATAATGAACCATCTTACGCTGGTACTGGAACCAAGGAGGAAAACCTGGATTCCCTTACCCAGTGTCTTCAACTGTCAGGAAATGTTTTCTGACACTGCTTTGTTGATGCACAGAGAGGAACAGGGTCAAAAATTGCTCACTCTGGGGAATTAATATCCTCCAAAGCGAGAAAGGAGGCCCTGAATTGAGCTGCCAGTTTTCTAAAAAGGGGTAGGACCCCACCTAGGGAACAGCTGATATGACTAAGAAAGTGTTTTCTCTTTAATGATACCACCCAGTGAAAGATAGAAGCTTTAAACATTGAAGTGAAATCACTCCAAAAATGTCCACCAAGGTTCCCAGTAACTTGGGATACAGATTTTGGCCCAAACAGCCACGGGAGATGGTTTATCATTATGTTTGAGTCAACTTAGTAATTTCTTAAAAGACTCATCCTCCCACACCTGGGTCTACGGATCAATTTCAGAACAGGTCCATTTCCTCCATGTTGGAGTGTAGCAGTGCACAAAGGGCAGTTCTTGGACTGGGGAGACAGGGGCGGGGGGTAGGGGCGGTGGATGGTACCCCCTATTTTTCACACAGCAGTCTAATTATCTCTGTCTGCCTCTCACAGGGAAA
>NW_006772359.1:1829938-1832192 GCF_000442215.2 Lipotes vexillifer | reverse complement strand
ATTATCTCTGTCTGCCTCTTCACCGGGAAAGAGAGGATTGAACAGTGACTGAGAAATTAGCCTCGAGGGCCAGGAAGTCTATGGGGTGAGTCTCTCAACGTCACTAAACTTCAATTTCCCATCTGTAAATGGTAAGAAATCAGTCCTAGTGATTGTTCCTAGTAACACCGTACCACCACCATCCCACCTCCACGTGACCAATTACGATTAAATGTAATAATATGCAAAAGCACATACTTGACTTGGAACGTAAAAGATGGATCAATAAAAGTTATCATTAGCACCTATCACTCAGCATGTGATGTCAGAGCCCTTGCAAACAGTAGGAAAACAGAAATAAAGAGATTTCAGGGGTTCTAAGAAGACCCCCCTCGTTCACAAAATACATTCCCTACCCAGCTGAATAATAACTAAAAAAATCCACTGTTAGATGTTGATTTTTACTTATTTCTCGAGAAACACATACCTTTCGGAGAAGTCAACTTGCACCTTATCAGTATGAAGCATTCACTGAATCCACAGATAATAAGAGGCCCCTTTTACAAGCAACAAACTGAAGCTGCCCAAATTCTTAGAAGTAGCTGAGTGGGAATTCCAGCGTTGGTCCGTTGGACGATAGATAGATGGCCTTTTCCTATAGAATTCTGCCAGATACTAGTAACTGCATTCCTTCCGAGGGGAAAGTTTTTATAGCTAGAGAGAGTGAAAGGAAGAAAAGAGAGTATGAAAACATGTAGATGGAAGGAATGAACAGGGCAGGGCATGGAACAGAAAGGAGTGTCAGGAAGCATTTTAATGAAGGTAGGGCTGCCCCACGAGAGAGAGCACAGCAACCTTCTCAAACTCACATCACACACAACCTTTAAATCACAGCAGCTACTGGAGCAGAAAATAATATTTATATGCATAGAGTACGTCCTAATATATTATAAGCTACAACGAGCTTTAACTTAAATCTTCTCGCAATACACTGAGTGGCAGAGAAGCAAGATTTTCAGGCATAAATTATCTCTTCTAAGAATTTGATGACTTCCCTGGTGGTGCAGTGGTTAAGAATCCGCCTGCCAATGCAGGGGACACGGGTTCGAGCCCTGGTCCGGGAAGATCCCACATGTCACAGAGTAACTAAGCCCGTGCGCCACAACTACTGAGCCTGCGCTCTAGAGCCTACGAGCCACAACTACTGAGCCTGTGTGCCACAACTACTGAAGCCCACGCGCCTAGAGCCTGTGCTCCGCAACAAGAGAAGCCACCGCAATGAGAAGCCCACACACCGCAAGGAAGAGTAGCCCATGCTCGCCACGTCTAGAGAAAGCCCGTGCACAACGAAGACCCAACACAGCCAAAAATAAATAATAAATAAATAAATTTATAAGAATTTGAATACATTGATTCGGGGGAAATATTTGCTTTGAGTATTGTTGATAACTCTGGAAATTCAATAAACTCCTTTCCTTAAAGATTGACACAGTACCTACAAAAAGTACTTCTGAGGGGGAAAAACACCAGGAAAGTCACTTAACTCTCTTTGAGAATTTTTTTTTTTAACCACATTTACTTTAATAACAGATCCTGGCACTTGAGCTTTAATGATATTCTGAGTCTTTGTGGAGACTCCCATCTGGGTTCCAAAAATCAACATTTGCAACATTCGTAACATTTGTAAGTGAACAGAATGTTAGTTCACAATCCAAAGAGAGGAAAGAGAGACTGTTCTTTTAATGTCATTTATGACGTGCGGGGGCAAAATAATTTATACCAAAAAAATTAGGAGTTAAATAGAGTACAGTTTTTAAAAAATTGATTAGGCAGATGCTTTTAAAACAAGAACATTATCAGAGTGCTCATCTCCTTGGTAAATGCAGCCCAAATGGACGGATTCTGAGAAGTTCTAAAGGAAGTACAAAATGAGATTCCCCGGGCTTCCCTGGTGGCACAGTGGTTAAGAATCCGCCTACCAATGCAGGGCACATGGGTTCGAGCCCTGGTCCGGGAAGGTTCCACATGTCGCTGAGCAACTAAGCCCGTGTGCCACAACTACTGAAGCCTGCACGCCTACAGCCCACGCTCGGCAACAAGAGAAGCCACTGCAATGATAAGCCCGGGACGCGGGTTCGTGCCCCGGTCTGGGAGGATCCCACGTGCCGCGGAGCAGCTGGGCCCGTGAGCCATGGCCGCTGAGCCTGCGCGTCCGGAGCTTGTGCTCCGCAGCGGGAGAGGCCACAACAGTGAGAGGCCTGCGTACCGCAAAAAA
>NW_006772359.1:1794419-1829928 GCF_000442215.2 Lipotes vexillifer | reverse complement strand
CACGAAAAAAAAAAAAAAAAAAAAAAAAAAAAAAAAAAAAAATGCAATTCCCTTACGGTATACAAACAATTCAACCACGACTAGGAATACTGATTAATGGTTATTGAGGATTTATGCTATGCATTCTACATGTGTAAACTCATAATCGTCCCAATAATCCTGGGAGAAGGAAATTATCATTATCAGCATCATTTTACAGATGAGGAAACTGAGTCTAGGAACATTAAGTCTCTTATCTAAAAGTGCTTAAATGGTGGCCTGGTGGGGATCACACTGATCTTTACTTAGCTGGAGAGGAGGAAAAAAAGACTGAATATAAAGAAAAACCAGGAGAGCCTTCAAGAGTAGGATTTAAGCTTATTTTCACAACTGTGGATAAGTGATGACTCGGGATAGGCTGTCAAGACATTAAAATGTTAGTGGAAGCAGTGGACTCTTGGACCTTTTTTATAAGGAAGAAAAAGGGCCAACACAGTCAAAACATATCATGAAAAGAAAGCACGAATTTCTTTAAATTGCTCCCACTGCCCTAAATATATATAGTAAAACAAGCAGAGCAGACATTAGGCTTCTCAAACTGGGGCCCATATTTTTCATCTCAACTCAATATATAGATGTATAGCCTGGTTTCTTTTCTATTATGTTCCATTACCTTGTTTTGGTAATGTTGGCCCCAAACCACTAACATTATTTAATAAACCCCAAAAGGGTCTCAACCCTCAGTTAAAAATCACTGCCCAGATGGAAATTACAAGTCTCCACATGAAGCTATTTGTATTTCTTTTAAACATTCATGCTTTTAAAGGGCAGGGGTCACATAACCTTGCTCACTTTAGCAATTCTGCATAGGTCTTGGGAGTTGACGCTAAAACAAAGGTTCTCAGAATAGGATCCCTGGAGAACTTTCCAAGGCCTTTGAACCTTCTGGAATTGGAGACAAAATTATGTGCATAGGCATATCTGCATTTGTAAAAAGAGCACTTCCATGGCTTTTACCAGCCTTTCAAATGAATGGAACCCACAGAAGTTTTGCGTATGAATGTATTTCTCTCATGAGGGTCACCAAACCTGGCAACCAAACCACATAAAGCTTCCCCTATATATAAATAAAATTAATATGCCAGGAGAGCAGGTCATCCCAACCAAGATGGCCATGAAATTATGTCACAAAAGAAAGAGTAGCAATAGAGCAGAATATATACAGCATTCATTCATTTATTCTATAAACTGAGTGCCTACCAAGGAAGATTGACCATATTAAGATTCTGGGCGTTAAATTAGGAGAGGGGGTTGAACTAGAGAGTCCCTGATGCCTTTGTGGTGTCCCAGTGCTACGACACTAGGATTCTGAAATCTGCAGAACTGAAGACTGTCACCTACCTACATTTCCTGTCCAACAGAGAACTGACAGAATGTTAAGCTAATTACTTTCAAAATCATTGCTTCATCACGGCTTATTCCTAATTAAACAGCCGAAATATTTCAAGAAAAGGTTCGCACTGATTTAGACAATTGTGAAGTGCAGCCACCCTCGGATGAAAAGGGGTGTCCGCATTTCACAAAGGGGAGCATTTTATGGGGAGTAAACACCTGAATGTCTATTAAGACCAAAACGTGGGACTTCCCTGGTGGCTCAGTGGTTAAGAATCCACCTGCCAATGCAGGGGACACGGGTTCGAGCCCTGGTCTGGGAAGATCCCACATGCCGCGGAGCAAGTAAGCCTGTGCGCCACAACTACTGAGCCCGTGAGCCACAAATACTGAGGCCTATGTGCCTAGAGCCCGTGCTCCGCAACAAGAAGCCACCACAATGAGAAGCCCACGCACCGCAACGAAGAGTAGGCCCCCTCACCGCAACTAGAGAAAGCCTGCATGCAGCGACGAAGACCCAATGCAGCCAAAAATAAATAAATTTATTTAAAACACACACACACACAAAAACGTGGCCTTCTCCTCACCCTATGGTGGGGGCAGAATCAGCCCCTCTCACTGAAAATGAATCAAGACTCTAAGCGGTTCGCTTTTATCAGATCAAAGGTGATAAAATAATTGCGTTTTGGAACTATGATAGCATTCATCCTGATGGAACATGTGTACCATGTCCCCAGGCCTGAGGTCTCCTTCCTTGGGGAAGATCCACGTACAGTAAAGCACAGAAAACTCCCTGGCTTCACTGACCGCTTGGACTGCTGGGGGTGGGGGTGGGGGTGGGCAGGGTCACTCACCTAATTTGGGAAAATGACCCCCGCATGCCTAGCTCAAGACTCTCTCTTCCCCCTCTCTTTGGGGTCTCCCAGGCCCACGGAGAACCCAAGGTCTGACCCTCTCCGGATCATGTGGCAGGTGAGTTTAGAAGGTAATTTTAGTAGGGGGGCCACCTACTATTGTCCAGGGCTAGGTCTGCATAGGTGGGCAAGTCCACCTAACTCTTCCAGGTAAGGATTTCAAGAATCTTACTATTGCCCTACTTCTAAGCCACAACCTCCAATCCCACATCTATCAATAACGAAGCTGACTTTTTGGTCTCCACCTGCTGACTCCTCTGTCTTTCCCAGTTGGTTCAGAACTTGGGCAGGAGGAAGAGCTTCTCAAATCCCACTGGCTCGATCCTCTCCACATCCTGGATTTCAAGTGGGTTGACAGCACTTGAAAGACTGTGCTTGAACAACCCATAGAATGGGAAAAAAGTATCTGTAAATCATGTACCTAATAAGGGACAACCCAAATGTCCATCAATTGATGGATGGATAAACAAAATGTGGTATATCCATATACTGACATATTATTCATCAATAAAAAGGAATGAAAGTAGGCTACATACTACAACATGGGCAAACATTATGCCAAATGAGAGGAGCCAGTTACAAAAGACCACATATTATATGATTCCATTTGTATAAAATATCCAGGATAGGCAAATCCATAGGAAAAAAAATAGAGTAAATTAATGATTTTTTAGATCTGGAGTACGGGTGTAAGGGTGGGGAGAACAGGGAGTGACAACTGATGGGTACATGGGTTTTGGGGGGATGGGGGTAATTTAAACACTCTAAAAATTGTGTTGATTATTGCACAATTCTGTGAATATATTAAAAATCAATGAATTAAAAAGAAAAAAAAAAGACTGTGCTTGATTCGGCTGTTACTTTGCAATTTTAGGACAGACTACCTGTACCAACTTAATCAGACAACTATATTACATATACCCATTCTTAAGCAGCTCCCACCCAGCAGAGAAACTAAAACAAGTAACTACTGACCCAACTCAAGAGAGGATTTCAGAAAAAAGGTATCTTTCTTTTTTTTTTTTTTAATAAATTTATTTTTGGCTGTGTTGGGTCTTCGTTTCTGTGCGAGGGCTTTCTCTAGTTGCCGCAAGTGGGGGCCACTCTTCATCGCAGTGCGCGGGCCTCTCACTGTCGTGGCCTCTCACCTCTCACTGTCGTGGCCTCTCTTGTTGCGGAGCACAGGCTCCAGACGCGCAGGCTCCGTGGTTGTGGCTCACGGGCCCAGTTGCTCCGCGGCATGTGGGATCTTCCCAGACAAGGGCTCAAACCCGTGTCCCCTGCATTGGCAGGCAGATTCTCAACCACTGCGCCACCAGGGAAGCCCAAAAGGTATCTTCCTTTAGGTGAATGCCCAGTCACAGAACTGACGACAGGGTGGAGTTAACAACACTTTGGGCAGTTACAGCTCCCAGATCTTTGCAGAGAGAGTATTTCATTCTATAATTCAAAGTGATTTTCCAGAATAACAAGTATTCAAGTGTGAATATTTTGATACACCCCCTAAGGCTTTAAGTTCAGGATAAATTATCAATGGTTAATAGGTGGTCAAGAGACTCAACTCTGCAGATATGGAATAACTACCTAAGAACTCAAAACCAATGTTCTAAGTAGATTTTTCTATTCCCAACTCTGATTAGCAAGACCTGCCAATTTCATCATGGTACAACCAAGAAAATCTAATACTTGGGAAATAAATCTTTGGGGCTCTGAGACTAGAAGAAAAAAGTTCTGTAGATAAATCTTCTCGACATTATTTTATCATTATCTTGACAATGTTATTAGACAGAAGAAATCTGATTCAGCCTGGATTCTCCTTCAAAACGTTCCCTTTGTGTCTTGACATTACAAGCTGGCCTCCGTGGTTGAACCAAACTTTTTGTGTCTCTAGGGCTTCAGTTTCATTGTATTGTGTAGGTGGGGTTTTTTTCTGGAGCTCTAATTTCTGCTGCTCAACATGCTAAATGCCCAGATGGCAACATAAGTAAATCATCTTTAGGAAAGATGAATTGATAAACAATAATAATAATGCACGTTCAAAATTAGCTCAATTGGTATACAAGTATCTGAGTCCCTGTTTTCAATTCTTTGAGGCACATACCTAGGAGTGGAATCGCTGAGTCATACGGTAATTTTATGCTTAACAATTTGAGGAACCATCAAAATCTTTTTCCACAGTAGCTGCACCATTTTGCATTCTCAACAGCAATGTACAAGGGTTCCGATTTCTCCACGTGTTCACTACTAACACTTGATATTTTCCTTTTTTTTTTATTATAGCTATTCCAGTGGGTGGGCAGTGATCTCATTGTGGTTTTGATATGCATTTCCCTAATGACTAATGATGCTGAGCATCTTTTCATGTGCTTATTGGTCATATGTATATCTTCTTTGGAGAAATGTCTATTTGTCCACTTTTAAAATTGGGTTGTTTTTCTGTTGTTGTTCTCATTGAGTTCTATGACGAATGTTCATAGCTACACTATTCACAATAGCCAAAAGGTGGAAACATAAATGTCCACTGGCAGATGAACGGATAAACAAAATGTAGTATGTATATGTATTCAGTCAACGAAAAGAAATACAATTTCTGATACAGGACAGGACAGGAATGAACCTTGAAAGCATTATGCTAAGTAAAATAGGTCGACCAGTCACAAAAGAGCAAGTATTCCACTTATGTGAAGAATTGCCTATCTGGAATAAGCAAATTTGTAGAGACAGAATGTAAAATAGAAGTTGGAGGTGGGGATGTTATTGCTTAATGGGTACAGAGTTTCTGTTTGGGATGAGGAAAAGCTCTGGAAAAAGATAGTGGTAAAGGTTGCACAGCGTCATGAATATACTTAAGTTGGCTGAATTGTTCATTTAAAGATGTTTAAAATGGTAAATCTTTTGTTATATACATTTTACCACAAAAAAATCAGCTCAATTTTGTTCACTGTATGCTTCCAAATATAATTTGTCAAAAAAAAAAATTCACAACATAAAAGAAGGGCAAAGATGGTTGAGTCAGGGGGCCCTGAGGCAGCTGTGAAGAGGAAACAGCATTCAGGTTAGGTGGTATCAAGCTCACGACACTTCCAGCTCTACGCTGATTCATGTGCTAGGGTGGGAGAATCCTTCAACCTCTCAAAGCGTCCTTAGTTACAGGATCAAAAAGGGGGTGGGGGGCTGGGGATTAACCTCATATGGTTACTGTAGGGATACAGGAAGTCACCTGCCTGAAAAGCCCAACACAGGGACAGACCTAAGGGGACACTCAGTAAGTTTGGTCGGGCTTCACCTCCCCCTTCCTAAGACTGCAGTCTTCTCCACATGATTTGAGCCCAATCTAGACGCTGCCCCCTCCATGCTCTTCTGTGCTTTTTGAAATATTTCATGACAGAATTTTAAAAGCAAGTAAAAATTGCTCCTTATATAACACATTTGCAATAACATGACGAGGTGGGTACCACTGTCCCCCATCTTACGGGAGAAGGAACAGAAGCCCCGAGAGGACTGTAATTTGCCCACAGTCAGTCACTCTAGTGATCTGTGACAGAGCTGGTCCCCTACCCAGGCAGTACAGCTCCTGAATCCACATTCTTAGCCTCAACACCCTGCCGTCTCCTAGATGTACTTCGATGGTTCTCACTGCCTTTCTCTTTGTCACTATGCAATGACATTCCTGTCACCTCTGCCACACTGAGACAGGAGCTGCCCCCGACGAATCTCAACCTGCAATATCCATCCCATACTAGGTTCTCTAGTCCAGCTACTGAACTGGTCACTGTTCAACTGTATGTCCCAAACCAAACGAGTTTTCTAAATTACTTGTATATAACACGTACGCCTCTATTTCTATTTCCATGACAGTGGTAAGCAGTCACTGATAATTAGAGCAAAGTGTGGCTCACTGATCCTCCCACATAGCTCAGGCATGAGCCCCTCAGCCAGGAAGCAGTTAGCCAAATTTTTCTTCAGGAAACGGGTTCGCTGGTGAATTTCATGGGAAATTACTAGGTGTACTTCTGACCTTCACAGCCAAAGTTAAGAAACACAGACTAGTCATACAGAAGCCACGAAAAGTAGTGCTACAGACACATCAGGAGAGGAAACAGAAAACAGGGGCCGGATAATCATGTCAATCACAATCATTTCACGATGTCCACCTACTGCAGTTAATGGAGCTCCACAGGCAGGAAACTGAGAGAACTGGCTTAGAACTGGTTAAATCCAACAAAGGTTTAGTAGGAGACAAAAATAGAAATCTTTTAAAAACCCCAGTACCACTCATTTGACTCCAGCCTAAGAGCAGAGAAATAATGACAACAACAATAAAGTTGACAGTTTGGGGGAGGGGACCGACCATAACTCAGACACTAGAGAAATATAGTAATCTTCTTAACAGTTCTAGAAGGAAAATACTTACCCACAATTTATAAATGAAGAATCCAACACAGAGAGAGTTTAAGTGACTTATCCAAGGTCACACAGCTAGTAAGTGGTAGAACTATGACTTTTATTCTGTCTGCTGCTCTTAGCCTTTTTTTCTGTCTCTACCTTTTGGATAGCTACCTCAGCATTCTAGGATTCCGTCTACAGGGCTCTTGACATGGCCATGAGCAAACATTAGCTACCCAACTTGACAGTCTGACGTTCATGCTGTAGGCAAAGATGTTTGCTTGTTTTGGCTTCCAAACAACCCAGTGGGTTTCTAGGTCATTTCTTTGCAGAAATTATTTATGTATTTAAGGAACATTCCAGTAGTGTCCTCACCAACTAGAGCTCCCAGAGCACAAGGAAGTCCCACCACATAAGAACAGATGATCTTTCCATTACTGTTCCAAGGTAAACAAACACACCAACACTACAACAATTAAGGATTTTTGACAGTTCAACAGTGCTCATTGACAGTCATGGACACACACATTCTGAGGGTGTGCTTTTGGAATTGACTCAGAAGGGCCGTCATCTAAAATAATACACACGTTTATCTTTTACCTGTGGAAATATGGATATCTTTCTACCTTTTAGGTCATAAAGATGGAAAGAAACCAGGAATCAATGGGTTGGAGGTGCCACATGGAGGAGACATTCAAAGAGCCCATACTTCTCAACATTTTTCCATTATATTGTTTATTTCCACATGCAACTCTAAATAAGGCAATATTACATTATAAAATCAGTAACATACTTTATAGTGGCATTTGGGAATTTCTAAAAATAGAGCTGAAGACTCTATTTAAAATAAAGAAGTCCAATATATCCAGACAAAACTCTAATCCAAAAAGATACATGCACCCCTATGTTCATAGCAGCACTATTTACAGTAGCCAAGACAATGGAAACAACCTAAATGTCCACTGACAGAGGAATGGATAAAGAAGATGTGGTACATATACACAACAGAATATTACTCAGCCATAAAAAGAACGAAATAATGCCCTTTGCAGCAACATAGATGGAACTAGAGATGACCATACTAAATGAAGTCAGAAAGAGAAAGACAAATACCATGTGATATCACTTATATGTGGGATGTAAAATATGGCACAAATGAACCTATCTACGAAACAGAAACAGACTCACAGACACAGAGAAGAGACTGGTGGTTGCCAAGGGGGAGGGGGTTGGGAGGCTGGGGTGAGCAGATGTAAGCTATTATATATGGAATGGAGAAACAACAAGGTCCTACTGTACAGCACAGAGAACTATATTCAGTATCCTATGAAAAACCATAATGGAAAAGAATATTTTTATAAAACGAATGCATATATATATATATATATACATATATATATATATATATATATATAACTGAATGACTTTGCTATACAGCAGAAATTAATACATTGTAAATTGACTATAATTCAATTTTTTAAAAATCAAAAATCAAATAAAATAAAGAAGCCCATCTCTCTGCAAACTGTGTATTTCACACCATTCCCATGTGCTGCCGACGTTTGCCTTTCCCAACTGCCATGCAGCGTCCCCTTGTGGAATGACCCCTGGCTCTGGCTACAGAAGGACTGCGGCTGTGCATATAAACACTCTGATCCTGCCAAGAGCCAGATCCTTCACTTCCCTCCCACAGGTTAGCAGTTGAATTCTCCATCCATCAATGACATGACCATAACATCTTCCCATTTGTATTTTTTGGTTCTGTTCCATTTTTTAAACCAATGCCCTCATTTATCAGGAATGAACTCAAGCAGCTTCTTCTGGAGAAAGACATGGCTCTCTCCTGCCTTTCTGTTGACCCAACTCACTTGGGAAACTTTCTGGAGAAACAGGGTTAAGGTGAGGGAGACGTCTCAGGCCCCTACATGAGAAGTATCCATTACCAACTTGGAACGCAGCTGACATTGAAAAAGGAACTCCTTACCTATTGGAATACCAAACCAAAAAGATGGAAAGAAAATCAAACAACCTTATCAGTCAACTCTACCATGCTTCAGTCCACACTATGAGATTCCAGACTATCCATAATAAGCCATAAGGACCCATGGACTAGGAAAAAAGAAGTCCTCTGAAATGATAGTACTGAAAAACTAGGGCAAGTCCCTATAGCCCTCCCCCTGTAGACGTGCATGATAATACACTACCCACCAGGTAATACTTGCCAAGGATTTAAGATGCTAGATGAAAGGCATTCGTGAAATGCAAAATCCCTCTTATTGTGTTGGGCCCAGAGGCTGTCCCTCTAAGTTCTTTGCAGTGGTGATTAAAGCCATCCCCTTCCATCCCTTCCCCACCTTCCATTGATGTGAGGTTTAATTAACGTGCACTTGGGGTTTTAGATCCCTAGATGCAAAGGGGACCAGATGTGAAAGTTATTATTATTCTGTTCAAAGTACACTGGTAAACTAACATCTGTGGACAAGTTTACCATATGCCACTTAAAATGGGCTAATGAGGGTCAAATACCAAAATATTTAGGAAGGGATTTTTGAAAGGCTCAGGTACCCTCCAGCTATGTTCAGGCCATCATGAGAAGGTAACACATATGACAAATGGTTCACTTTGCTAAGAACCGAAACATGATCAGACTGAACCAAAATGGGGTGTGTGAAGTGGAAAAGAGAGTCGAACCTGATTACAGACAAGAAAGGGGCTCTCAGAGCAAAAGAAGAGGAGGATTTTTCTGTTTCGAAGGTAAATGAAGCATCTGACTGCAGAGAACCCTGAATGATCTTGGAGCATTTCTCGAGCACTCTTTTTTTGTTTGTTTGTTTGTTTTGTTTTGTTTTGTTTTTGCGGTATGCGGGCCTCTCACGTTGCGGAGCACAGGCTCCAGATGTGCAGGCTCTGATGTCATGGCTCACGGGCCCAGCTGCTCCGCGGCATGTGGGATCTTCCTGGACCAGGGCACAAACCCGTGTCCCCTGAATCGGCAGGCAGGCTCTCAACCACTGCACCACCAGGGAAGCCCTCTCGAGCACTCTTGAACTCCGTATGGAACTCATCAGCTACCTACCCTGGCATGGTCAAAGACCTTTTCCTCATCAGCTATAAAGAAAGAGATTTGCACCTAGAGAAGTCAAAAACAAACAAATAAACAAAAAACTTACTAATAGAGACCCAATAACACCAGTGTGATCAGGGCTGCGTGAGCCATAACAAAGTTGAATCACTGCTCAGACATGAGGATTACTGGCCACGAGGGTGAAGAGAAAGCTGCCTGGCTTACTCTCAACACTGCAGGCAGAAGGATCCTATTAAAACCTCAGTCAGGGGAATTCCCTGGTGGCACAGTGGTTGAGAATCTGCCTGATAATGCAGGGGACATGGGTTCGAGCCCTGGTCTGGGAAGATCCCACATGCCACGGAGCAACTGGGCCCGTGAGCCACAAGTACTGAGCCTGCGCGTCTGGAGCCTTGTGCTCCGCAACAAGAGAGGCCGCGATGAGAGGCCCACGCACCGCGATGAAGAGTGGCCCCCGCTTGCCACAACTAGAGAAAGCCCTCGCACAGAAACGAAGACCCAACACAGCAAAAATAAAAGATAAATAAATGAGGCAGGAGGAAATAACTGCCCTTTAAAACAGATTTGAAAAAAAAATTTTAAAAAAAAAACAAACCTCAGTCAGATCATGTCTCCCGCCCACCATCCTCCAAAGGCCTCCCTCCTACTGCCCCCTCCCCTGACCACACTCACCTCCTGGAGTCTCCCCCTTGCTCTCTCCAGCCAGGTCCCAGTGGCCTCCAACATGCCAGGCCCAACCTCAGCCCCTCTACCTGGATCACTCCCCATCTGTTAACAAAAGATCTCACTCCCTTAACCCCTTGCCATCTTTGTTTCGAAGTCACCCATGCAATCCCCTAACCCCCTTGTTTAAAAGTTCAAACTCCCAGCACTTCCTAGCTCCCTTCCTAGCTCCCTGGTTCTCCACCACAATGATCACCTTCCAACACACTCCACGTTTTAACTAATTCATCACTGCCTATCTTCTGCCCCCAGAATGTCTACACACGCGTGCAGAGATTCTTCTGGGTCTCGCTCACTTCTATACCCTCACAACCTGGAAGTGCGCATGGCCCTAAGTGAGGGGCTCAATAAATATTTGTTGAAGACGTGAATGATGACTTCAAAAAAGTAAAAGGCAACCTTCATGGAGAAACGCTGATGTAAACTTCTGGGAAAATCTTTGAACTCACTCAGTTCCATGTTAATGTGCCCTGTGCCCATAGCGACCCCTGGCAGAAAGGTAACAGGATCAAGGCAGGATTGGGCCATTTCCGGTCCCCAGACTACAGCACTTTCAAATACTGTCAAGCCCAGCTCCTCCCTCACCATGCCCCACGCAGGGAAGACTGGCTCACATGGAATCTACCCAAGGAATCAGTTCGTCAAAAACTGCATCCTTAAGGACTTCCCTGGTGGCGCAGTGGTTAAGAATCTGCCTGCCAATGCAGGGGACATGGGTTCAAGCCATGGTCCGGGAAGGTCCCAAATGCCACAGAACAACTAAGCCCATGAGCCACAACTACAGAACTTGCACTCTAGAGCCCATGAGCCACAACTACTAAGCCCCTGTGCCACAACCACTGAGCCCATGCTCCACAACCAGAGAAGCCACCGCAATGAGCCCACACACCGCAACAAACAGTAGCCCCCACTTGCTGCAACTAGAGAAAGCCCACGCGCAGCAACGGAAGACCCAACGCAGCCATAAATAAATAAATTAATTAAATTAAAAAGATAAAATCCTGTGCTCTGCCTATTCATCCTTGCCCCCCACCCCCCATAGTTTTGCCTTTTCCAGCACGTCATATGGTTGGAGTCATGCGGTACGTAACTTTCTTAGATTAGCTTCTTTCACTTGGTAACATGCATTTAAGTTTCCTCCATGTCTTTTCATGGCTTGAAAGATAGTTTCTAGCCTTGAATAATATTCCATTGTCTGGATGTACCACAGTTCATTTATCCATTCACCTACTGAAGGACATCTTGGTTGCTTCCAAGTTCTAGCAACTATGAATAAAGCTGCTACAGACATCCGTGTGCAGGGTTTTTGTGTGGATGCTTGTACGTTTTTAACAGCATCTTAGGGAGAGAGAGAGAGAAATGTAAAGCACAACCTTAGTGAGTTGAAGACAAAATAGGCTTCACACTCTCGAAGAAAGTCCCTCTTTCTAAGAATATTTTTGAGAAGTTAAATTTGTCAAAGAAGTCTGGTTTTAGAATTATACACACATGAATTCATTTCCAACACTATGGTTTTTTCAAGCACTTCAAATGGAGTATAAACTCTGAAACGTCATACAGGTTTTGAATATTTTCTTTTGTCCCTATTAATAACGTCTCTCTGTGGGACTTCCTTGTCAATTCCATTACACTTAGTCCATTTTCCCCAACTGGTACCACCAGCTCCTGAGTTCTGTTGCGGGATCCACCATACCTGACATATCCATCCATGCCTGAGTTCCATGAGCCTCTCACTAAGTAAGGCACACAGTAGGTGCTAAAAACAATTGCTAACTGGTAAATGCATCTGAACATTCCACCAAGTATTCAACCAAGATTATGACAAATTTCCAGACAAAGATTCATAAAAGTCCCTGGACACAGGTATAGAAACAAATTAGAAAAGTAAGCATGCATTCAATCAACTATGTCAACATCCACATACTGACTATTAACCAAAACCAGAGAAAGGTGGGCATCTCAAGTCAGAGAGATCCATCTCTTTAGAAAAGATCAGCTTACCACCTCCAAACACAGACTGCAGGCCCTAAGGCCCTCACGGCTCAAAGGACTACCAGCCACAGTACCTCTCAGGGGAAACGTGAGCTAAGATGGCATCCAAGAGCCCAAACGTGTAGGACATGAAACACCAGTAGAAATGACTTCTCAACGATTTCTAAAGTCAAAATTCATTCTCAATTTCTAAACTCAAAATGAATTCCCACGCAACCATACTACTCAGGACCGAAATCCTCGACCATACCACACCAGCTTTAAAAACTCAAATCGAATCCAAGGCAGTTCAGAAGCCCTTCCATTTTACATTTGTAAATGTAGACATTTACAAAATGTCTACTCAAGCCTGACATTTTGCAGACAAATTTCCCACATCCTGTATCTACCACATTCAAACTATTCCTGGGCTTTCACACCCACTCCCACTTGTGAGTTACAAAAAAGACCAGAGAGGAGGCCAGGTGGATAAACTGAGAGGGGTCACCTGAACTAATGCCCCCACTTGCAGGATTTCAAATTGTAGAAATAAAAGGCAGGCAATCCGAGTTTAAATGCCAACTTGATGTGTTCTTGAAAAGACAGAAATATTTAATATTCAGATCTGCTTTTTGCTTTCTTTTAAACCATAAAGTCCCAATGAAAAAGTAATCCATGTATAATGTATCTGATTACTCGGAGAAAGCAAGTATGCACTCTATGTTCCCTTTATCTAGCAGCAAAATGGTGCGTTTCCCCATTTTGGTTAGTTTCTCCACTGCTGAAAATTACTTCCAGATCCAATCTCTTCTTTAGTTTCCATTTCCATCCTATATGAAACCCCCTACTCCTGGAATAAAAAAGAAAGGAAAGGAAAGAAGGAAGGAAGGAAGAAAGAGGGAGGGAGGGAGGGAGGGAGGGAGGGAGAGAGAGAGAGAGAGAGAAAGAGAGAAAGAAAGAAAGAAAGAAATCACAACCAGAAGATAACACAATATTTTCAATACAACACCAAAAACAAAATCCAGCTGCAGCATCCGGGTCTAAATAAACAACACAGTAATATCAAGCTAAAAGTTGAGTCTTGATACATAATACCCCTATTACAGGCTTACCATATAGAGAGAAACTTCTGTATGTCACAAGGACCCCAAGGATATAACTTCCTGACCCAAGCAACTGGCTCACCAAATGTCCAAGTGTTAGGAAGAGCTCGTCAAGAAAACTCGGGTCTCTTCACTTGTAGCCCAGTGTTCTTTTCATATTTTACTGAATAAACACTAGCAAATAATGATAACCATTTTGTTTCAACACAAATGACTGAGTTTATTTACCTCCCTCACCTAATTTTTTAAAAAAATAAAAATGACCATTCGCCAAAAGAGAAAACTCACTGTGCCCTAGCAGGAGATAATTTCTAGCAGTATCAACACTGACAACGGAACCACCACCAAGGAACTGAGTAATAAAACTCCCATGTTCATAGTCATGCTATTTATATGATAATTAAAATCACCCTCCAAGGATCTAAAAAGTCAGTAGGTTAGATCTTTTCATGACTGAATGGCCCATCAGGCATCCACACAAACTAGATTCCTCTAAATATTGAAAAGAGTGGAGCAGAAACTAAGCGCCCATATTGGTTGTTTGCTGCTGACTCTTAGACAGAAAGAAACACTGAAGATGTACTGACTGTCCCAGCAACACAGGAAAATCAGAATTGGGAAGAACCACAGAGGCCTGGGGGAGTTGGGCGTGCAAACTGCCCACGTGTCTACCTGGACTTAACTGTGCCCAGTTGTGTCACCCTTATGTCTGTCTGTCTGTCTGTCTGTCTGTCTCTCTCTCTCTCTCTCTCTCACTTTCCTCACCTGTAAAGCTGGAATGATAATAGTTCATTGGGTCATTGGGAAGATTAAATGTGTTAGTCCATGTTAAGCATTTAAAACTGTGCCAGGCGGAGAGCAAATACTTAATAAATAAGAGAAATCAGTAATAATATTATTATTAATGATTTTCCCAATCATTTCACCATTGAATGACAAATGTCCTGACCCTTCAAATGTACCAAAATCCTAGATGATATCTCTCCTATCTGGCCCCCTACTAACTTTCCCATGGAATTATCTTTTCTCCCCTTCTACACTATAAGCTCCTTGAGGGCATGTGAGCTGTGCTCACACCTCACTGAATCACCCGAGGACACCTCCAAGCACCATACCAATAGCTACCCAGTGAGTGACTTGTGGAATGAACGACTAAATAAACTAACCCCCTCCCCCGTCCCAATCAGTATGAAGCCTAGTAACTAGATGTCAATCTGTTAACTTGAATACATTATCTCAATTTGGTTTGTAAACGCATTAGAGAAATAAATAGCAACAGTTATTACCCAGAGGCTGGACTAGGAAAAGCTTTCAATCAACCCTTGTCGCTTTTGCCTTTTCCACTTGGATGGAACTCCATGCTTGGTTTGCATGCAGGCAATTGCAGTTACCTCCAGTGTTCCTTCTAAAGCTAAAACCACAAACTATTTGATTGTCACAGACTGTCAGCCCTTGATTTTTCTTCCAGGCGTGATTCTGCTGCCTCATGCCCACCCTGTCTGGGGGGGGTTCTTCATTACCACGCTTCCCATTTCCATCAAAGCCTTCGGTGCCCATTACACAGATTGATGCTGTTGGACCAGCAAAGGGGCCCAGTGATAACAGGGTCCCCACCGCTCTATCTCAACTCTCCTGGGATTTCAGACACTTTCGCCTGCACCTCCAGCAAAGATAACCCAGGCCTCTGGAATGAATTCTTTTTTCTAGCTCTGAAAGTAATTATCTGCAGTCCCATCTCTCTCTTCCCCACCCCAGTCCATTCACATTCTCAAAATAAAACCGAACTCCACGGAGCATCATTTAGGAGCAGAGGGAAAAGCCTGTGCTTTGCGCTGACTGGCTTCTTCCCAAGCTAAACACACTTACGTAGACCTGACTCCGTTGCAGCCCAGCCCGCACACGTATCAGGGCACCCAGCTCCTCTGGAGTTAAGCTTTTGTTTACCCACTGTCAAGAGGGTATTTCCCAGTCAGCCTCTCCTCCCACGGAGACTGGCGGCAACCAGCCCTACCCCCTACCCAGGCAACCAAATGTGACATCAAAGGAGCCCCCGGGGTGGCCACCTGTCCCTGCCATGCCAATGTTTATGCAATGTGGGCAGGAGAGGGACAGGACGGCCAAAGAATCCAGGGCATCCTGCTGCATCATGCCCAAGGCAAGGACACCCCAGGCTGCATGTGCTACAGAGTGAGTGACAAGAAAGTCCTCAGTCTGGCTGGAGAGGTTCCTTCTTCTTAGAAAGAAGGCTGAAACTATTTAACTTTCCTGAGGGTGTGCAAGGAACGGGCTTGATATGTTTCACCTGTGGGTAGGCATCTAAAAATAAAATCAGCTCCCTAATTTTGCAGTAGTTTTGTAATATTTTTCAAATATTACACAACTCACCCCCCAAAAGTCCTACCTAAACATGGTAGTTCGGGCAATACCGACTCCACCAAATTCATGAACGGTGAAGTGCTTAGAGGAATTGGCTAAGGTAGAAAAGGTAGAGATCAGAAGCAAACCCAGGAGTCTCAGAATTCTAGAAGCCTCACCTAAACACCTCTGTCTATATCTCGAATGGCAGGTCAAGATGCGTGAGAGTGGTCATGGATATAAAGGTCAGATAAACCACAGTTCAAATCCAGGGGCACCGCATCGGTGTGAGTTTGGTGAAGTCATGTGGGTTCCATAAGCTGGACTTGGGAAGGACAGCACGTCCAAGGTGGTGGTGAGGTTCGATCACAGACTCTGCTGACAGCACTGAGCAGAATCCCGGGCACACAGTAGGTGCTCAGTGTACGCGGTCTCTTCTCCTCTGCATCTTCAGGTCTAGCCCAGCCCTCCTTCCAGGACCTCACGATGGGGGCACACCCAGTTGGCCAAAGAGGAGAGGCCTCTGTGGACGGCGAGGCTGACCACCAGCTCAAATTCAACACACAAACTCTACTAAGGGACATCATGGTTATTTTTCAAACGGGGGGGGAAAAAAGACACTTGACATGCTTCACCTACCATTTTCATAAAGTTTGTCAAACCACATCCCGAGAAGTGGAAGAGAATCTACATTATTCATCACATAGATCTGCTTAAATTCCCTCGGGGGAAGACGGCTAGCCACCGTGCTTGAAGCCAAGAGATGATCCATCCACCCTGTGATTCAGCTTGAACAGCTGCAGCGTGAAGACGCGCACACGGGCTTGCCCAAAAATGGTCTAACAATTTTTAGATTTGCCGCCTCGCTTATTTCATTTTTTCAGTTTTGTCCCGTGACCTCATGATTTCCCTTCATTCGTAGAACCCGGAAACAACCGTGGCATTTCTTTGGACAGCTTGGACCAGGTTTTGATAAATCCCCAAAGAATCAAATCACCAAACGCTTACTGTGTGGCTCTGGGCACCATCGCAGCACTCAAGGATTTACAGTCGGGCTGGGAGGAAAGAAGATAGAAAAGGCAACATCTGACAAATAATACTGGTTCGAGGGGAAAAAAAATGACTCTGGGCTGCAACAGGCTGGAAAGGCAGCAAGGAGGAGGTGGGCTTGCACTGACTCTGAAAGACAGCTGGGGAAAGGTCACTCCAGGAGGAAAGCCAGTGGACACCTGCCCAGTGACACAGGACTCAGTAAGGCTGTTTGGGGACAGTGCAAAGAGCAGCCGGGTCGTTCAGCCACTCATCAAGGAAGCATTTACAAAACACCCCATGGCAGTCATTATAATCCACAATGAGGCAAATATACAGAAAAGGATGAGTAGTCCTGCCTTGGAGAGACACACGGAAGCGTTCTGGTTGAGAGCACAGCCCCTGGAGTCAGGCGACCAGGGTTCAAATCCTAGCTCCCGCCCCCCCCACCCCGGCTTCTAACGCTGTTACTTGGAACAAGTTACTTAAACCACAGATGAGAACTCGTGTTTAAGTTACTTGTTAGAAGCATTTCCAGAGAAAACCGGTTTGGAGAGTAGGAGAAGGAAGCCACAGGGGCTCTTTGGAGACAGGAGAGGGGAAACCTCAGAGTTCTCCTGAAATACCTGTGCCCTCCTGACGGTCAGCCCTAGCTAAGGACTGCCCCAGGGGTACAAGGATTCCAGTCAAAGGGGAATCAAACCCTCAGGCCAGCTGGCCAACAAAGAGAAGGGGTTGCTCGCTGGTGGGGTGAAAGCACGTGTGGGAAGCTTATATGCACGAAAGATAACATGGATCTGAAAGGATGGGGACAGAGCACAGACGGCATGTGCTCAAGGGGTTAATCGTTTTTATCATCATTGTATTATCCTTTATATTATTTTTGCCCCTTAAAAAAAAGCCAATAACCCAATTATGACAATACAATGGGATGTAAAGTAGAGCAAGAGGTCTCCAGGCTGCCATGTGCAGACAGAGGAAGGCGGGGCCAAAGCTGCCAGTCTGGATTCAGGCGGCCAGGAGAACAGGTAAGACAGGAAGAACAGGTCACCAAGACCCGCAAAGCAGGCCTGCGATGCTGGTGGGAAACTACAGACTACAGGGATTAGAATGCAGAAGCGTGCAGCCGTCACAGAAGAAAGTTAAAAATAGAACTACCATATGATCCAGCAATCCCACATCTGGGTATTTACCCCAAAGAAATAAAAGCAGGATCTCAAAAAGATATCAGCACTGTTCACTGTAGCATTATTCACAGTAGTCAAAATGGGGAAACCACCTAAATGTCCATCGATGGAGGAATGAGGGGAAAAAAAGGCGGTATACACGTGTGCACACGCGCACACATGCACATGCGTGCACGCACACACTCCAGAATATTATTCAGCCTTCAAAAAGAAGGATATCCTTCCATATGTGACAGCATGGATGAACCCTAAGAACATTATGCTGTGTGAAATAAGCCAGTCTCAGAAGGACAAATGTTGCGTGATTCCACTTACATGGGGTATCTAAAATAGTCAAACTTATGAAAGCAAAGGACAGAATGGTGGTCGCCAGGGGCTGGAGGGAGGGGGAATGGGGAGGTGCTAACCAACAGGTATTAAATTTCAGTTACACCAGATGGGTAGTTTCTAGAGACTCGCTGTAAGATACTGTACCTATTGCTAATACTGTATTGTACATTTAAAAATCTGATCAGACCGTAGATCGCATGTTGGGTTCTTAATACAGTTTAAAAAAAACAATTTTTTTTTTAATTGCAGGGCTCATGCCTCAGGAAGCATCTGTGATTCACCCTCTCCATCAAATCGGTAGTCACATCTTTTGTTCAAATCCTGGATCAACTAGCATAGGACCAAAATCTGATACATGTTAAGTAATACAGCATTATATACCTACTAACAAGGCTTGAGTGGCTTTGTTCTTGGGAGGAAGGCAAACTTGAATAAGTACAACTCTGTGTAGTTATAAAGCCCCTTTTGGTCTAAATCATTCTCTCCCAGTGAAGTGGAGGGGGGTTGCTCAGGGCACACGTCACGGTCCCCACGTGGCAGAAGGAACTGAAGAGCCCGAGTCCCCTTTTGCTGGACTTTCCCTAGAAGAGCCTCATGCCACACACAGGAAGTAGGAAAGGGGTCTCTGGAGCAGATTTCTTTTCTCCGAGTGCCCGCACATCGTGCTCCTTTACCATTGGATCCTTCCAGAGGGAAGCCCCTTGCGTCTCATGCAATGATGACATCCCATCTGAGCACAGCAGTGACGCCCACGTGAAATATTCCACTGTAACCACACCCACTTCCCAGTTTAGATGAAGTTTAGATGGAGGCTCACCCTCTCTGTTAAAAGTAACATGATCTCACGTCCAACAGCCCAGAAAAAGCCCGTTCCGATACCAAGCTTCCCCTGCTGCTGTCCAAATGCATTCCTCGTTCCCCTTTTCTGGTGTCAAAGGACAAAAGGCAAAGGAAAAGCCAGGAAAACAAAGGTAGGAAGGTTACCCTGGAAAGTCTCTAAAGTAATAGAATCTGAGAATCCACGGGAGTATTCGTCCTCATGACTCAAGGCGTCAGGCATCAGTGCACAGGGTCACAAGGGGCACACCCACCCAGCTCGCGGTGGCCCTGACTTGGGGTGCACCCCAACCCCCGCCTCATCAAGCCCGAAAGACTGGCGTGTCCATGCAAATGACCCAAGAAGAAAGGGACCCCGCATCAGAAGGTTCCCAGGAAATCAATTTCAAAGCCTCAGATTCTGACAGGGTAGAATCAGAACCCCTCTTCCCACCAAAACAACAGCCACAAATAAGGAACCTCCTATTGTCCTGAACAGGAGGGTTCGGGCAGGATCGTAAGACAAGAAGGTCTTTAAAAGCTTGACTCTTCACGTCCCGGCCTTCAGCGAATACCCCACTTACTCCATCCCAAACAGAAGAGGCTTCTCAAGATCTCCAGACGTGCCATCCACAGGGGCAGCTCACACATTCTAGGCGAGAGGCCAGGATTCAGAGCATCACACCCCATGGTACCAACCCTCCTCCCCTCCTCCTGGCCTTCGGGTCTAGAAAGGTGGGCCTCAGTCCACTGTGGTTCTACCTACAAGAGCAGACACAGGTAAAGAATGGGTTTTGTGCTCATTTTTTACATTCCTCTAGAGGTTGCAAGCTCCTCCTCTGAAACTTTAATGAGATAATACAGGAAAAGCACCTCATATGTTGTAGACACTAAATAAATCAGTACTTAGTATTCATATTTTAATAGTCAAAGAAGCATTTACCAGGCCCTTATTCCACTAAGGCTTTGTAGAAAGCACTTTGGCCATGCTTATTTTCGCCCACCTAAATCTCATAATTTATGAAAGTCAGAATTCTCAAACACTAAAGCGTATGCTTCCAAGGTATCACATGAGGCTCTATGATCTAGTCCAAGATCTCACAAATCCATCCCGAACCATTAAAAAATACAACTTTCCCAAAGTGATGACCCCTCCCCCAAAAGTCTTATCAATGAATACCATGCTCATACTTTGTGTTCAAGCAAGAGAATCAAAATCAACTGGGGAAGCAGTGCTGTAAAACACTAAGGAAAACTATGGGCTCTCTTCTCCATCCTCAAAAAAACACCAGCTAAAACAAACAGCAGCTCCGGTGCTGTTAGTCAGTACTCGGGGTCGCAGCGGACAGGCCAGACCAAGGGTAGTTAGTTAATCAATCTGCTGTCTTGGAAAGTAACTCCATGGCAGGGGCCAATTCACTCCACAAAATGTAAACCAAGACTCACTCCTTGGGCAGAACAGCAAATGATGTTGGCACCGCACCATAAAGCCTTTTCCCAGTTCACAATCCCTTCCTGTGCCCTGTTCAGCACTTTGCAATACTGGATGCCTAAATAAATATTAACTAATTATGCCGTATATTCCCCAGGATCTTTTCAGTGGAGAAACGCCACGGAGCAAACAGCTAGTTTGGTGACTTCAATAACACTATAATCCTTTGTGCAGGAATATTAACCAGCCAACCTCCTCCGCCCTGTGTTCTTCCTTTCCCTTCTTGGTTATGAGATCAGCCGTAGCATCCAACAATCCACACTTCCCCCCAAAGCACAGAGGAACTGCAAGCTCAGGAAAAATATTCTAGGAAAATGCAGCGGCAATACAAAATCGATATGGTGATCACCGGCCCCGTCTACCTCCCAGTTCAATTCTCCCCGTCTACCTCCCAGTTCAATTCTGGAGTAACTAAACAAACTTTGCCTTTAAAGAAGCAACCCCACTAACTTACAAACCAGTTTCTGCCAAGCTTTGAGCTTTGTACCCATTTCATTTGTACCCTAAAGACAGCAAAAGAAAACAGGGAGGAAGGAAGGAAAGAAGGAAGGAAGAAAGGAAGGGAGGGAGGGAGGAAATAAGAACAGAGAAGTGAGACCCTCAAGAAGGTGAGATGAAATGAAGGGAAAAATAACAACGATCCCAGGAAGATAAGATTAAAAGTGGAGGGAAAAAAATATACAGCCAGTTTACCACCAATCAACTAGGATAAGATGAAAATACTGAAAATGTAGAAAGTGCCCCTGGTAATTCCATCTCCCCATAATGAAGAAAAAACAAATGATAGAAGTGGTATTGTTTTATTCTGTTGCAATAACGTTGAAGGAAGGCACTGAGAGAACTACAGTATTGGAAAAGGGTAGGAGAGGAAAATACTCAGTGTACTACAATTTAATAAGTGTCTACTTTGTGCCAAACCACGAGACAGGTACCTTACGTGATAACTCATATAGAAATCTCACAGCAGCCCCCCCCCCCAAAGCAGTTTTCATTATTTCCATCTCACAGTAGGGGAAATGCAGGCTCAGAGAGGTTAGGTAATTTTCCCCGGGGCCACTCAGCTAAAAGTGACAGAGTAGGAATTCAAACCCAGCTCCTTCTGACTCCGAAGTTCTTGTTCTTATACTGCCACATACTCGGAAAGATTTTCTGAGAAAACCAAAATGCCAAGGCTCATGCATTAAATATGAACCCAAATGAAACATCCTTCCTCAGTCATTACAGCAAATTTGCTGTGCCTCAGTACAAAGTCAACCTGTATTGTTAAGCGGGTTGAAAGCACCTCCAATCCACATTAAATTACCAGTAAGCCTTACGTAAGTTCTAGTTAGATGTTTCGAAAACAATTTCGCAGGGTGTGTCCCAGTGAGTATACAAAACCCACCTTACAACAACTTGATCCAACGTGTGTAATACTCAAGAATACAAGGTATGTTTTCATAAAACTAAAAAACATTATGTCAAAGACACATAAAGATAAATACATAATGTCTTCATATAACTAGTAGACTCAGTTACTTAGTTTTACGGGATCTTAAAATCTTTTTTGACAGAGTTCCACGGGGCAGAATTTTTTAAATGCACGTAAATTTAAAAGTAGCCTTTGTTTATGCTTCATTTAAAATACAAACAAAACCAAAGCTGGGTCTTTCAAAAGACCAATAAAACTGATGATACTTTAGCAAGGCTGATCAAGAAGAAAAGAGAAAACGCACAAATAACCAATGCCAGAAATGAAAAAGGAAACATTTCTACAGATGCTATAGTCTTTAAAAATATGAAAGCATATTATGTGTAACTTTATACCAATAAATCTTTAAATGAAATGGGAAAAATTTCCATTTAAAAAAACAAAAACAAAACTAGCTACTAAACCAAGATCGTCTTAATGGTCCTATTTCTATTGAACAAATTGAACCTGCAATAAATTTAAAAAAAAAAAAATTCAAATAGCCAGAGCCAAACCAGGTTATTTATGGGAGAGGTAAAGGAACCATAAGAAAAAAAATGATACAGAAGTTATAACACCTGCAAGGCCATATAGTAGAATTAACCAAATTTCAAATATCTGTGTGATGATGTTCCCCAGCAGTCCCACGTGACAGTGTCTAGAAACCTTTATGAATAATATATTCCCCTTTCTCCAGCGGAGGATTACTGTTCCATAAAACTCCACCAACAACGGTCTATTAGTCAGTTTCACCAGAACTCTCACCAGATCCAGTCTGGTTGTCCTTCCTGTTGGGTGAGTTGCTAAAGGTTCCTTGGGAGGTAGGAGGAATCAGCAGCAAGTTCACATCTATCTGCATGTTCTTTTTGAGCCCATAGTAAGCTAGAAAGCAGGGCTCCAGCAGCTGTGCCAGCCCGGACCATGCAACCTGTTGCTCCTCCCTGGGACATGTCTAGAGTGGTTGAAAAGTAATTTCATTTTACTTCTGTATCATAAACTTCAGGGAAGCTGGAGGGTGAAAGCAAACTATGTAAAACTGTGGCCACAGCAACCTGTGCCCTGAGCCCCGAAGTTCGAGTGGAAGGTGGGCTGGGAAAGCCAGGTTCTTCCGTTCTGGTATTAGAAGAATGACAGAAGCAGCTACTCACATCCTTCTAATCACACCCACCCCAGAACTGAGAGAAACATTTGTAAAATACAATTTGGTTTTCCACAAATATAGTGAGATCCACACATTTATTAACCTTCTTTTCTGGCCCTAAAAGTAAGACAATTCTCTAAAAATTCTTACAAAGCATTAGCTTACAAAACACACACACACACACACACACACAGCTCACACTGCTCTGTACTGACCTGCTGATCAGATATGAAATAGATGACACAGATAACAGTTAGCCCTAAAGCCTCCACCTAACTCCCTCTGCAGTGAGTAAACACCACACATGTCAAATGAAAGCTCCTGAGGGCCTCGAAATAAAACCTAAAGAATGTTTGCACTTGGCCAAGTTGGTCGTTTGCTGAGACATATGAGTGTATCTTGCAATCATCCCAACCCCAGTACCACACTCCACCCAAACTTGCTCTCCCCTTCCCAACCGAAATTGACTTAGGCAATCAATCTACAGATAAACCAGCTGCCACAGAAAAACTAACATTTTTCAAAAAAAAAAAAAAAAAGATCCACATAAACATATAAAACACCTCAAGAGCCAGGAAGCCTTGAGCTGAACTCACTTAAATCAGACACAAAATTAACGAGAAACCGAGACTTCCGATGGATGCCTCACTCCAGAACTCCCATCCAGGAGCCTGCTGGGTGAACATTTTTAAAAAAAAAAAAAAAAAAGATCCACATAAACATATAAAACACCTCAAGAGCCAGGAAGCCTTGAGCTGAACTCACTTAAATCAGACACAAAATTAACGAGAAACCGAGACTTCCGATGGATGCCTCACTCCAGAACTCCCATCCAGGAGCCTGCTGGGTGCCACAGCCTCAGGTATTACTTTGGAAGTTTTTGTCACTTAAATCCCAAGACTTTCACGGGGTTCATTTTCAAAGACACTGAGCTGTAATTACTGAACGCGCAGCAGGACCTTTGGGGACAGGGCGCATCTTTGGTGGGTAACATGATCCCACAGTCTCCTTCCCAATCCCGGACTCCGTGCGCGGTCCCTGGTTACAGAAGGCAAGTGAAGCGCTTTCGAAGCCCGAACGCCTTTTCCCTGAAGCTAAAACTTACATGGGTGGCATCGCTGGGCAGCCCCAGGGCAGCGTGCAGTCGCGGCTCGCCGGCCCCAGGCGTGGGGGCTCGGGGCGCACAGGTCCCCGCGCGGCAGCTGCAGAACCCGGGGCTCTCATCCCGCCTCTCCTAGCCCAGATCCAACCTCCGAGGCTGGCCCACACCACCCAATACAAAGAAATTTGCCGGTGAAAAGAAAGGGTTTTTAAATTCAAGCTCACCACTGCTCAGCAAGGCGCACATGCTTCTCGCGTCTTGCTTCCCATCTCTCAAACTTCCAGTAACACAAATGAGGAAGCAGCAGCCTTCCCCCGGCTTCTGGCAGTGGGAGTGGGCGTAACTTGTGAAGTTCCGTGCTATGATGAATCTGGTCATTTGGGTGTGTTGGAGAGGGTTTGTGGCTCCTCCCCGCCCACCGTCACCTCCCTGCTCTCCGCCTCCTCCAGTTTAATCCTCCCCTTTGGAGCTGGCATCGCCGCAAACTCCCCTGCGCTCAGCTCCTCCCATCCTTAGGGGAAATTAATTCCTAACAGGTTTTAACCATTTTACAGATGAACCTGGTCGCCCAGCAGAGAGCCTAAGTTCTTTTCAAATTATTTTTCAATAGCACATGGCAAGAAAGCAGTGCCCCTTACCGGATTTAAGAGGCTATAAATCTTCAATAACTGCTCAGCACCCCCTCTTCCCCGGCAGGAATGTGGGCGCTTCAGCAAGTGGAGACCTAATTCCTGAACATCTAGTTTAAAATAGTGGAGGACAGGGGAAAAAAGAAAACAAACAAACAAAAAAACACCTATCGGGGCTTCCGTGGTGGCGTAGTGGTTGAGAATCCACCTGCCAGTGAAGGGGACACGGGTTCGAGCCCTGGTCCGGGAAGATCCCACATGCCGCAGAGCAACTAAGCCCGTGCGCCACAACTACTGAGCCTGCGCTCTAGAGCTCACGCACCACAACGACTGAGCCCAAGAGCCACAACTACTGAGCCCACATGCCACAGCTTCTGAAGCTCACATGCCTAGAGCCCATGCTCCACAAGAGAAGCGACCACAATGAGAGAAGCCTGCGCACCTCAAAGAAGAGTAGCCCCCGCTCGCCACAACTAGAGAAAGCCCGCATGCAGCAACGATGACCCAATGCAGCCAGAAACAATAAATAAATAAAATAATAAAATAAATAAACTTATTTTTTAAAAACACCTTTCAGCTGGCTATCTTTCCTTTAAAGCTTATTACAAAATATTTCAGATATACAGAAATATATTTGAAAATAATATAATGAACCATGCAACATAAAAAATTAAAATTACCAATGTTGTTGAAGCCATCTGTTAAACACCTCCCTGAAATGCATCCCCGTTTTCCTCCTCTTTGAAATATAACTGCTATGAATTTGATTCCCCATGAGCAATTTTTATGTCAGTTTCTCAAAATTCTAAAGGACACATGCTAACAAAGTTCACCGAAAGCAATCCAGTGAGTATCTTTCACCTGGGCTTTGCTCTTATTTCCCAAACAGAAGTTAAATTAAGTAAAACTTAAAAGGACTACACATTAAATCAAGCCTCAGGTGGCTGGTTAAAGAGAATGAAAGAAATCACAGTATAAGAAAATAGGATATCTGGAATGACAAGCAAGAGGCCTGTATCTGAAAGAGTTGAAGCATTCATGGACGAAACTGATAGATTAATACAGCATTATCGTTTTACGAGGTTAATTAATAGCTGTGTCAAAAGCCAAGGATACTGACCGGCATTGCAAGGGGCTTTTTTCAAACAAACAGCCTACAGGAATAGAAACACAGCAGTCATCATTAAAGAAGTCCTAATTGCTCAAGTGCCCACCAGAGTTATTATAGGCTGGGAGCAATACGCAGAAAAGGGAACCTTCATGATAATCATGATAAAAATCAAAATGGTAAAAACCATGATCCGTTCAAAATTGATTCAAAATTGAATAAGAAGTAGATGCCTAGTTCATCTTTGTATTCCCAGTACCTTGCAGAGGCTAGCATAAGTAGAAATTTAATAACTATTTGATAAACGAATGAAGCAAACAGAAGAATGCTCATGAAGACTTCTGAAGGAGCAGAATGAAAAGAGAGTGTTTGGATACAGCAGTGGTCCTTAACAGGAGGTGACTTTGCCCCCAGGGAATATGTAGCAATATCTGGAGACATCCTTGGTTGTCATGACTTGGGGGTGCTAATAGCATCTAATCGGTAAAAGTCAGGGATGCTGCTAACCATCTTAAAAAGCACAGGAAAGCCCCCTATAGCAAAGAGTTATCTAGCCCAAGATGCCAATGCTGCTAGTGAGAAACTCTCACACAGAGGTTTCACTATCAACTGTCGATTAATTGACTTATTCCATCTATGACCATCAACATTATAAAGAGACTCTCCTGGGACTTATGAAAATATAGCATAGCATTTCTCCTTCATTTCCACTGTGCAGCATTTGATGGCTGAGGACCATCTATGTGGGCTCAGAAGAAACTGGGTGGGCACTGGGGTCAGAATCAGTAAAGCAGTTTACCGGCTTGGGGCACAGACTCAGGTCCATGCAGCTCACTAAGCCAACAACTTGTGTTGAATTTGGAGGATGATAATCAAGAAGGGGTGGGAGGAAGAGGATGGAAAGCCAGAGTATCAGCTTTAGAGTCACTGCATGGTTGGGGAAGGAGGCACGGTGTGCAAAGTGAAAGAGATGTGAAAGATACACAGGGTCAGGCTTATCCCGGACACTCAGTCATTTCTCTATTGACGGTCATTAGCAGGAGACACTCCATTGAGAACAGGAAGGACATTTAATCTCATTACAGCTTATCGAAAAGCAAGTTACAAATCACTTACAGGAAAAAGAATGCATCACAAAGTTTACTGGTCAGGGTGAAGGACTTACAAAGTGGAGACATCTTTTCTACAGGTTTTTCTGGTCTTATCATTACCTAATAAGTATTTCTTTTAACTGGAATGCCATATTTGTTTTTTGTTTCTTGAATAAGAAAGAGTTTTGCTGTTTCTGGGGGGCGGGGGGAGGTGTGGCCAGGCAGTGGGCAGTGGGTTTGTTCATCTTGAATCGCCCTTGAAACCTAACAGATGGTAGGTTCTTAATAAATGCATGTGGGATTAAACTGAAGGAGTACCCCACTTTATTGCTCACCTCTCAGGCCAGGAAATAAAGAGTCCCCTATACTTGCTTCTGGGGGAATCCACAGGGCACCCTGAGTTCAAGAGTCTGAGTGACCTGTGAGCGCATATAATACCTGTTGGTTTCGTTCAGTGGCTGACAGATTGCCAAAGACCTGACATAGGTGAAAGCCCGTCAAGATCAGAACCCAAGAGGTCCCCAAACAGTGGCCACCAGCCTCACAGTGGGACGTCTCTGTGCACCAAAGCGCTTACTCCTATAGCAGAAGGAAGAGTGCCAAGCTGTGGGTCCCCTCCAAACACCACTTGACAAACTGGCGTTAAGGAAGACACTTGAGCCCTCCTTAAGTTACCAGCTTCTTAACCTGAGGTTTCTGATGCCACTCATTTTGCTTTTAAAAAGTCATATGAATTTAGGAAAAGAAAAAGCGACCACAGTTATGAGCCGGACCAAAAGAAATGAACTTAAGCATGAAAGTACTGTATTTCTGTTCCAGAGAAATGCAACCAGCAGAGGGCGCACAACTGACTTTTGTTTTTAACAATTATCCACCATCAGGATAAACCTGGGGACGATGTTAAATGAAACAAGTTACAAAAATAATCACGCACTACCACACATGGGGAAAAAAAAAAAAGATTAAAAGCTAGCCTCCTCATTTTATAGGTTTGATTTCAGGTCTTCAAAATATATACTGTTTTCCAAATTTAAATGGCATCATAATAGCATAATTCAACATTTAAGTAGATAAGATAGGCACTGAACACAGCATGTTTAATTTAAAACTAAAATGTTTTTCTTTTTTTCCTAAGAATGAGCAAAATTAAACTTGCTCCATAATTTATAATGCTCTATTTTATTTTTATTATTTTTAGTTTCATGTTGGGTAAGAAGTTTTTCATATGCTAATGTCTACTGTAAATGTTTTCAAAAGCCTTTACTAAGTGATGGTGCTAGACCAACACCACCATGTCACTAATCCAAAAATTTGGAATATTTTTCCAAAATGTTTATTTTCACTTATATTAAAAGTCATCCAGCATTATTCTTCCTATTTCTGTAGGCTCTCAAATTTCCACAATCTGATTCAATAAGCTTAGTATTTCACTATCGAAAGGCTTAGAATTATTTGCAGATATAAACTTTGTCTCCTTCCTTTTGAAAAATATAAATTAAAATGTTTAAAAAAGCAAAAAAAAAAAAAACATTTTGAAAAAAACTACAAGCCATGACGCCCTTATATGGTATTTATACTGTAAACGGATATTTACACAAGAGCTAGCTCAACAGACATAATTAATTATAATTACTTAACTAATCACTCAATTAATACCTGTTGGGAAACAACATTTGGTATGTGGGGAAGAAAGCCACAAAGAATTAAACTTCTCTCCTTCCCTTTGTCAGCTGAATTTACACTAAGAAACCAAAAAATTCCAGAGTTTATCCTCCCCAAAGATTTTTGCTTAGATATACAATTGCATTGTAGATCTCACTGCATACAACTATTGCATTAGATCTACAATAACTGGCTTTTAAAATTCCTTTTAAATTGTGCTCTCAACAACACAAATGCCTTCCTTAAGCAAGAAGCTTCTGGATTATCTGTTCAAGGGTCTTCAAAACCAACTTGCTCAGGAATCGAGGAAGCTTAACCCAAAAGCATTACAATCAGCTGAACTGACAAGGTCTGCAAAGTTGTTACCAGTGCCTGCAATGGAGCTTCCCATCACCTTCCCCAGCTTGCATATGGAGCTAGGAAGGAGGGTTCCCAGGAATAAGGTAAGCAGTGCTCACACCAACCTGCCATCACCTGTGTCACCTTGTATCAGCAGCAAAGCTGGGGAGAAAGTGTGTTCTCCTCATCAAGTTAGGTGACGCCCAGAAGGGGTGTTAATTAACACAGTCAAATGAGCTGAATCCAAATAAAAAGATGATTCCCCAGCATAATTACGGATCCAAACACAGATCCCGTTCATCCTATGATGTCACTATAGAAATTCAGAAGCTTATTCATGAATACATTTTGCAGCTGGCTGACAACTGATTGCCAAAATCAATTTTTTATATTTGAAGCTGATTGAAAGTCTAAATATGGATCCATCCCACCCACTCCCGGGCTTGGTGATCTGAGGATCCGCTCAGGAAACTGACATGTTTGAAAACCCTTGATTCAGCCCTGGACGAGGCCTTCCTTCTCTCTAAGAGAAAACCAAGGTTCGTCCTTTCAGGCAATGTCTTGGTATGCAAAGCCCTCATTAAATTTGATTTGATACAAGAACGTTTTACAACTTTAAACTCTGTACCCACCAAACTTAGAGACTCTTAACATAGTTTTCTCTGTCTGAAAACCGAATGCCTAACCAATAAGCAGAAATATTCCTGAGAAATACAATGTCTGCCAAAAAGAGGCCAAGCAAACTCTAATAGTTTGCTTTTAGAGGCCACCTCCAGAATACACTGCAGTGACTTGAGTGTGTGGCAAGTTCCCTAAAATCTGGAGGCTTCACTTTCCTCAACAATTTAAATGATGGTGTTCAAATTAATTTTCTCTGGCTTCCTAGCCAGAGAAAAAATATATATATATCTTCCAATTATGTGTTTCCATGATTTTAAAATTCTCATTGGCTTTCGCTGCCCCAAATTACATTTCTTTACAGAACAACTTTTATCTCACATGCCAAGGTCAAGAGATTCAGGACTCAGTGGTGGCCCACATACGTATAACTGAACCCACGCTTGTAACTGGAAGGGTGAAGGGGAGAGGGGAGGAAGGGCAACCAGAGAATAAAGGTGACAAAGAAGACAGAGGAAAAGTCCGTGAACCCTTAGCCCCTACTAGCAATCGCCCATATGGGGCCACATGCTGTCCTACCCACACACACAGTGAAGCTGTTGCTTCCAAGGGCCCTGTGTGCCTTGCACAAGAGGTACATATGGTTGCTGGGGGTGAGAGCATCTGGGTTCCCACTGGTGTGGGATCTTTCAGGCACCTCTCTGCTTGGCCACAGTAAACAATAATGATTACCACTGGCACTGAGAGTCGGATCACACTGAATAACGAATGGACAAAGATAAGAAGTCAAGTTCTAATTTTCAGGCCCGCCTTCTTTCCAAAGGACATGTAGCCAGGAAAACCTTACCATTAAGTACTGTAGGGCCTCCTGGAAAAGCCGGGTCAGGGAACATTCCCATTGGGGAGGCCTCATCTGGTCCTGGGAGAAGCAAGGACAGGAAGTAAGACGACCTTGTTCAAGTCCAGTCTCCACCAAGAGCCAGGTGAGAAACTTAAAGCAAGCCATCCAGCTTCCCCTTCGGTAAAATGGGAAGTTGAAATCGATGCCTTTGACAATGGGCTGCATAGGTTAACAGGCTTTGTACGGGCACATGCCTAATATTTTCCCGAAACAGTAAAGGGCACTACAGAGGCAAAGTCAGTTTTCAATCAGGAAAGAAGCAAAGCCTGCATCTCAAGCTACGGTAGTGTTTAGAATGCTTTTGATGTTTTTATGTTGATATTACTACAATATTTTGGTAATGGATAAAGTATAGTTGAGACACTAGTTACATGTCAGATAAGAGAGCGGGGGCCCTTCCAAGACCCCAGAGCCACAGAGAGACCTCTTGAGCCCTCCCTATAGAGTCCCTATTGTGGAGAAGCATTAAGTCCCCTCAAGAGTGTCACTAACAGTGAGCCACATCAGCCCTTGGTGCTCACCAGGGACAGCTAATAAAATAGTATTTGGTTTTCTTTTTCATGAGTGAGAATACTTTTATTTTATATTAAAATACATCAGTAATTGTCATTTCACATTTTCTGGACCAGAACATATCCAGGTGAAGCTGGGTGGGAAGGACACACCAAGCACTTGGGTACAATGGTGAAGTGCATTTCTAACACCTGACACCTGACAGAGCTCTGCTAGTGACAGGGACATAATCAATTAAAATTAGGGGACTTCTAATGTTGGGTACATGCTAATGGGAATCCACTTGTCTTGCTTTCCCTTCCAAGCACTCAGGCATGAGATTTTATGGTCTCTAGGAGCACATGGTACCATTTTCCTTAAACAAAGATCCAACTGCAAAGGTTATTTTCAATCAGGAAATACAACAAGCCTATATCTCAAAATATTAAATGGCCTGAGGTAAGGCAATAGACACATGGAGGGTCATAGACCCATATACATAAGAGCAGAAAGGGGGGAGGGGATCTTACAAATCAGTCATTCATCTGAGGTCAGAGGGTTAAGTGACCCCCCTCAGGCTCACAGAATAAAATGATGGCAGATTCAGCCTAGAAGCCAGATCTACTGAAACAAACCTGCTGTACATTCCACCAACTCAATTATTACCTGCTTTTAAAAAAAATTCCATAAAATAAACATTAAAGACAGTATATGCAAATACAATTCTGTACCCCAACACAGTACAAAAGGCATATATAAATAAAAAATGATATACATTGATCCCATCTGAAACTAAGAGCAAACCATAATAACTGGATGCATGAGAAATTTCTTGGCTTAATCCCAAGCAAGCAAACAAGAGGATCAGAGACCTGGGATGGAAGGATACAGTCAAGCTAGGATGGCTGAAGGCAGTCTGATTCACCAGCAGACAGCATCCTCCCAAATTACAGTGGTGAGCTTGGCAAGACTGTGGGGGAAGCCTGGTAGAGACATGGGACACATTCATATATGCCCAAGGGGTCATGGGGGTGCCATGGTCAAACACAAGGACTCCCCCAGTTAGGGAAGTCCTACTCCTAGAGTCCCGAGAAATTAAAATATATCTCTACAGATGCTGCAAAACAGCATCATTTCTCACGTGTACATGAATGTTCACTGCAGAATTATTCACAACAGGTAGAAAGTGAAAACAAACCAGGTGTCCATCAGCAGGTGAATGGATAAACAGAACGCGGTCTGATCCAGAGAGTGGAATATTACTCAGTCATTAAAAGGATGGAGTTTTGATTCATGTTACAATACAGATGAACCTTGAAAATATTATGCTAAGTGACAAGGTCAGACACAAAAGGACAACTAGTGCATGATCCCACTTATATGAAATATCTAGAATAGGCAAATTCACGGAGAGAAAGGGGAGCTTAGAGGTTACCAGACGCTGAGGGGCAGGGGAAATGGAGAGTTATTGCTTAATGGTTACAGTGTTTCTTGGGGTGATGAAAAAGTTTGGGATATAAAGAGCAGTGATTGCTGTAAGACACTGTGAATGTAATTACTGTCACTGAATTATACACATAAAAATGGTTAAAATGGCAAATTTTATGCTATATATTTTTTACCACAATTTTTTTAATGATTCAAAAAAGACATATCATTTTCAGCCTACTGGCTCAGGTACAGGTAGCTTTTCAAAATACTGCTGTTAAAAACAAAAGTAATTGAAACTTTAAGCACATTAACCAAGCTTTAAAAGGTGCCTTTCTCCTTGTCACATCACCAAGATCTTAATCCTACACCTGAAAGAGGAAATTTTTCTCTGATTGTAAGTGATAAAATGGGATTGTCTAATCTATAAAATTCAATCTCTTATAAGCATGAAGACAAAACGAGGCACACCTTTGCACATCAAGAGCTTTCCCTGGTGCCAGCTGTCACACCTGTACGGAATGTCATGGATCCACTTCCAGCAACCCATCCCAATCCCAAATGTCAAAGCAGAACATAAAGACAGAGAGGGTGGGATCTAAGTCCAGAACCGAAAGAGGAGGAAATAAATCAAATTCAAATTACCAACTGAAAGTACTAAACGGCACACATTTTAACACACCACATTTTACACATTTATCCCATTTAACAGACCTAGACTGGCCAGGAATTCCTTTTCTGGTCACAAGCCCCTATCACCTAAATTTTTGTAAAGCCTCAGTCCCTCATCTGTAAAATGGGTTATAACAGTATTTCGCTCATGAGGCTATGCAAGGCTGTCACTGACATTTCCTGAGTACTTTATGAAAACCATAGGGCTGGGGTCTGCTCATCTATTTTTGTACCTGGTCCTCATGCCAACTCAACAAAGTACTATGACTGGACCCATTCTACAGAAAAAGAGACTGAGACACAGAGGTTAAGTGAGCTGCCCTGCCCGAAGCTACTCAACAAGTAGGAGGCAGGTCTGAAATTCTAACTTGGTCTCCCTTAGGCTGGAACCCCAGCTCTCCCAGATCTTATTGCTACAGTTGGCCTGTAGGCTTGTCATCATCACTGACCTGGGCAGCCTCACATGCATTGCATTTGTCTGTATTATTCTTATCACCTTTAGTATTCAGATTCTGGGCTCACAAAGTCACAGAGCTGAGTCTGATTCCTGAAGGCTGCACTTACTCACGGGGTACCTCATCACCCTCCCAAGGCCAAATGTAGCAGGAAAAGAACATATTTCAGAGTTTGTCACGAAGCTCCTAGAAGGTAATCATCACCCTGTCTGAGAAAGATGACTGAACAAAGCATCTAAATGAGTAAGTTAAACTGGGCAATAGTCAAGGAATATGCCTAATACACATGTAGAAAATTTCTAAATACATTCAAAGGGGCCTTTCCCATAAGCAAGATCTCCTGCAAGAGGCAAGTTCAAGGTCCGGGTTGAGATAATGAACCATCGGGTGGGTATTTTATACTAACCTATGTGCAACGTTGGTTCACAGCCAAAAGAAATGCATGATGAGCAGAATCTTGTTTGAGCTCAACCAGCTCGCACTCTCCCAGACTTCCCGGTAACGTACAGCAGGTGATTCACAGGATGACACACTGCTCTTGACGTAGGTACCAAGAGTTACGCGTGCCTGCTGGTTGGTATAGAGGAGGCTCACGCAAGCAGGCTGACCACTGCTTCACTAGATCACCTGAAACACCACAGCTCAGTCTTCCACTCCCAGCTTCGTGGCTTCTGAGAAAAGGAATTTCTCAGCATTGGGTCACAAGGATGCCAATCCGCCAAGCTTGAGAATCCTTGCAGAGGGCTGGCTCGGCTTCAACGCGTTCACACAACTTGCTCAGGCTTGGGCTTATGACTCAGACTCGTCACTCCTCCCAAAGTCCTGTATCCTGAGAGCCTTTGTTGGTTTTTCTGGCCACAGATGAACTCAGCCCATTAAAGAACAGCTGTAATCCCGTCCACACATAACTTTCCATTGGCAAAAATTAGTCAGGGCGGCTGGGTCTGAGTTCATCAGCCTCCTGAAGGAGGACCCCCTACCCCCCCAAAAAAATATCAAATATAGCTGTTAATGACCTGCCCATTTCCAGTCTCACAGACACTACTAGCACATACATGGAGCCTACTGACTCAGTGGACCTCAATAACCAAAAACAATATTCTTGGCCTTTGACATCAGCATGGGATTTCGTTTTCATAAGGCCATGGTGCCAGGTCGTGCTATTTGCTCCCATGGGGCCCAGCATTTGTTCTAAATATACATGGACCACAGATCTGAGCTCTTTATTCAAGGTACCTTCTCTGTGAGGTCCTCCCAGCCACTCCCCCAACTGCCTTCCCCCAACTCTCTCCCCCGACACATCTCCTTTCCCACTTCCCTGCTTTATTTTCTCCTCCTTTATACACACACTAAATATTTTCTTATCTTCCTATTTTCTTATTTATTGTTTCTCTCCCCACCCCCTAGAATGTAAGTTCCACAAGAGCAGGGACTTTTATCTACTTTGCTCTCAACTCTATCTCAGGTACCTAGAAGAGTGCTTGGTACATGGTGGACCCTCGACAAATATCTGTGGACTGAAACTGAATACACCCTCATGATGATAACCAAGATCAGAAGCATGATCAAGACCACCCAGGCCTGAGATCTCTCCTTAAACCACAGAGCAAAGTTCTCTGCCACTTTCCTTTAGAATCCCACATAGCAAGAAGGGAAAGA
>NW_006772359.1:1785318-1794409 GCF_000442215.2 Lipotes vexillifer | reverse complement strand
AAAAGAGTGAACAAGGGGAGAAGTATACATTTATTCCACCAATACACAAATAGTTGGGCTTTGCAACTTGTAACCCTCATTAAGAATTTTCAAGACACTGCATGCTGAATCTCCAAAATACATAGAGTTGAGGGAGACAGGAGACGATGGCGGAAGAGTAGGACGCGGAGATCACCTTCCTACCCACAGATGCATCAGAAATACATCTACATGTGGAACTGCTCCTATAGAACACCCAAAATACATAGGGTTGTTAACAGAAAGGGGGACAGATGCCAATAACGCCTCCATAAAGTCAACCTCAAGGATCCCACCTTCAGTTCACTGGCTCCCATCCTCCCGGACCACTCCCTCTCAGGCCCTAACCCAAATACCCCTCCAGCTTCTGCTGGCCCTCCCAGCCTGGCTTCCTCACAGCCCTCCATGGCCCATCATTAAATTCTCTTTCTTACTTCCTTGCCCCTCTATTACTCTGTTTGGCAAATATGCTAACGTGGTCAAATCCAACAAAGTGCCTGGTTTCTACCTGCACCCAGACAGTTGACTCTGGCTGAGGGGGAAAAAAAAACAAAAAAACAACCCACTTGTCTTACTTTAAACCCATGACCACTAATAGCAAGTGCCTTTAAATGAAATCAGCGATCCCCCACCAAAGTTCCGAGTGCATTCACACCCACTCATGAATGCACCCCAATGTTCACTGCAGCACTATTTACAATAGCCAGGACATGGAAGTAACCTAAATGTCCATTGACAGAGGAGTGGATAAAGAAGATGTGGTACATATATACAATGGAATATTACTCAGCCATAAAAAAGAATGAAATAATACCATTTGCAGCAACATGGATGGAGCTAGAGACAGTCATACTGAGTGAAGTCAGGCAGAGAAAGACTATCATATGATATCATTTACATGTGGAATCTAAAAAAAAATGGTACAAATGAACATATATACAAAGCAGAAATAGACTCACAGACATAGAAAACAAACGTATGGTTACCAAAGGGGAAAGGTGAGAGGAGGGATAAATTGGGAGATTGGGATTGACATATACACACTACTATATATAAAATAGATAACCAACAAGGACCTACTGCATAGTACAGGGGACGCTACTCAATGCTCTATAATGGCCTATATGGGAAAAGAATCTAAAAAAAGAGTGGATATATGTATACGTATAGCTGATTCACTTTGCTGTACAGCAGAAACTAACACAATATTGTAAATCAACTATACTCCAATAAAAATTTAAAAATTTTAAAAAAACCAAAGTTCCCAGTCCATTCACACCCACTCATGAAGTTCCCATCTATTCTTCTCTTCCCAGATGCCCAATAATTTCTCCCCATCTTGCTTCTCAGCTGATGATTTTTCATCCTACTTCTCCAACAAAATTGAAGCAATCACATAGGACCACCACCACTTCCTAGACTATCTATCTATATTTACCAACAAGCATCTATCTGCACCCACTCTACCCTGCTGCCTGGGATCTTCGATAACCATCCACATCCTACCTCAAACCAATCCCTCCACCTGTGACTAGACCCTCTGCATCCCCCTCCCTCCACTCAAGGACAATGTTCTAGCAATTTCCCTCTCTCTCCTCTACACCATCAAATTCCCTCACTCTACTGGAGCATTTTCATAGGTATGAAAATATGATTTTTTTGCCTCTAAATCTAAATCATTTCTCAACACCTCCACTGCTGCATCCTCTATAACACTGAGCCGCATCCTCTCCCTGCTGGACCACAGCACAGCCTCCTACAAACCCCCTTGTTTCTACACATGCCCATCTACAGTCCATTCTCATCCCAGGAGCCAGAGGGAACCTTTTAATGTGAAAATGAGACCACATCCCTCATCTGCTCAACCCAGGGGTAAAACCCAAACTCCTAGGAGGGGCCTACAAAGCCTGTCACCTCTTGCTTGGGCCTCATCATTACCTCTCTGACCTCATCTTCTGCTCCTTCTACCTTTGCTCACGCCCCTTTAGCCTCCGTGATGTTCCTTGAACTTTCCAGACATGATCCATCTTTCTGGAACATTCCAGATATGCAGTTAATTAATTCCTTTACATTCTTTAAGTCTTCATTCAAGTGGTACCTTATTATTATTGTACCCTAACTGGGCGCACTTCCCCACCACAGAATGACCTTCTCCCCAAAGCAGATCTGCTTTCCTTAACACATTATATCATTTAAGTTTAATTAATTAAAATGAAGAAGTATTAATGACAGCTAACACAATTAACAAACTACTGTTTACTACTTAATGATAATTCCCAAAGACAGAGATCTTTGTCTCTTTTGTTCACTGAAGTATTTCAACTACCCCGGACAGTGCCTGGCACACAGTAGGACCAAAAAGACCATTTGTTGAGTGAATAAATAGTATTTCTTTTTTACAACACTAATTGGTAGAAGGGAGGGACAAAAATGTGAAAAATAGAGAAAGAGAAGTTAAGGGACACAGAGAATACAGCAAAAAGGTGCAACATGCCGGAGAAAAGAGAAAAGGGCAAAAGAGATACAGGCTGGAAATTTCCCAAAAAACACAAATTCAAGATTCATAAAGGCAAAGATCCAAGAAGTCCTACAAACCTCAAACAGAAGAAATAAAAAGATATGTACACCTTGACATGTCACAGAACTGGAAAAGCCAAAGATAGAAAAATGGTACAAGTAGTAAGAAGAAGACTGATGCCTGCAAACCATCCACTGGGTGGCCAGCTGACTTCTCCACAGAACAGAAGCCAAAGGATGATGAATGGGTTCTTCTAAGTGTTCAAAGAGAAGAACTGCCAACTGAGAATTCCATATTATAGAAATAAAGTCCATTTAAGACAGTAATAAAATCATAATGTCTTAGGACGTTTAAAATAATAATATAAAAGAAAAATGACATACTATAACAGTATCCTATAAACCAGCTGGGGGCAAAGAGAGTTAAATCACTCTAATATCCCAGTATTATCTGGGAAGGATAAAAATACCATTTATGTAAGATTTTGTAATCTCAGGTACCTACAGGTAATCTTGGGTCAAAAAGAGGTTTTACTTAAATAGGTCAGACATAAAAGGCAAATTACTAATAATTCTGATTACATTCAGGATAAAAACTTATTTATTTAATTAAAAAATAAATAAGAGAATGAAAGACAAGCCACACTGGGAGACAGTCTTTACAATTCATACAGTCAACAAAAGGATATGTTAACACACACACACACACACACAATATATCAGTAAGAAAAAGACCAACTACCAAATAGAAAAATGACAAGTGATTTGAACAGGCAGGCCGTAAAAGAGGATATTCCAAAAGGCCAATAAACCTATGAGCAGGAGCTTAGCCTTATTGATTATCAGGAAAATGTAAATTAAACCCAGGGAATCCACTTACTACTAGAACAGCTAGAATTTAAATGAGTGATAATGCCAGGTGTCCCTGAGGACCTGAAACACCAGGAACTCCTTTACACTCTTGGGGAGCATGGAACTGGGTCAACCACCTTTTCTCTATTCAAGATGAAGAATCAGCAATTCCACTCCTAGTGATAAACCCCAAGAAATGCATGCACGTGTGCACTGGGAAAGATGTCCCCAAAAGTTCTTTGCAGCGTTATTCACAGTAGCCAAATGCTAGAACTAACCCAAATTTCACTAGCACTAGAATGGCTACATCAGTTACAGTCTATTCATACAGTGAAAGTGTGTACTAATGAAAACAGACAGTTAGACCTACACATAACGGGAGAGGCCACAACAGTGAGAGGCCCGCGCACGGCAAAAAAAGGAGAAAAAAAAAAAAAGTTTAATGAGTAAGACAGTTAATGACACATAAGATGACATACTTGTTCTAAAGGGGATACTTAGTGCATCAAGGCATTCTCCTCCAACCATTAAGCTAATAGGAGGTCATATGGTTATAGATTCTGGTGAGTCTTCTTTAAGGAATATTGTCATAAAAATAATTGATTAGATGATTGATAGATAGATATGGCATATATATCTATGTATGTATATATCCCCACACACACATATATACATACATGTTTATGTATATGGCCAGCATAAGAATATACCTCTTGCAGGTAAGAGTGGACTCAGCACCCTCACCCTCTTCCCCACTTCTTCTCTGGAGTCCCTGGACAGCATGAGCTATGGGCCCGAGGCTTACAACCCAGGGGCACCAGAAAGGAAGTGAGAAAGGTGCGGTGGTCATCCCCACACTGAGCCCAAAGATTCAAGCCATCCACCCAACATTGTTTGCCTTTGTCCTCATCACTGAATCATGGATCCGTTACCCATGAATATGCTATATTTTTATTTTTAAAGAAAGGCCCATCTATCACCTCTTGGGGCAATGAGCACTCTGTCTTTCCTACCTGCACAGTGAGGCAGTTAATTTCTTTAATTGCTGATTAGTATCCAGCCTAGAAATAGGAACATCAGGTTCTCTGATGTCTGTTTTGCCTCGGTGTGGTGATGGGAACCATTCCTTTCCTCCTTTGTTACTATTTTTCTCTGCACACTTCACACCTCCACACTTTCTCCTTCCACCATCCCCAGACACAAAGATGAGCACATGATCCAGGCTGGGATAATCATTAAACCTCAAGCCCCTGGACACAGTGATTGGTCCAAAGGTGGGTTAACTATATATATTAGCCAATCAGAGAACTTCCTTGGGAATTTTTTTTTTTTTTGCGGTACGCGGGCCTCTCACTGTTGTGGCCTCTCCCGTTGCGGAGCACAGGCTCTGGACGCGCAGGCTCAGCGGCCGTGGCTCACGGGCCCAGCCGCTCCGCGGCATGTGGGATCCTCCCGGACCGGGGCACGAACCCACGTCCCCTGCATCGGCAGGCGGACTATCAACCACTGAGCCACCAGGGAAGCCCGGGAATAATTTTTTAAGCTGAGGAAGTCAGCCTAGAGCTGCTGGCAGCCATGTCTCTGCTGCATTCAAACTAGACTGAGAAAAATCTAATCTGACTCGGAAAAACTGGGATGAAAGACAGAAAGAGAGGCCTGATGTGCTGACCTCCCTAGATCCAACTGTTCCCTGGGTCCAGCTTTATCCCACTCCTTACAGGGTCCAATATGTTCCCATTTTGACGTTAAATCAACTTGGGTTTCTAAACCTTGCAACACAAAGTTCTAACTAATAGCGTTGGGATTTCATTTTTCTTTTTCTTTTTTTATGGTTTTATTGTTGATGTTGCTATTTTACTGGAGTAAGAAGCAAAGATCTGTCCCTGCGACCCCCAGCACAGCTCTATACAACATGTTTATGAAAAAATATTTTGTGAGTACCTAAGCTTTCTCTTTTTTCTTTTTTAACTTTTTATTTTATATTGGAGTACAGTTGACTAACAACGTTGTGTTAGTTTCAGGTGCACAGCAAAGTGATTCAGTTATACATATACATGTATCTATTCTTTTCCAAATTCTTTTCCCATTTAGGTTGTTATATAATTGAGCAGAATTCCCTGTGCTGTACAGTAGGTCCTTGTTGATTATCCATTCTAAATGTAGCAGTGCGTACCTACAATCTCAAACTCCCTGACTATCCCTCCCCTCAACCCTTCCCCCTGGTAACCATGAGTTCATTCTCTAAGTCTGTGAGGCTGTCCCCGTTTTGTAAATAAGTTCACTTATAAGCGGAATTTAAGCTTTCTCTTTATTTCTTTTAAAACTGTACCCTATGTGTGCATTTTCTCCCTAATTTTGTATTTATTTCTTTATTTAATCTTTGTTTTTTTCTTTTCCAAATGTTAAATGACCGCATGGCGAATATCTCAGATTTTTCTCTCTTCTGTGAGAATGGTGATCATCCCCAAATTAGGAAGTGAAAATGGAGCAGTGGCTAAAGATGCTTCTGCAATATCCACATTGTGATCGTAAAGCTCTTCCAAAAGAAACGTCTCTAGTTTTGAGGAAACTCCATGCTTGGGGCAACCAAAGGAAGTGCCTCTGCAACCACATGTAATGGAACGACAGAAAGAAAAAAAAAAGCCTCTTCCTGTATATTTTCTGAAGTATTTTGCTTAAAAAGAGATCAGTGGTCTTCAATTTCAAGGAAGAAACACTGTGAGGGAAAGCACAGAGCAAAATCGCTCCTTGACAACAGGGGAGAACATTCAGGGCCACAGGAGTCATTTGCATTGACTTCATACATCTCTCCATTATCTTGATAATAAAGCACATAATTTCAGTATTTTATAAGAAGGTAAAAATGCATTCCTCGTTGCACCAGCCAATTGCTTTCTTAAGTAATTCCATGGTGAGCTTCACAGAACACCCAGTTCCCAGAGTCGATTAGAGCCCCCCCCCCGCCCCCGTACTGCCTTGTTTTACATTTCTATGGGCCACAAAAAATTTAAAAGTATCCCAGGTGGAGTAAATTTGTTAAGCAAAGAGCCATGTAAAAATGAAACTGCTTGTAGAGACCTCTCTCAGAGCTTAATGAACGGGACTCCATTTGTCAACCTAAAATTATGATCAAATGAGAAGCCCTTCAGAGTTTTCTGCTGAATACCCACTCTGTGGGCCTTGCAACCAGCAACTGGAGTTGGGTTATTGGGGAGCAGAGGAGTCTATGTTTGAGAGTGGAATAGTGGAACTGGGAAAATACTAGAACATCAGCCACGGATGGAGAGTAAAACACAGCTCAACCTACAGGAATGGTTGGTAAGAGTTCTGTATTCTCTGTAAACAAATCTTGGAGCAGCTGATGCCATGGTGGCCAAAAACCATGGATGGATGGATCATGGATGGATGGATGGATAAACTAAGAAGAGAATGGTGACAGTTACAACCAAATGGGTGTGTGCTGATGGAGGGGAGAATAAGGAGGGCAAGCAGACCACACCAAAATTGTGCAATGGCATAGGCCAGAATGGGCAGATTTTTTCTGTGAAGAACAGATAGTAGGGAATTCCCTGGAAGTCCAGCGCTTAGGACTCCGAGCTTTCACTGCCGAGGGCGCAGGTTCGATCCCTGGTCAGGGAACTAAGATCCCACAAGCTGTGTGGCACGGCCAAAAAATAAATAACTAAAAAATAAAAAAGGGCGGATAGAAAATGTTTTAGGCTTTAGGCTTTATGCATATTATGGGCTTAATTGGGTCTCCCAAAATTCATATGTTCTAACCCCTAGTACCTCAGAATATGACAGAATACGACTGTATTTGCAGACAGGGTCTTTAAAGAAGTAATTAAGTTAAAATTAGTTCATATGGGTGGGCCGTAATCCAATAGGATTGGTGTCATTATAAGAAGAGGAGATGAGGACACAAACAGTTACAAAGGGAAAACCATGTGAAGACACAGGGAGAAAACAGCCACCTGCAAGCCAAGCAGAGAGACCTCAGAAAGAATCAACCCTGCCAACACCTTGACCTCACACTTCTAACCTCCAGAATTGTGAGAAAATAAATTTATATTGTTTAAGCCACCCCACGGGCAGTACTCTCTTATGGCAGCCACGTGGGCAATACAGTCTGTACGGTGACTACTTAATTCGGCCACTGTAATGTAAACGCAACCATAGACAATACGGAAACAGTACAGCTTTGTTCCAATAGAGCTTTCTTTCATTTTGGACAATGAAATTTGAATTTCATATAATTTTCATGTTACGATTTATTCTTCTTCTTTTGATTTGTTTCCCCCAACCATTTAAAAATGTAAAATGTAAGGGGCTTATAGAAACAGGAAACAAGCAGAATTTTGTCTTCAGGCTGTAGTTTGAGGATTTGGGATCCAATCTCCAAACACTCAGGACAGTGACCAGGAGAGAAGACCTCTCCAGTAGATCCCACACAGTGGGCATGTCTATACTCTGTCCTCTGATACACTTCTCCTTCTGCCTTTATTATACACGGTTCTCCATGGATGTGATTACGTGTCTGTTTCACGCACTGGCTGTAAGTACCTCATGGGCAAGGTCTATGTCTCACATAATCCTTTATCTCAAGCATGTCTCATAGTACCTGGAACATAACAGGTGCTTGATACATATCCCCTGAATCGAATCATACTCCTCGGCACCACAGGATCCCACTGTCCAAGTGTGATGTGAGGGGCAATCCAGGAATCGCAACCCCAGCTACCAGGCCTCCCACTGTCTGATATCACAGCCATAAATATTATTCCCTTGGGAGGCTTGACAAACGACATAGAAAGTAAACTGCACACATCCTGAAGCTGGATTTTGCCCTTTGTCAAAAGCAACTCTGGTTTGTCACACTACGCAAGACAGGAAGCCAGTTACCTTATTCTTGCCGTGGCCCCACAGATGTTACTTCACACGTGCAGGTCCCAAATGAATGGAAATATGCCCCTCCATTAGCAGAGGATGAAAAACATGTTGCCCTTGACTCCTGAGTTTGGGGATCAATGTGCGATGGACCCACTGCAGCACCTTCCCTTCCTCTCTCATCCATCGATCCAGACCATCCCCAGGAGAAAGTTCAATGTCATCTTCACGATGAGCACTTTGAAGCTGGACCCTATGCACAGGCTTTCTCTACAGTATCTGTATATTTCCCCGGAAGACAGAAGCTATTAAAAAGATGATGCTTAGAGGCTATTTTAAATATTTCATTGTATTGGTGTTGGCAGATGCAAACTATTATATTTAGAATGGATAAACAACAAGGTCCTACTGTATACCACAGGGAACTACATTCAATATCCTGTGATAAATTCTCATGGAAAAGAATATAAAAAAAGAATGTGTATATGTGTATAACTGAATCACTTTGCTGTACAGCAGAGACTGGCACAACACTGTAAATCAACTATATTTCAATAAAAAATGTAAAATTTTTTAAAAATTAAATACTTCATTGGAAATTTTTAGAAGAATTGTGCTAGGGATCAAACCTGTGTACAAAAAGAATACAAAGAACCACAGGAGAATCTGTGTGGAAACGACTCATGACTATTCAGATTTGAATAGATCCTAAAGTCTGGCTCCAGAGCCAGAACTGTAATGCAAGGCAGGAAGGCAGGTAGACAGGTAAACAAGAAAGAAGAAAAGAGGAGAAGGAGGGAGAAAAGGAGAGATGGGT
>NW_006772359.1:1779840-1785308 GCF_000442215.2 Lipotes vexillifer | reverse complement strand
ACCCCCAACTGTATAACTCAAGCTGGTTCAGCATCTACCCCCCACCCACCCTCCCCCTTATAAAGAGACTCAACAGTATTGGGGGTTATAAATACCATGAACAGCCAAGAGGGTACACAGAGCTTAAAGAGTGTGACATCCCTTTTCTATTTCTAGGTCTGTCAGTAACTGCTAGTTTTAAAATCAAGTTGCACTAAGACTTAGTTTCCTAGTCAACAGAATGGAACTAGATGTACCAGGCAGACAGATCAGAATAACATAATACATTTTTTTTAAAATTCACTAGCTACCCATTTTAAATGGTTTTCTATTCTTTTTCTTTGTGGAGAAATCTCCATAGCAACGAAACCTGAATACCTTGGTATTCAACCCAAGCTTACCCACCCAGTGAATTTGGCAAGAATGGTTTCTTCTTACTAAAGGCACAAGGCAATTAAGGGTATCTGGAAAATCTGACAGACCTCGTGCATCCTTCCTGGAGCTAGGAATAGACAACCAAGAGATATCGTCTTGTTTCTCAACCAAGGTGGCAACATTTCATTTCTTCACGGTTTAGTAACGAAATCATTCATCATGATTGCTGCCGTAGGTCAGCTCACTGTTCACATTATTTACACACCTGTCCTTGTGTGTTAGTATATTCTGCATCCTCATGGCCCACTATATGATAATATTTTACTTTAAATGACATCTTACTTCGAATCATATTATCAGTACAACTTTATCGGTTATTTGTCTTCTCTGAACTGCTCCATGGACCACAAATGAAGGCCTAAAAAACAAAATCGGACGCTGAGTTCCAAGGATTCAATGTGCCGAACCCCCAAAATAGGCCACCTATAAATAAGGCCACAGGAAGCTTATCTCAGTAATACTAGACACTTCATGCAAAGATTCATATTAAAAGAATTAATTTTGAAATGCTTTCTCTGAATTCAAACTTAGTTATATGCGTTATGTTCAAGGAACTTGAACCAACCTGCTGGTAAGTTGACAAAAGAAATCCACCGATTATTTTAACTTCATGAAAGATTTTAAGGGAAAGCATTTAAGACTGATATTAAATATAACTCCCTACTTTGTATCTTCGGCTCCATTTTTAAAAGGCCTTTAATATTTCAAAATAATTGGTTTTAAGCTTTCCAAATAACCTTTCCTAAAACTCCAAGTGAATTGTTTCTGCAATGTATTACTGTTTGTAGCTCAACAAAGTATTCACTTGAGCTGAGCCATACGCATACCATTTTTAATTAGAGTGCCACAGTGTGCCTTGATTTCAAATCCAAAATATTCTAATCCAGAGTGATTCTGTAGGCTTCCTATATGCTGCCAGGAGTTTGAAAAAGTAAAAATAGGAACCAAGTTTTCATATCATGAGGCAGCAGGGAACATTTCAGGAAAGCATACAGGCTTCAAATAGATCCATGAAAGCCAGCTATAGGCTGATGAGATCTTAGATCTGATCATCCCCACTACACTCTTACTTGTAAAGAAAAAAGGACATTAGGCAGACATTGGATAGTATCCTATTACCAGGAGAAAAACCCTGTAAAGCATGAACTTATAGTCTAAACTCTCCAGTAGCAGGAGAAAAGTAAGTCAAAACTGCTAAAATACAAGTATCTCAACTCCTCTATACTATCAAACTGAAGATAATGAATTCACAAGCAAATTTTGAACAAAGCCACAGGGATTCAATCAGCAAAATCCAGAAAATAGGAAACTTGACAGGTCAAAGACTTAAGTCATTTTAATAAAGTAAAGGAAAAAAGAAAGAAAGCGAATAGCAGGGAGCTTATTGATTATATGACACTTAAGACATGTATCCAACAGTGGCAATATATGGGTATAATTTGGATCATGATTCAAAAAGCCATTAAAAAATTATCAGACAGGGGGATAAATTTGAAAACTGACTAGATATTTGATATTATTAACCAGTTACGGTCAGTATGGTTTTTTATGTATCTTTTTTGCAACATATACTGATATATTAACCGATGAGATGATACGGTGTCTGGGATTTGCATCAAAATAATCCAGGATGGGGCTTCCCTGGTGGCGCAGTGGTTGAGAGTCCGCCTGCCGATGCGGGGGACACGGGTTCGTGCCCCAGTCCGGGAAGATCCCACATGCCGCGGAGCGGCTGGGCCCGTGAGCCATGGCCGCTGAGCCTGCGCGTCCGGAGTCTGTGCTCTGCAACGGGAGAGGCCACAACAGTGAGAGGCCCGCGTACCGTAAAACAAACAAACAAACAAACAAAAACTGATCAGACATTGGAACAAAAAAGACAGGAAGATTACGGCAGTCTGTGAAGATAAAAGCAAAAAAAAAAAAAAAAATCCAGGATGGGTGTGTGTGTGTGTGTGTGTGTGTGTGTGTGTGCGCGCGCGCACGTGTGTGTGTTTGTGTTTGGGGGGGGGGATTTTAGTTGAAAGCAGATTGGCCATAAATTGCTCATCCTTGAAGCTGGGCAACAGAAGAGTTTGTATGGGGTTCAATATACTATTCTCTTGTGAATGTTCGAAATTGTCAATAAAGAATTGTATGTACAAGAAATACTGTGGTCTGAACGCCCAGAAAATGCCTCTGGGTGGCCTGAGGGTGTGTGTGGCCTACAGACATATTTTGTTTGGACTGTGGGACTGTTTTTAAAAAATGTTTTTTCCTTTTTGATCCAACATTTAAAAATGAGAAGAAGACTTCAGGATTTCCAGCTTCTCTTAAAAAACAGAAAGATCTGGCAACACTGGACCACAGCAACAAGCCCTGGGGTATAGCCTGCCTGCCGCCCCCCTGTCTCCCTGGCACTCACTGACTGACACAGCCTCCCTGGTCTGTGATCATTTGAGTTTGGCCCCCAGGTACAGGGCTCTTCAGAGCACTAACACAGCGCCAACACGAGGGCCAGAGTCTCACAGCCCAAACCACTAGAGCTTTGTTTTCTGACCAGTAACCAAAAGTCCCTGACAATAACTTCAAGACAAGTACTTGGAGAGTCTTAGTTTATATTACACAAAGCAGTGATTGGAAACATATGGATAGTCAAGACGGGGCAAAAGAAAACTCTGGAGTTCTTTAGTTGATTTGGCTTGGGAGTCCTGGCCAGCCCTGCCAACTTGCCTTATCATTCAGGACACAGGACTGGCTGCTGTCTTGCTCCCCAGGCCCCCAGAATGCAATGGCAGAAAGGAGATGAAAGCTCATTTAGCTCCTTACCTTTCCCCTTATTTTACAGCCGAGGGTCCAGCCAACGGAGGTTGAGTCATTCACCCAACCATCTTCCAAAGGGTCGTCAGAGGGAAAGGACAGGGGATGAAAATGTAATGTGAGACACACTCCAGAGTTACTGGATGACAATTTGTTCCTGCATGTTTTTAGTCCCTTCAAAATGTTTTTCCAGTGTGATACAGAATGGATAAACAACAAAGTCCTACTGTATCGCACAGGGAACTGTATTCAATATCCTGTGATAAACCACAATGGAAAAGAATAGGAAAAAGAATGTGTACATATGTATAACTGAATCACTTTGTTGTACAGCAGAAATTAACACATTGTAAATCAACTGTCCTTCAGTAAAAATCTAAAAAGTAAAAAATAAAATATTTTTCCAATGTGACAATGACACAAGTGCAATGTTTCCCTAGGGAAAAAAATAGACTTTGAACCTTGAATAGAACTGAAGGTTGAACCACTTGGGTTCTGGCATGGCTGTTTAACCAACCTACATGGAATAAGTGGTAACAAGATCTCCTAGCACCTGACCGACATTCCTCACTTGTACAGTTAGTTGCCTTCTCATCAGGCAACAAAACAAATCAGGCACGTCCTTCTAACTCTTCAGGTTCTGTGAACACTCAGATCCTAGGTTTTCTGTAACAGGCTCTCAGATTCATTCACTCCTTGGCCCAGCTTCACCAAGCTGAGCCAAAGGCAGTTCCCAGGGTCATAGGGTGACTGTCATATTTTCAGATCCAGCCCTCTGTGACCTTGGGCTCTCCCCAAAGTGAGCTTCCCAGTTAACAACAGACTATTCTTGAAATTTGATTAATTCAACTGCGGACACCAAAAGAAAAACAATCAAAACAACCCGGGGCGTTAACGTACATGAGCTATGACTGTGGTGGACAAATAATCCGCCCGGCTGTCCAATGGGTAGCCCCCATCATCCTCTAGTAATACCTCGTGTGCTGGCATACTTTGTTCACTTTCTCATAACCTCCAGCATACCTGAAGGTAACAACTCTTTTTTTCCCACTGAAAATGTAGGAAAACATCACCTGGTTGTGCCATCCAAGGTCTAAAGGCACCAAAGCCATCACTGGCTGGGGATTCTTAGCATCTCAGCATCTGGACTTGAGGAAATCCTTCAGGACCAACTGTCAATGGTTCTATTACATTAGTCTGATAAATGCACAGGTTGTAACTCATCCTTTGCTCACCACTGCTGTAAGAGGAAAAAAAGGTTTTAACTGAATCCCTATATGAAACATGGAGGCTTTGGGGACTTACGGGAGCATCTATGGCCAACCCCCGCTTGGCCAGAACTTGAGAACCACTGAGAGCTGTGGCAGAACAGCCGTGACTGGCAAGAGAGGGCAGAAGTCTAAACTGGGACAGTAGCCGCAGAGATGAAGAGAAGGGATGAAGGGATGAAGGAAAGAGAAGGCGGGGAGAAGGGCTTGAGAAACTAGGCAGCTAGAGACACCACAAACCAAGACAGCATCAAGACAGAACCAACCTTTGCTTTATTCATATAATAAATATTTCTTGAGCATCTAATGTGTGACATGCACCGTGCCAAACACTGAGGATACAATAGGGAGCGGAAGAGAATAAGGAGGGAACAGAGAAAGAGAAGCAAGATGGTGTCAGGATTTTTGTTTTTCTTTCTTTGAAAGGGAGGAATAGAGATGAGAACGTCAGCTCATCTGGAGAGACGTTACATCTGAGGTGAAGTCGAACGGGCACAGATAACTTGGGCTAAGGCACGGAAATGATCAGCTTTAGACGTTCACTACATCAATATACTTACTGCTCCGCTACCTTCGAAAGTAACGATCCCCTCTGATTATTGCCCACCCCTTGCCCCCTGAAAACTACAGTCACAGAGGCAAAAGCTCCCCAGATGCTTTTTTTCTTCTCATTCATGCTTAATCCTGGCCAAGGTCGCCAGGCCCCACCCCATGACAGTGGTCACTCTGAAAGCTCTTCACCCTCCTTGACAGCTGTAGAGCACCTGAAACCAACAGCCGTGCCCTTCCTCAGGAAAGCCTCTTCCATGTTAATTCTGGAGCAATTACAGAAAATTCTGTGTGAGCTTCAGGCCCAATCTAATCAGTGCTCGGCACTGCGAAGAACACCAACACCGGCGAGAATCAGTTCTTCCCAAATTACACAGCCTAGTGCTCAATGGGCACAAATCATACACCAGGCGCGGGTAAGAAGGAGATGGGGATGAATGC
>NW_006772359.1:1776455-1779830 GCF_000442215.2 Lipotes vexillifer | reverse complement strand
AATGCCGAGTAGACTGTCAGAAATGTCCACTACAGTGTCTTAAGTTTTCTCTCCAAAGCTGTGACAATTTCTTCTCAAACTTCTCTTAGCTTCCTCTGTACGCTGAGGTATACAGAATATTCTCTAAACATACATCCAGATGCCCACTGGAGCCCTCCCCTCTACCCACACTGATGGCACCTCGGGAACTTTTATAACCTCACACATACACTCCATTCCACACCCCAAAAGCAAAGAATCTGATACAGCCTCTCAGTTGACCGGAATTCAGAGAGGAAGGAAGCGATGGACAAGAATGGGGGTTGGGGAGGGATGCTCTGTATCTTGAGACTCCCTAGGTCATCCTGAGACAGGTTATGCACATCCCACCATCACGCTACCTCTGGTAAGAAGCCCATCCTGTCAAAGCACTGCTGAGCAGGAAGGAAAACACCAAGTCCTCAACAAGGAGAAAAATTTTCCAAAGTAACAGGGGACAATATTTGATTCCTAGAAAGTATTTATTCAACTTCTAAGAGCAAAACTACAACTGAACAATCGATAATTTTGGAATATATTTGTAAAAGAAAAACAAATACTCATTATTCCTCTGACTACTAAATTATTTTAAATATATTTACGCTCCCCTCCCTCCCAAAAAAAGACTAAAACTCTATTTCCAAACCTTAAAAACTGCAGTTTGGTCTAGGTTTAAGTGGTAAGGAGAAGCAGGAAGAAATTTAGGAAGAAATGCCAGAGAAGGGGCGTAATTTCTGCTCTTTAGAAAAGCATGACCTATACTTTATAACCAAGCGTGACAGATGTTTTAGTTTTAGACCTTGAACCAGAATTCTCTATGTTTTCAACACAAGCAATGTGCCCACTTCTAAACACTTAATTTGGGCTCTTTATTCTTTATACTCTTTACTATTAAACAACATCCTCAGAAACACCCAGTTTGGGGTTGAATTTAACCAGCATTTCAGATAAATAAAATATCAAAAAATCAATGTTTAATAGAACAAGTGACTTCAAATTACCACCAACATGCTAAAAGTCACTAAAATAGTATAATCTCTATATCCAGGTAACTGAAGTGACTGTGTGAAAAAATGTATAACACTTGTGTATGTATAGGCACATATCTCAATATATTATACACATGTATATTCAAATAATAAAGGAAAAGAAGAATAGAAGAAAAATCACAGTATGAGCATGATTTATACTGATGTGTAAAGAGGCAATTATTTCCGCTTCCTCACATTTTTCTGCTTTTTCAAACTTTCCACCATAATCACTCATATATATAAAAGGAAAAATAAATAACTTTATCACATACATGAAGATTTATGTTTTTACAAAGTGCATTTATCTCCTTGTCTCAAAAAAGCCAGATACTAAATATCTCAAGTTTCACACACCCTTTGGCTCCAAATTAACCCATACGATAAAAAAAAAGAAAAGAAAAACTCAGCTTCATTTCTAAGGTAAATCTGTTTCCTAAGACTAAAAAAGAAATGAGATCCCTTTTGTAATTAATATTGCTATCTATATCCTTCAAGTTTCTTTTAGTTTTATAGCTGAATGTTAATTACCTGTCTCATAAATTGGAATGCCATATCTTTCCCTTTGTTTTTTTTAATATAAATTTATTTATTTATTTATTTTTGGCTGCATTGGGTCTTCGTTGCTACGTGCGGGCTTTCTCTGGTTGCAGTGAGTAGGGGCTACTCTTCGTTGCGGTGCACAGGCTTCTCATTGCAGTGGCTTCTCTTGTTGAGCAGCACGGGCTCTAGGCCCGCGGGCTCCGTAGTTATGCCGCACGGGCTAGTTGCTCCGTGGCATGTGGGATCTTCCTGGACCAGGGCTTGAACCCATGTCCCCTGCATTGGCAGGCGGATTCTTAACCACTACGCCACCAGGGAAGTCCTGTCTTTCCTTTTAAAGCTGTCTTGTTCTCTATTTCCATAACTGTGCTTCCCCCATACAACTAAAACACGCAGCATGCAGGGGTGTGCACACTCACGCGTGCCTGCAGACACACGCACACATGCTCACGCACCAGTCCTCATATACGCATCTAAGTCTCTGACCATAAGAGCGATCACCAAGAAAATGATTCTCCTTAAACCACCAATCCTCCCTCAAAGTGTTAGGCTTCCTTTCCAGTAGCCCGTGGTATGCAGGGGAACCAAGCCTCCGGCGGCACCCTCTCTATTTCACTTTTTCACGGGAAACGCCATACAGTGTTGAAAGCAAACTCCTGATTATGCACAATGATGAAGGCAAACACTGGAGCAGATGCGTGTTTGGCACAAGATTTCCCTAATTGCATTTTACTTAGGCTACCATCAAAATTATTCAGTGTTCCCCCAAACACACATGCAGCAGAAGGAGGACACGATGACTGGAGGGATTTCTGGGTGATGGAGAGGCTGGCTGAAATGTAAAACAGGCCTCAAATAATGCAGAAAGAACATTTTCCATATTCGCAACCCTGAGAGTCGTTCCCATAAAAAACAACATAGGTCCAAGTATGTGTCTCACACAGCTACCATCTACATATTACATTTCCATATGGCCCAATTATACTGCCTAAATGCTGACTAATACCATGATCAAATGGCATTAAAGGGCTTCCCTGGTGGCGCAGTGGTTGAGAGTCCGCCTGCCGATGCAGAGGACGCGGGTTCGTGCCCCGGTCCGGGAGGATCCCACATGCCGCGGAGCGGCTGGGCCCGTGAGCCATGGCCGCTGAGCCTGTGCGTCTGGAGCCTGTGCTCTGCAGCGGGAGAGGCCGCAACAGTGAGAGGCCCACGTAGGAAAAAAAAAAAGAAAAAAATGTTATTAAAAGTACAGAGGAAATCTAGAACACCACCTATAGCTATAATATCCTGGATGCATGGTAATACAGCCCCATCTAGAAAGCATAAAATTATAGGCCACTCCTTACTCTGTTTCTAAGAGTCAGAAAATTTTTTCTTAGATGGATTTTAAAGATGCCTCTCTGCAATAACCCTCTGCTGGAGAAACCAGACTAAATCTCTATCTTTTCTGTATGCTAACCTTTCAAATAGCAGAAGGAAGTGCTCTTGTCTCTTTTTACTGTTTCCACCGCCAAGGTTTCCTATTACTAATTTTGGTTCTGCTCCTCTGACTACTCCACTTTCTCAAAGTTCTCCTTCTAATGCCGGTCAGGGAGCTAGACACAGTCCTCAAGCACTAGGCTGACCTGATGAACAACCAGTGGGACCAGGACATGTTCCCCTTAGCCCAAGATGGGTTCATTCATTTCTAGTAACCACATCACGTTTTCCGACATGCACTGCTACAGGTCCTACCTTCCCTGTCCCGTACGTGTACAACAGTCTCTTCTATTTTCCTCTTTCCCCC
>NW_006772359.1:1765983-1776445 GCF_000442215.2 Lipotes vexillifer | reverse complement strand
TAGGGAATTACATGGTGCTTTTTAAATGATATGTCACAGGTTCTGCCTGCCATCCTGGGCTGCTGAATTTATTCAGAGTTTGTACTGAACGCCCTAAAGGTCTTCTAGCCAGATGTAATATTCAGGTTCAGAAACTATTGGCAGCCACATTTTTAGGCATGTCAATTCAGGAACAAGAGAAAAATACTGAAAGGCTACAGGAGAGAAAAAAATGACACACATTAGCAAAGACAAGAGGAACCAAGCGGGCCAGGAGTTCAGAATCCTGATGGCCTTCCCAATGGGTATAATCTCTAGACAGATATATAACTACCAATGGTCTAGGAGGTATTCTGCATTTTTATAAAACTCTGACACCAATCTCCTTAAGAAACCAACGAAAAACAAACTTATGTGATCTTGAGTTGATTCCTGTTACTTACAAACGTGAGTCCTAGCTAAACAAAAAAACTGTATTCTCATGTAACAAGTGAGTGTCCCATGTAAGTTACCATGCAAGGTATTCTTCAGGTATTGAGCAATTTGTGGTATAAACTACAGATATCCCCCCAGTTTGGTGCTGATTCATTAATGAACATTTTTTTAGTGTGTTCCAACCAGCTTCAAATCCAGCCCACATATCTCATTCTTTCCCCAGGACACCTGAACATGGAACCTGCACGACTTTTCAACTGTTTTACCCTCATCTTTAGTTCGCTTCCACTAGTCTGTGAAGATTACCCTTCTCCCATGCATGTTTTCAGCCATACAATTTATCCCATAGATTGACGTCAATGAAGTAATGAATAATTTCTGCTTCCAAAACACTGGGCCATGCCCTTGGCCAAAGAATCACCCAAGGTTGGACTTTAGACAAGTCAGATCCAACCCTAGGTGTGATTTTAAATTGATAATACTTAAGGAGACAAGAAAATGTCAACACCAGCACAGGTGTTACTTACTTCAAAGGAATACACACACAAAATCTATAATTAAAAGTCAGTTTCACACCAGAGGGCAGACAGCAGAAGCAAGAAGAACTACAATCCTGCAGCCTGTGGAATGAAAACCACATTCACAAAAAGGCAGACGAAATGAAAAGGCAGAGGACTATGTACCAGGTGAAGGAACGAGGTAAAACCCCAGAAAAACAACTAAATGAAGTGGAGATGGGAAACCTTTCAGAAAAAGAATTCAGAATAATGACAGTGAAGATGATCCAGGACCTCGGGAAAAAAAAGGAGGCAAAGATCGAGAAGGTGCAAGAAATGATTAACATAGACCTAGAAAAATTAAAGAACAAAGAAACAGAGAAGAGCAATACAATAACTGAAATGAAAAATACACTAGAAGGAATCAATAGCAGAATAACTGAGGCAAAAGAATGGATAAGTGACCTGGAAGACACAATGGTGGAATTCACTGCCATGGAACAGAATAAAGAAAAAAGAATGAAAAGAAATGAAGACAACCTAAGAGACCTCTGGGAAAACATTAAACGCAACAACATTCGCATTATATGGGCCCCAGAAGGAGAAGAGAGAGAGAAAGGACCCGAGAAAATATTTGAAGAGATTATAGTCGAAAACTTCCCTAACATGGGAAAGGAAATAGCCACCCAAGTCCAAGAAGTGCAGAGAGCCCCAGGCAGGATAAACTCAAGGAGAAACACACTGAGACACATAGTAATCAAACTGACAAAAATTAAAAACAAAGAAAAATTATTAAAAGCAACAAGGGAAAGACGACAAATAACATACAAGGGAACTCCCATAAGGTTAACAGCTGATTTCTCAGCAGAAACACTACAAGCCAGAACAGAGGGACACAACATATTTAAAGTGATGAAAGGGAAGAACCTACAACCAAGATTACTCTACCCGGCAAGGATCTCACTCAGATTTGATGGAGAAATAGAAGCTTTACACACAAGCAAAAGCTAAGAGAATTCAGCACCACCAAACCAGCTCTACAACAAATGCTAAAGGAACTTCTCTAAGTGGGAAACACAAGAGAAGAAAAGGACCTATAAAAACAAACCCAAAACAATTAAGAAAATGGTAATAGGAACAAACATATTGATAATTACCTTAAATGTGAATGGATTAAATGCTCCAACCAAAAGACACAGGCTTGCTGAATGGATACAAATATAAGACCCATATATATGCTGTCTAGAAGAGACCCATTTCAGACCTAGGGACACATACAGACTGAAAGTGAGGGGATGGAAAAAGATATTCCACGCAAATGGAAATCAAAAGAAAGCTGGAGTAGCAACAATCATATCAGATAAAATAGACTTTAAAATAAAGAATGTTACAAGAGACAAGGAAGGACACTACAGAATGATCAAGGGATCAATCCAAGAAGAAGATATAACAATTATAAATAGATATGCACCCAACATAGGAGCACCTCAACATATAAGGCAAACGCTAACAGCTGTGAAAGAGGAAATAGACAGTAACACAATAATAGTGGGGGACTTTAACACCTCATTTACACCAATGGACAGATCATCCAGACAGAAAATTAATAAGGAATAATAAGCTTTGATAAGCTTTAAATAATAATTTAATATATATAATTTTATTTAAATAATTAAATAAATAATTAAATAATAAGCTTTAATTATTATAATAATAATAAGCTTTAAATGACACAATAGACAAGATAGATTTAACTGATACTTATAGGACATTCCATCCAAAAACAGCAGATTACACTTTCTTCTCAAGTGCACACGGAACATTCTCCAGGATAGATCACATCTTGGGTCACAAATCAAGCCTCAGTAAATTTAAGAAAACTGAAATCACATCAAGCATCTTTTCTGACCACAACTCTATGAGATTAGAAAATCAATCACAGGGGAAAAAAATGTAAAAAACACAAACACATGGAGGCTAAACAATATATAACTAAATAACCAAGAGATCACTGAAGAAATCAAAGAGGAAATCAAAAAATACCTAGGAACAAATGACAATGAAAACACGATGACCCAAAACCTATAGGATATAGCAAAAGCAGTTCGAAGAGGGAAGTTTATAGCAACACAATCCTACCTCAAGAAACAAGAAAAATCTCAAATAAACAATCTAACCTTACACCTAAAGGTACTAGAGAAAGAAGAACAAACAAAACCCAAAGTTAGTAGAAGGAAAGAAATCATAAAGATCAGAGCAGAAATAAATGAAATAGGAACAAAGAAAACAATAGCAAAGATCAGTAAAACTAAAAGATGGTTCTTTGAGAAGATAAACAAAACTGATAAACCTTTAGCCAGACTCACCAAGAAATAAGAGGCAGAGGACTCAAATCAATAAAATACGAAATGAAAAAAGGAGAAGTTACAATGGACACCGCAGAAATATAAACCATCATAAGAGACTACTACAAGCAACTCTATGCCAATAAAATGGAAAACCTGGAAGAAATGGGCAAATGCTTAGAAAGGTATAACCTTCTAAGACTGAACCAGGAAGAAATAGAAGCCATGAACAGACCAATCACAAGCAATGAAACTGAAGCTGTGATTTAAAATCTTCCAACAAACAAAATCCAGGACTAGATGGCTTCACAGGTGAATTCTATCAAACATTTAGAGAAGAGCTAACACCCATGCTTCTCAAACTCCTCCCAAAAATTGCAGAGGAAGGAACACTCCCAAACTCATTCTAGGAGGCCACCATCACCCTGATACCAAAACCAGACAAAGACACTACAAAAAAAGAAAATTACAGACCAATATCACTGATGAATATAGATGCAAAAGTCCTCAACAAAATACTAGCAAACAGAATCCAACAACACATTGAAAGGATCACACACCATGATCAAGTGGAATTCATCCCAGGAAGGCAAGGATTCCTCAATATATGCAAATCAATCAATGTGACGCACCATATTAACAAACTGAAGAATAAAAACCACATGATCATCACAATAGATGCAGAAAAAGCTTTTGACAAAATTCAACACCAGTTTATGATAAAAACTCTCCAGAAAGTGAGTACAGAGGGAACCTACCTCAACATAATAAAGGCCATACACAACAAACCCACAGTGAACATCATCTTCAGTGGTGAAAAGCTGAAAGCATTTCCTCTAAGATCAGGAACAAGACAAGGATGTCCACTTTCACCACTTTTATTTAACATAGTTTTGCAAGTCCTAGCAATGGCAACTAGAGAAGAAAGAGAAATAAAAGGAATCCAAATTGGAAAAGAAGTAAAACTGTCACTGTTTGCAGATGACAGGATATACTATACGTAGAAAATCCCAAAGATGCTACCAGAAAACTACTAGAGCTCAGCAACGAATTCAGTAAAGTTGCAGGATACAAAATTAATACACAGAAATCTCTTACAATTCTATAACTAACAATGAAAGATCAGAAAGTGAAATTAAGAAAACAATCCCACTTACCAACCCATCAAAAAGAATAAAATACCTAAGAAGACAGCTACCTAGGGAAACAAAAGACCTGTACTCTGAAAACTATAAGATGCTGATGAAAGAAACTGAAGATGACACAAATAGACGGAAAGATATTACACATTCTTGGATTGGAAGAATCAGTATTGTCAAAATGACTATATTACCCAAAGCAATCTACAGATTCAATCCTATCAAATTACCAATGGCATGTTTTACAGAAGTAGAACAAAAAATCTTTAAATTTGTATGGAGACACAAAAGACCCCAAATAGCCACAGCAATCTTGAGGGGAAAAAACGGAACTGGAGGAATCAGGCTCCCTGAGTTCAGACTATATTACAAAGCTACAGTAATCAAGACAATATGGTACTGGCACAAAAACAGAAATATAGATCAATGGAACAGTATAGAAAGCTCAGACATAAACCCATGCACCGATGGTCAACTAATCTATGACAAAGGAGGCAAGGATATAAAATGGAGAAAAGACAATGTCTCCAATAAGCGGTGCTGGGAAAACTGGACAGCTACACGTGAAAGAATGAAATCAGAACACTCCCTTACACCATACACAAAAATAAACTAAAAATGGATTAAGGACCTAAATATAAGACAGAACACTATAAAACTCTTAGAGGAAAACATAGGAAGAACACTCTTTGACATAAATCACAGCAAGATCTTTTTTGACCCACCTTCTAGAGTAATGGAAATAAAACCAAAAACAAACAAATGGGACCGAATGAAACTTAAAAACTTTTGCACAGCAAAGGAAACTATAAACAAGACGAAAAGACAACCCTCAGAATGGGAGAAAATATTTGCAAATGAATCAATGAACAAAGGGTTAATCTCCAAAATATATAAACAGCTCATGCAGCTCAATACTAAAGAAACAAACAACCCAATCAAAAAATGGGCAGAAGATCTAAACAGACATTTCTCCAAAGAAGATATACAGATGGCCAAGAGGCACATGAAAAGAAGCTCAACATCACTAATTATTGGAGAAATGTAAATCAAAACGACAATGAGGTATCACCTCACACCAGTTAGAATGGGCATCATCAGAAAATCTACAAACAACAAATGCTGGAGAGGGTGTAGATGAAAGAGAACCCTCTTGCACTGCTGGTGGGAATGTAAATTGATACAGCCACTATGGAGAACAGTATGGAGGTTCCTTAAAAAACTAAAAATAGAATTATCACATGACCCATCAATCCCACTACTGGGCATATACCCAGAGAAAACCATAATTCAAAAAGACACATGCACCCCAATGTTCATTGCAGCACTATTTACAATAGCCAGGTCATGGAAGCAACCTAAATGCCCATCGACAGACAAATGGATAAAGAAGGTGTGGTACATATATACAATCAAATATTACTCAGCCATAAAAAGGAACGAAATGGGGTCATTTGCAGAGACTGTCATACAGAATGAAGTAAGTCAGAAAGAGAAACAAATATCGTATATTAACGCATACATGTGGAATCTAGGAAAATAGTACAGATGAACCGGTTTGCAAGGCAGAAACAGAGACACAGAGGTAGAGAACAAATGTATGGACACCAAGGGGGAAAAGCACGGGGCAGGGGGTGGGAGGGTGGTGGTGGTGGTGTGATGAATTGGGAGATTGGGATTGACATATACACTAATATGTATAAAATAGATAACTAATAAGAACCAGCAGTATAAAAAAAAATAAAATTCCAAAAAAAGTAAATAAAAATAAAAACAATAATATAAAGTGACATTTTTCCATTCAACAACTTAAAAAAAAAGTCAGTTTCACATGAAAAGATGCACACTCAGCATTAGCCATTAAGGGAGGAAAAATCAAAATCACAGTAAGATAACAATTCACACTCATGAGAATGCCTATCGTCAAAAAGATAGATAATCACAAGTATTAGCAAGGATGTAAAGAAGCCTCATATGTCACTGATGGAAATGGAAAATGGTGCAGCTCCTTCAGAAAATAGTCTGGTAGTCCCTAAAATAGTAAACCTAGAGTTACCGTATGACCCAGCAATTTCATTCCTAGGTAAATGATAACATATGTCCACAAAAAATCTTGTACGTGAATGTGTCATACCAGCATTACTTGCAATAGCCAAAGAGTGGAAATAACCCAAGTGTCCATCAACAGGTGAATGGATAAAATATATAAATCCATACAATGTGATATTATTTGGCAATAAAAAGAAATGAAGTGCTGATACGTGCCACAACACGGATTATGCTAAATTATGCTATTTCAATTATGCATAATTGAAAACATTATGCTAAGTGAAAGAAGCTAGACACAAAAGACCATACATTGTACGATTCCACTTATACGAGAGATCCAGAACAGGCAAATCTGGAGACAAATTAGGTTAATGGTTGCCTGGGGCTGGAGATAGGTGGAGAGGTTGGGGGCGAATGAGGAGTGACTGGTAATGGTACAGAGCTTCTTTTGTTCTAAAAATGATTGTGGGGATGGTTGTCAAACTCTGTGAATATAGTAAACACTATTGAAGTGTACACTTTAAATGGATGAATTGTGTGATATGTAAATTATAGCTCACTAAAGTTGTTTAAAAGAAAAAGTCCATTAGAAGGTAATCAATCCCATTACCAGTCATGATATAAAGAAAAGGAATGTACTTGGTACCATAGGTTTTCTAGTACATGAAAATGGTCAAAATTCTAAAGTTAACATACACAACTTTCATAAAGCAGGCTATACATTTAATTTAATACAACTTGCATTATACCAGATTGGGTAGGAACAGGGGCTTTGGAATCAAAACTCGTTTGAATCCCAACTCCACCACTCAAAAGCTGAATGACCTCTGATGCTTCACTTAACTTCTCCAAGCCACAGTTTACCTATATGTAAAGTAAGGAAAGAAATAGTGCCTCTCTCATTGGATTGTTGTGAAAAATAAATGAAATAACTCATATAAACTGCTAAGCAAGGACCTGGCATAAAGCAGCACTCCAATACTAGCTTTATAAATCCACAAATACACACATACATAAAACTAACAACAAAACCAACAAGTTCTTTTTTCTTTTTTTTTAATTTTTATTTATTTATTTATTTGGGGCTGTGTTGGGTCTTCGTTTCTGCGCGAGGGCTTTCTCTAGTTGCGGCGAGCAGGGGCCACTCTTCATCACGGTGCACGGGCCTCTCACTGTCGCGGCCTCTCTTGTTGTGGAGCACAAGCTCCAGACACGCAGGCTCAGTAGTTGTGGCTCACGGACCTAGTTGCTCTGTGGCATGCAGGATCTCCCCAGACCAGGGCTCGAACCCGTGTCCCCTGCATTGACAGGCAGATTCCCAACCACTGCGCCACCAGGGAAGCCCCAACAAGTTCTTATATGCAATGTACCAAGCCTTTCAAGAGGACACAGATAACGCAGTCTCCTTCTTCAATTATAATACCAAGCAGACCAATGAAACACTGAGAAGAGATTTGTGCAGGAGACATTTAAACCAGGTCAAGTGGAAATTCCTGAATCAGAGATTAAAACGGGGGAAGGAATGGAACAAAATGGTAAGCATCTCTCACATGCAATGCTTTTGTGAGCTCATATGCAAACACCAGAGACCCATGTGGCTAGAAGTCTCAGCATTCATCAGTCAATTATGTACCTGTATGCAGAGCCACAAGGAAACATGAAAACCACTGCCTAAAAGCACAGGTGACACAAAGCATGACTATGCAGGCTCACACCCGTTTAGTACCAACCTAAGAGTAGGAGGAAATGAACAGCAAAGAGATTAGTTATATATTTTGACAAAGTCACAATAGCAAATCAAATACATAAAATCTCCAGTCTCAACATTTCTGACCACTAGCTATCAGGCTGCTCTGTATCTCATTAAAGACATAAAAAAATAAATTATCACAAAGCCTAACAACCTCCTGACAGCTCTTTGGTCTCTTTTTTCCCCAAACACAGAATAACTCCAATGACCCTGTTCTCCAAAAAAAGTAGCCAGTGAGAGGAATGTAGTGTACAGAATGACACAGACTTGAAGTATCTGTGCTCTTTCTTTTTATACTGTATAAAACAAAATCTTTAAAACTTGGCAGTCAGTTGATGATATTTAAAACGAGATAATAAAAGTCAAGGTCTTTCGCTATTGCTTCACTGGTGAATTCTGCCAAACATTTAAAGAATTAATGCCAACCCATCCCAAACCCTTCCAAAAACTTAAAGAGGAGGAAACACTTCCAAACTCATGAGGCCAAAATTACCCTACCAAAGCCAGACAAGGGCACTACAAGAAAAGAAAATTACAGGCCAATATCCCTGATGAAATAGATGTAAAAGTCATCAACAAAATACTAGCAAACCAAATTCAATAGCGCATTAAAAGGATCATAAAACATAATCAAGTAGGATTTATCCCTGGATATAAGGACAGTTCAACATAAGCATACATGTGAGACACCACATTAACAGAATGAAGGGGAAAAAACATACAATCATCTCAATAGATGCAGGAAAAGCAGTTGACAAAATTCAACATCTTTTCATGATAAAAACTTTCAACAATTTAGGTATAGAAGGATATCTGACAAGCCCACAGCTAACATCATTCTCAATGGTGAAAAACTGAAAGCTTTTCCTCTGAGGTCAGGAACAAGACAAAGATGCCCACTCTCAACACTTCTATTCAACATATTATTGGAAATTGCACCCAAAGCAATTAGGTAAGAAAAAGAAATAAAAAGTATCCAAATCAGAAGGGAAGAAGTTAAATTGTCTCTGCAAATGAAATGATCTTGTATCAGAAAACCCTAAAGACTCCACAAAAAAAACTGTTAGAACTACACATACAAAAATCAGTTGCATTTCTATACACAAACAATACCTATGCAAAAAAGAAATTAAGAAAACAATCCCATTTATAATACCATCAAAAAGAATAAAATACTTCGGAATAAATTTAACCAGGGAGGTGAAAGATCTACACACTGAAAACTATAAAGCATTGATGAAGGAAACTGAAGAAACAAATAAATGGAAAGATACCCCATGTTCAAAGATTGGTAGAATTAATATTGTTAAAATGTCCCATAACTACTCAAAGTGACCTACAGATTCAGGGCAATCCCTTTCAAAATTCCAGAATTCCAGGCATTTTTTCACAGAAATAGGAAAAGAAAACTAAAATGCATTTGGAACCACAAAGGATCCCAAATAACCAAAGCAATCTTGAGCAAGAAAGAACAAAACTGGAGACATCACACTTCCTGATTTTAAAATATTTTACAAAGCCACAGTAATCAAAACAGTATGATATTTGCATTAAAAGCAGACATATAGGCCACTGGAACAAAATAGAGGGCCTCGAAATAAACCAATGCATATGTGGCCAATTAATTTATGACAAAGGAACCAAGAATATACAATGTCTCTTCAATAAATGGTTTGGGGAAAACTGGATATCCACATTCAGAAGAATGATACTGAACCCTATCTCACACTATATATAAAAATCAACTCAAAATTGATTAACAACTTAAACATAAGACATGAAACTATAAAACTCATAGAAGAAAACATAGGGAAAAAAACTGCTATACCTTGGTCTGGGCAATGATTTTTTTGGATCTGACACAGCTAAGATAAGAAAAAATAAATAAGTGGGACTATATCAAACTAAAAAGCTTCTGCATAGCAAAGGAAACCATCATCAGAGTGAAAAGTTGACCTATGAAGTTTGAGAAAATATTTGCAAATCATTACCAGAGGTTAATATCCAAAATATATAAAAGAATATATATCAAACAACTCAATACCAAAAGAAGAAGATAACTGAATTTCAAAATGAGCAAAGGCCCTGAATAGATATTTCTCAAAAGAAGACATACATAGGGCCAACATGCATATGAAAAGGGGCTCAACATCACTCATCATCAGAGAAATGGAAATCAAAATCACCATGAGATATCACTTCACACCTGTTAGAATGGCTATTATCAAAAAGACAAAAGATAACAAGTGTCAGCAAGGATGTAGGGAA
>NW_006772359.1:1744381-1765973 GCF_000442215.2 Lipotes vexillifer | reverse complement strand
AGGGAAAAGGGAACCCTTGCACATCAAGTGGGAATTTGTACAGCCATTAAGGAAAACATTGTGGAGATTGCTCAACAAATTAAAAATACAACTACCAGACCTCCCTGGTGGCACAGTGGTTAAGGATCCACCTGCTAATGCAGCGGACACAGGTTCGAGCCCTGGTCCAGGAAGATCCCCCATGCCGCGGAGCAACTAAGTCCATGGGCCACAACTACTAAGCCTGCACTCTAGAGCCCGTGAGCCACAATTACCAAGCCCTTGTGCCACAACTATTGAAGCCAACGCACTGCAACTACTGAAGCCTGCGTGCCGCAACTACTGAAGCCCGTGCACCTAGAGCCCATGCTCCACAACAAGAAAAGCCACCACAATGAGAAGCCCACATACCGCAACGAAGAGTAGCCCCTGCTCACCACAACTAGAGAAAGCCTGCGCGCAGCAACGAAGACCCAATGCAGCCAAAAATAAAAAATAAATTAAAAAAAAATAGAACTACCATATGATTCAGCGATCCCACTTCTGGGTATACATCCAAAAGAAATGAAATCTGGATCTTGAATAGATATGTACACTCCCATGTTCACTGCAGCATTATTCAAAATAGCCAAGATATGGAAATATGGAACAACCTAAGTGTCCATCAACAGATGAATGGATAAAGGAAATGAGGTTTTATATATATGTCAATATTATTCAGCCTTGAAAAAGAAGGCAATTTGTCCTTGAAAAGAAAGCAATCCTGCTATTTGCAACAAATGGAAGAACCTGGAGGACATTATATGCTAAGTTAAATACACCAGACACAGAAAGACAAATACTGCATGAGCTCACTTATGTGGAATGTACACAAGTCAAACTCATAAAAGAAGAGAGTAGAATGATGGTTGCCAGGGGCAGAGGGTGGGGAAAATGAGCAGGTGTTGGTCAAAGAGTACAAAGTTTCAGTTATACAGTATGAATAAGATCTGGATATCTAATATACAACATGGTGACTATAGATAATAATACTGTACTGTATTTCAATACTGTATTGAAATTTGCTAAGAGAGCAGATCTTAAGTATTCATACCACAAAAAAAGGTAACTATGTTACGTGATGTGTGGTCATCATTCCACAATGTATATGTACATCATGTTGTATACCTTAAATATAAACAATGCTTATTGGTCAATTATACCTCAATAAATCTGGGGGAAAAATAAAAAGTCAAGATCTTTGCTCTAAAAAGCACAGCAAATTAAACTTAAAAATAAATAAAGGTGTACGATTCAAAATAGTGCAAAATAGTGACCCATGTAACATTTTTAGTTGAAGAATTATACTTCTGTGTCTTCAATATGGACAATTAATCATTTTCACCTTTGTGAACTACTATAGTGTACTGTAATGTCTGAACCATATTTCTCAGTATCATAAATATCTTTAAAAAGTATAAAACACAATCACCTTCATTATAAACTTAGAACACTTAGAATAAAATGTTTTATTTATTCCTAGCGTCTCAATCTAAACATACGGTGATTCTCTAAGTGCCATGGGCCACTGAGCAGTATGAACATCATTTGTAGAATGATGTTTAGAGAAGACCTATTTTGTGCCTGACCCTGGGCTATATGTAACTCACCAGGAACTCAAAAAATTGGTAAGCGCATCCCGTCCCCACACCTCTTCACGCACCCAGTTTTCTCACTCTGCCTTGCAAACAAGTTCCAAATGTGCTTTCCCAGACTACCCCAACTGGCCCTGGCCTTGCCCGTACTGCACCCCTTCCTAGTTCACCCACTGGCAGCTCCAGCTATGCCAAGGGAAGCAGCAGTTCTTGTGTCCACATTTCGTTGCATGTATCATGTTGTTTGTATGTATCTACATCCTAAAGTTACACACCAACAAGCTGTGTCCATGTAAACAAGGAACGCATGTGAATTACAAAAAGCAGAGCTCATGACATCATTTGGGGTCTCTGATTTCATTAATTCCAGCTTCATTTGCTGATATTTTGAACTCTCCAGAATGAAAATCTGGAATGGAAAATGAAAAGACATTTCCAAGGTTATGCCGCAAATCATCAGAAAGATCTGGGCCAGTGGACAGACAGGTTTCCTGACCTGACAGCTGCTCCTCTATCCGCTGGGACCTGCCATTTCAAAATTATCATCTGCAGTTGAACACCTAAGGAGTGATACAAATTGCTAGAATCTAAGTGGAACATGTGAAGACACTGGCTCGCAGATGGCATATTCTTGTAGCTCACTCTGGGCTGTGCATCCTGTTGTGTTCACAGATGTGTCCCGGGTGTCTAGCACAGCACTGGACACACAGGAATTCTGATTTGAATGAGTGGATCAAACAATTAGGATACTCAGGGAAATATCTAACATCCAAAGGGGCTTTGGAAATAAAAGTAATCAAAGAAACACATCATCAAAAAAAAGTGTCAAAGATGGAAGATGCCTCATTTTTTAATTAATTTTCTAACTTCCTTGAGTTATTCTAGATTTTATTTTATACTTCAGGACTGTTTGAGTTTGTTTTAAATATAAAAATCAGAGTCAACAGAAGTCCATCTCGACTGCTCACTTGTGTAGTTGCCTGTGTTTCCTATGGCTCAATTTCTTTACCTGTAAAATGGGGATAATAATTGTATCTATATCACAGAGTTATTATAGGTTAAATAAATTGGAAACTGGTAAGCACTACATAAGTGTTACCTATCAATATAATTAAACACCCATTCATTCATGTATTAGAAAAAAGAGGGCCTTCCCTGGTGGCGCAGTGGGTAAGAATCCGCCTGCCAATGCAGGGGACATGGGTTTGAGCCCTGGTCCGGGAAGATCCCACATGCCGCGGAGCAACTAAGTACGTTAGCCACAACTACTGAGCCTGCACTCTGGAGCCCGTGAGCCACAACTACTGAGCCCAACTGTCACAACTACTGAAGCCCGCGCACCTAGAGCCCGTGCTCCACAACAAGAGAAGCCACCCAATGAGAAGCCCGCGCACTGCAACGAAGAGTAGCCCCCGCTCGTCGCAACTAGAGAAAGCCCGCGCACAGCAACCAAGACCCAACACAGCCAAAAATAAAAATAAATAAATAAATATCTTTTAAAAAAGGAAAAAAGATAAGAGGATGGAAGGAAGGGCATGGGCTGCCAGCAGCATCTAGCTCTGTTTCCACTAAGCCAGGGTTCAGCAAATATGTTCTGCAAAGGGACAGATAGTAAATATTTTAGGCTTTCCGGGCCATATGGTCTCTGTCACACCTACTCAACTCTGCCACCACAGTGTGAAAGCAGCCAGAGGCAGTATATGAATGAACAGGCATGGCCACATTCCAATAAAACTTTATTCATGGACACTGAAATTGAATTTCATATAGTTTTCTTATATCACAAAGTGTTATTCTCCTTATGATTTTTTTTCAACCATTTAAAAATATAAAACTCAGTCTTAGCTAAAGGCAGTGGTCCCCAACGTTTTTGGCACCAGGGACTGGTTTCGTGGAAGACAATGCTTCCATGGACCAGGGGTGGGGTGATGGTTTCGGGATGATTCCAATGCATTATATTTACTCACACTGTATCTCTATTATTATTACATCAGCTCCACCTCAGATCATCAGGCATTAGATGCCAGAGGTTGGGGACCCCTGGCTTAAGGGACAAACAAAAGAGGCAGTGGACCAGATTTGGTCTTTGGGTCCTGAGGTGCTTGCCACTGTGCTAAGCACCAGGTATACACACTTTGCTCAACTGCATTTTATATTCATCTGAACTGTCCGGTTTGCTGAATGATCACAATCCCCTGCCTTGGACCCTGACGTTTAATCTCTTATTTCTAACCTTCAGAGAGAGAGATTTGAACCAATATTTGATGAACTATCTAACCTACTTAATGAGAACAAGCTTCAATTTATCTATTTTAGCACTGGTGTTCCTCTTTATAAACCAATTCCTAAAGTTCACATTTATAATCATAAACGTCAGGCCTCCACTCTGAGTTTCAGCCTCTTCATTCTGCGCCCCACCGTGCACTACGTCCAACATGACAAATTTATTTCATTACATTCAGTAGTCAGGGATATTTCTAGCAGTGGGGGAGAAAAACAAAAACCAAAACCCTGGAATATATCTCTTTTCTGTACAAGCTTCCTCATCTTAAACAGACATCTGTTTAATCTTATCAGAAGTATTTTTTTAGAGAGCGCAAAGACTTTGCAAAGCAAGAGTGAGAGAACACGTAAGTGAGCACTCTGGTCTTGGGGGGAAGTCACATTACCCATCCTGAGTACCCACCTCTCTACATATGATATTAATGGACACCATATTTTCCATCTTGATTAAATAACTGGTGATGTAAAAACAAAGCATTACTTGAATACACTTGAATCACCAGAACAGGACCTCAGGACTCCAACATTGTTCATTGCTCCACACATCTCTAAAGTATTTTGAGATCTTCGCTAATAAACAGTTTGTAAAACCTTTATATTATTACTACGAAAAATGACAAATGATTCATTAGTATGTATGAGAACTTCACTATCCTACCCTTTAGAAACACCCCTTCCAATTTAAACTTGACCTTGACTTTTACTATTCCTGTGTATTGAAATGAGCTCATCTCATGAGAATGCCTTCAAAGCCAGAATTAAGAACATGGGAACATCTACACAATCACAGATGTTGTGAGAATTAATACCATTAGGGAGATTCCAGGAGGTGAATCATTACATTAGTTCAAAAGGAAACCATGATCCCTAGGATCCGAGACCAAGAGTCAGCTTTTAGGCAAAACTTCATTACTTCATTATGGTTCTTGAAGAGTGAAAAGACCAAAAGAAAACAAAAAAACAAAAACTGATATAAATGTATATTGCACTATCTGATCAAGCCTAGAGCTTTCTAAATGAACCTACGCCAGAATACAATGACATCCACCTGATAAAAACAACAACTTTTGAACTGTATGCTGCTGAATTCCAATGTATTGAAAACTGGACGATTCTCACTCTACTTTCATTATGTTAAAAGTGATGGCTAACTTTTCTGAGATCAAAACCAAAGCTCAAAGATTCCTAGTGACTCTGGGTCCCTTTTTTCAGAATCATCTCTAATAGCAGGGAAGAAGGGCCAGACCTGGGCACTCCCATCAGAGGGCCTCCTGTGCCCCTCCACCAGCCATGCTCTTCCCAGAAGACAAGCAGATGCACATGCACACAGGCCAGCCCTACCCCTCTCCAGAACACACCCAGGTACGCTGGCCCTAGTGCAAAGCCCCTCCAAAGACTTTCTTAGTTCTGTTCTACCAAGCGTGGGGTTAGAGACTGTGCACTCTTATGCCCCAGGGCAGCCACCTGTGGGGTTTGTAGAGGGCGCTTGTTTATGTAGGTCATAGGGTCCACAGTCCAAGATGGAGCTGGGGGTGGGGGGATAAGGATGGGCCATGGGCTAGGGGCTGGCTACCCCTCACCTCCAGGATCCCTTGTGGTATTTCAAGGAGTCTAATCATTCTAAATCTGAATCCAGTTTAACAGGTCATTATGAAAGTTTATTTGTTAAGGTAGGAGAATAAAACATCTTTTATTTTATAATTTATTAGGTTGATTTACAACTTTTTATAAATTTATATATTTAGACATAGGTTATATAAGCCTTATTTTGTACTCTTGCCTCAGACCAGCTTTTCTACAAAAAGAGACAGTGGATATTTAAAACTAAATTTTTTTTAAAAGTTGCTAGGCATATATTCCCATTCCAGAAATCATGAAAAAATCTTTTTGAGTTACGGTTTGTTTACCGTGTTAAAAATGAATAATGAGGGAATTCCCTGGTGGTCCAGTGGTTAGGACTCCACGCTTTCACTGCCAAAGGCGTGGGTTCAGTCCCTGGTTGGGGAATCAAGATCCCACATCCCACAAGCTGCAGGGCGTGGCTGGAAAAAAAAGAATAATGAGAATGGATAAAGAAGAGGTGGTGCGTGCGCGTGCGCGCACGCGCACGCGCACACACACACACACACACACACACACACACACACACACACAGGAATATTACTCAGCCATAAAAAAGAATGAGATGATGTCATTTGCAACAACATGGATGGACCTAGAGACTGTCATACTAAGTGAAGTAAGTCAGAGGGAGAAAGACAAATACCATGTGATATCACTTATATGTGGAATCTAAAATATGACACAAATCTACAAAACAGAAACAGAGACGTAGAGAACAAATCTGTGGTTGAGGGTTGGGGGGTGCAGCTAGGGGGAAGGGATGGACTGGGAGTTTGAGATTAGCAGATGCAAACTATTTTATACATACACACACACACACACACACACACACACACACACACACACACACACACAATATGTATGTATGTATGTTTATATGTATATATATGTGTATAACTGAATCACTTTGCTGTCCACAGAAACTAACACAACATTGTAAATCAACTATACTTCAATAAAATAAGTTTAAAATAAATTCACAAGAAGCCTATGAATATTCTTTTTTTAAAAAAAAAAAAAGAATAATGAAAAGCAACAGGATGCCTGGGTCAACTTATGTCCACGTCTGGGGTTGCTCTTCAGGCACTGCTGCTCCATGCGCCCCCATCCCCCCAGCTGCATCCTCCACCTCTCCACCAGAAGACATCTAGGAGATACAAACGCTCCTACAACCCAAGCAGTCACATCAGGCATTCTAAAATATACATGCATCTGATCCCCCGGACTCCACATGAATGATTCCCCTCCACCGGCACTAAGGGTCATGGCTAAAATATATTTGGATTTTTTAAGGGAAGAATTTCAGTACCTCCTTGGAGGTCAGTCGTTCAAGGGACTTCTAAGTTAGCTATTCTGCAAAGCTGACAGTCTTTGTTTGAATGTTGATTATCATAAAACGTCACTTAAGAAGCAGTTTTCATGGAAACAAAACCAGCATTTAGAATACCCCTAAATCTTCCCTGTCTTTACCACTATTATAGGATATAATTACCATATGTCCTACATTTTCCAAGACAGCTCCAATTTCATGTGTTTTATTACATTAAATTAATAGATAGACTTGTACTGAATTTTAAAATTTTTCTTTTTTTACATTTTTCAAATTTATACAACTGAGTACATATTTTTTCGTAATCAGAAAAAATAAAACTTCCCTTAATATATATATAATATAAATATACATATATATTATATCCACACAAAAATCTGCACACAAATGTTTATAGCATCTTTATTCATAACTGCCAAAACCTGGAAGCAACCAAGACATTCTTCGGTCTGTAACTGGATAAATAAACTAGGGTAGGTCATACAATAGAATATTACTCAGCGCTAAAAAGAAATGAGCTATCAAACCACAAAAAGACATGGAAGAGCCTTAAATGTGTATTACTAAGTGAAAGAAGACAATCTGAAAAGGCTACATAGTGCATGATTCCAATTATACGACATTCTGGAAAAGGCATAAAAAGATCAGTGGTTGCCAGGGATTAGGGAGGAGGGAGGGATAATTAGGTGGAGCACAAAGGATTTTTAGGGCAGTGAAACTCTTCTATAGGATACTATAATGCTGGATACAGATCATTATGCATTTGTCAAAACTCACAGAATGTACAACACAAAGAGTGAACCCTGATATAACTATGGACTCTTGGTGATAACGACGTGTTGATACAGGTTCACAGATTCTAACAACTGACCCACTCTGTGGGCGGGGGCGGGGGGCCGTGGTTTGAAGAGGAGAGGCTGGGGGTCGGGGTAGGGGTGAGGGACAGGAGGTGTGCAGGAATTCTCTGTGCTTTCTGCTCAGTTTTGCTGTGAACCCAAAACAACTATAAAAAATAATTCGATTCATTTTTATACACACACAGAGACACAGATACACACACACACAGACACACACACACACAGACACACACACACACACACACACGGGCTAGTCAGAACACATGAGTTGATTCAGGGCTCCCATTGATGATGACTCTGCTGCCAGCACTGGACAGCCATTCCCTCCAGGTCCTTGCTGGTAAGTCTTGGTTTCTTCTACGGTGTGGAGTGATCCTAATGCATACCAACAAGCTACAGGCCTTATTTCAAAACTAGTAAGACTGAGCTGTCTGGAGATGGCCCTGCTTCTCAAGGGGCTGTTTCTAGTGAAGTAACAAATAGCCCAACACAGATCACCGCTCACCTCCAAAGCGAAGCCACCCGCTGGGGAGAGCGCCTCTGAGGTGATGTGACAGTAAGAAGGGCTTTCACAAGAGCAGCAGAGACAGGCCGGGGTTATCTAAACACAGCAAGTCACACCATATGCCAAAGAGACAAAGAGGAGAACCTTCGCTGTATTTTCTAGGACAGGAGAACTCATTGTCCAACCCAACTGAGAAAACAGATGTGATTACATTTCTCCACATAAATGAACTTACCTAGAGGATAAGAGGGTAGTAAAAGGTGCTAGACATGAGAATAAATATTGACTAAGGCATCTATCTTGGGGAGGGGACACATGTTCCTTTGGCTGTCAGCTGAAAATTTTTGTTATCCGAATTTGAGAGGTTACCAAAAGAGGTTACCAAAAGGATGCAGGACGCGTGGAATTCATTAACAGCTATCTATGAAAGGATGTCCTAATTAGGAAAACAACACGCCACATGACAGCATCAGCAAGCCCGAAAAGAGGGCCTGGGCAGAGTTGGGGGAGCCTTATAAACTGAAAGAGATTAAGACAGTGTAGCCGAGTACAAACAGATGGAGCATTCTCCCCGCTAGATTTAAAATTCATCAGCAATATGCCTTTTTCCCCCTTAACGGCTGCGAAATTGATTGGGATACAGGCTAATAGAGGTCCCCAAGGTGCTAAACGAAATTAGAGGAAGTCCTCTAATTACGGCTAGCAGTTAATTATTATATGATGGGAATTGTAATCAAAGTAACAGATACACTATTATTTTCCATCTTCTCTGCGAAACACATCTAACGGAGTCTCTTCAGAGGAGGAGAGAGGCCAGCTTTGGGATTCAAGTAAGTTGCTTCCTATCTCACGCAAATAAAACCCAAGCAAGAAGCTCCTGCAGGTGATTTGGGCTGTGGGCTCGCTCCCTACTCTTTCTGCCTTTCCACACAAGCTCTTGCAGTTCTTCAACCCATGCCCAATTCCCTCTGCCTGAACGTTCTTTCCCAAGATTTCTACAAGGCTTGTTCCCTCCGTCCGTACAGATCTCAAGATGACACCTCCTCTGAGAGGTACTCCCAGCCCCCCTCCCCGGTCTAAAATAGATACCCCCATCCATCAGTGCCTATCCTCTTCCATCTCACTTTCGCCACCTGAAACTTGTTTTCTACTGTCTCCTCCTGGAATGTCAGCTCCATGGAAGCAGAGATTCGGTTCATCTCATTCCCAATGTATCTGGTTCAGAGCTGGTCCTCAATAAGTCTGATTAAGCTAATGGGGAAAAAATAACCTCTTCTGTCCCCTTCACCTAAGGGAACAACATTTTAGCAAGACCAGTATGAAGACCAGGCAGATAAGAGTCTACGTTCAATTCAGCTAAAGATCTGTGATGCTACATCGAAAAGGTAATGAATGGCAACTAAGATTGCTGAGGCATCTTTTATGCACTAAGCAGTGTGTTTAGCTCTGAAGAGATATTATCTCTTTAAAAAGGACTATCATGCTCTTTTATAAATGTCAGTTTAATACGACAAAAACTGAGGCAGGGAAGTTGGCTTGGCCAAAGCCACAGAGACAAGACCAAGTTCTTACACAGGTCTTTTTTTTTTTTTTTTAACATCTTTATTGGAGTATAATTGCTTTACAATGGTGTGTTTCTACTTTATAACAAAGTGAATCAGCCATACATATACATATATCCCCATATCTCCTCCCTCTTGCTCCTCCCTCCCACCCTCCCTATCCCACCCCTCTAGGTGGACACAAAGAACTGAGCTGATCCCCCTGTGCTACGCGGCTGCTTCCCACTAGCTATCTATTTTACGTTTGGTAGTGTATATATGTCCATGCCACTCTCTCACTTCGTCCCAGCTTACCCTCCCCCCTCCCCGTGTCCTCAAGTCCATTCTCTATGTCTGCGTATTTATTCCTGTCCTGTCCCTAGGTTCTTCAGAACCTTTTTTTTTTTAGATTCTGTATATATGTGTTAGCATACGGTATTTATTTTTCTCTTTCTGACTTACTTCACTCTGTATGACAGACTCCAGGTCCATCCACCTCACTACAAATAACTCAATTTTGTTTCTCTTTATGGCGGAGTAATATTCCATTGTATATATGTGCCACATCTTCTTTATCCATTCATCTGTCGATGGACACTTAGGTTGCTTCCATGTCCTGACTATTGTAAATAGAGCTGCAATGAACATTTTGGTACATGACTCTTTTTGAATTATGGTTTTCTCAGGGTATATGCCCAATAGTGGGATTGCTGGGTCATATGGTAGTTCTACTTTTAGTTTTTTAAGGAACCTCCAAACTGTCCTCCATAGTGGCTGTATCAATTTACATTCCCACCAACAGGGCAAGAAGGTTCCCTTTTCTCCACACCCTCTCCAGCATTTATTGTTTCTAGATTTTTTGATGATGGCCATTCTGACTGGTGTGAGATGATATCTCATTGTAGTTTTGATTTGCATTTCTCTAATGATTAATGATGTTGAGCATCATTTCATGTGTTTGTTGGATATCTGTATATCTTCTTTGGAGAAACGTCTATTTAGGTCTTCTGCCCATTTTTGGATTGGGCTGTTTGTTTTTATGATATTGAGCTGCATGAGCTGCTTGTAAATTTTGGAGATTAATCCTTTGTCAGTTGCTTCATTTGCAAATATTTTCTCCTATTCTGAGGGTTTTCTTTTCATCTTATTTATGGTTTCCTTTGCTGTGTAAAAGTTTTTAAGTTTCATTAGGTCCCATTTGTTCATTTTTGGTTTTATTTCCATTTCTCCAGGAGGTGGGTCAAAAAGGATCTTGCTGTGATTCATGTCATAAAGTGTTCTGCCTATGTTTTCCTCTAAGAGTTTGATAGTGTCTGGCCTTCCATTTAGGTCTTTAATCCATTTTGAGTTTATTTTTGTGTATGGTGTTAAGGAGTGTTCTAATTTCATTCTTTTACATGTAGCTGTCCAGGTTTCCCAGCACCACTTATTGAAGAGGCTATCTTTTCTCCATTGTATGTTCTTGCCTCCTTTATCAAAAATAAGGTGATTGTATGTGCGTGGGTTTATCTCTGGGCTTTCTATCCTGCTCCATTGATCTATATTTCTGTTGTTGTGCCAGTACCATGCTGTCTTGATTAATGTAGTCCTGTAGTATAGTCCGAAGTCTGGGAGCCTGATTCCTCCAGCTCCGTTTTTCGTTCTCAAGATTGCTTTGGCTATTCGGGGTCTTTTGTGTTTTCACACAAATTGTGAAAGTTTTTGATCTAGTTCTGTGAAAAATGCCATTGGTAGTTTGATAGGGATTGCATTGGATCTGTAGATTGCCTTGGGCAGTATAGTCATTTTCACAGTGTTGATTCTTCCAATTCAAGAACATGGTATATCTCTCCATCTGTTTGTATCATCTTTAATTTCTTTCAGCAGTGTCTCATAGTTTTCTGCATACAGGTTTTTTGTCTCCTTAGGTAGGTTTATTACTAGGTATTTTATTCTTTTTGTTGCACTGGTAAATGGGAGTTACACAGGTCTTTTTGCACCAGAAAGCACTATTAAGAGGATGCGGAGAAAAGGGAAATCCTCATACACTGTTGATGGGAATGTAAATTGGTGCAACCACCATAGAAAACAGTATGGAGGTTTCTCAAAAAACTAAAAATAAAACTACCACATGACCCGGCAATCCCATTCCTGGGTATATTCCCGAAAAAAACAAAAACAGTAATTCAAAAAGATACATGCACCCCAATGTTCATAGCAGCATTATTTACAGTAGCCAAGATATGGAAGCAACCTAAGTGTCCATCAACAGATAAATGGACTAAGAAGATGTGGTACATATATACAATGGAATATTACTCATCCCTAAAAGAGAATAAAATCTTGCCATTTGCAACAACATGGGTGGACTTGGAGGGTGTTATGGTAAGTGAAGTAAATCAGACAAAGACAAATACTATATGATATCACTTATATGTGGAATCTAAAAAAATACAAACTAGCAAATATAACAAAAAAGGAACAGACACACAGATACAGAGAACAAGTGGTTACCAGTGGGGAGAGGGAAGGGGGTGAGAGGTAATATAAGGGTAGGGAATTAGGAGGTACAAACTTTTATGGATTAAAATAAGCTACAAGGATATACTGTACAAGACAGGGAATATAGCCAACATTTTACAATAATTGTAAATGGAGTATAAACTTTAAAAATTGTGAATCCCTATAGTATACACCTATAACTTATGTAATATTATACATCAATACTTCAATAAAAAGTAAAAACAATTTTTTAAAGCATTGTTAAGGGTCCATGCTTTCATTTGCTTTTTTGCTTCCTTTCTCTCTTCCTTTTTCCTCCCACGTTTTTTCTTTCTTTTGAAAAAAATAAGAAAAGTAGAGATCAATATATAAACATCTTTATACCCGCCACCTGAAATAAGCATATTACATTTTGTCAGATTTGCTTCAGGTTGCCTTTTTTTTCAACCAGAAATTTAAAAATTGCCCACAAAGTTCATTCTCATTTTCTCTAAAATGAACCAGAAATCATATCACCTATTCTGTCTGTCAAAATTTAGACAAAGAAAAGGTTGGCAAGACATCTTGCCACTTGTAAAGCTATAGCTATGTATAAATTAAAAGCATTCCTTAGCATCAATTTGGGATCATTATTCCTACTCTTCAGAACATCATGTTAACTGCCTGAATACCTTAAACTCACACTATAGATCTCAACACGGTGTCTCTAAAGTATTACAATCACACTGACCAAAGCAGCTCTTGGTTTCACAGAATGTCCAACATCCCCTGCCAGCAATGAGATGACAGGACCAAGACTTGATGAAACCTCGTTCAATTTACAATTTATGACTGTCCTCAATGGCTGGATGCCAACACTTCACGTTCTAAATCTTTTGAGGGAAGTCTTACCCATCAAAGGCAGCTCTGTATAAAACAAAATCTCTCTCTACAGAAAGAAACTCTTTCATTCCACTCCAGAAATCAGAATGTGAAGATGCCGGGGCTGCTTTCTGGCAGGGAAAGTGAAAGAAATGTAGAAGAAAGGACGGGAGAGGCAGATCAGAAGGGGCAGAGGCAACAGGTTTCAACACTGACAATTGACTGGGAACAAAGGGACAGCAGCCTTTTCCACTGCTAACTTATGGAGTAAATGCACCAGAAAGTTCCTGATAAATATCTAAGCAAGTTACAGCCTCCCTCTGTGCAGATATGCACAGACTCTGAGCCCCTCCCACTGCAGTGGAAGACCAGGCACCAATGTCCCGCCTTCCCTTCCACACACCCCCGCCCCCCACTGAGGCAGAATTGGACCTAGGGTCACAGGAAGTGCCCAATCTTTGCAAGCAAATGTCAATCTTCAGGGCAAAGAAAATGTCTTTGTTCTTTAGAACCAGGGTTAAAATTGGGTTGAAATGACGGCATACATTCACTAATTTGAACTCACAAAGGAAGCACCTATTTTCACGAAGGCCTAGAAATTTTTGAAACAATCTTACTTTTTATGCTGTCCTTCTGAATGAGTAACCATGGAGGAGGTGGGCCTGAGGGAGACCTGGCCGCTTTCCCACACAAGGGTAATGGTTTACGTTACAGATAGAAGTGTGCAGATTCTTCTAAATAAACCACCACGTAATTTTAATCCACTAAAAAATGAAAACGAACGTAGCCCTGGGAAGGAGCCCACATCTTTTCTATCCTCCCTTACCTCCAAAACACCTAAGCATGTGGCCAGGCACATGGGTAAGTGGTGGAAGTGTCAGCATTGCTAAATGCTTGCTGAGGCATCCTCAAAGCAACATTCATTGTTGCTGGGTCCGAAGATTACTTGGTGTTCCCTTAGTGAAGGAGAAAAATTATGCCAATTATAATAACCAGGGCCTTGACCATTTGGGGAAATTATTTAGTGTGACATGAAAATATGGAGCTGATCACTTGCCCTGTGTCACTGATGAAGAAAAAAGAAATGTAAACATTGGCATCTCTTGTCACCAAGCTCTGTCTCTTCTCAAACAGTTAAAGACACTGCCAGAAACTACAAAGAACTAGCAAAGCCAAAGTTAATTCCCCAAGATGGAACTGGTTGCTTTCCTCATTAATGCTAACTACGTGTGATAAAAAGTACTAACTTTTATTATTATAGATCTTTAACATTTTAGACATGACATTGATATGCCCACATATACGATTCGTCTATAAAGCAATGAAATTATTTTTTATACTGGCTTAGATAAGTTCTGTCTGTAAAATTTCAACCAGCATATTCTTAAATTCTTTGTACCATTTCAAACTGCAGTGGCTTTAGGCTATATAACAATCTATAAATGCTAAACAAAGAATAAATTAAAGTTTAGGTCAACTAGATTAAATCATTGTATCCAGTATATTATTGCTTCCAATCCCAAGGCAAAGAAAGGAAATTGCTTCCTTTGGCAGGCAGAATGACTTGTTTGGATCCACTGGGGGGAAGAAAATATTTCCTTCCATCTAAATCAGCCTGCCTCCAAAAGTTTCTATTTCTCATAACAAAGGTTGCAAAATATGAAAGTTGTAAAAATGTAGGATTTCATGTGTTGAGAATATGCTATAGCCCAAGAGATAAGTAAACCATAGCAATTAAAAAGAGGTGTTATCTGAAATTGTCCAAACTTAAATTCAATATGACATTTAGGATTATTAAAACCCATTAAGATGTTTAACTTTGATTTCATAAAAGCAAAGTGAGTTACTCCCTGCACAAATAGGAATGTCTTTCCCTGGGTCATCAAAGACAAGATATCTGCTCATAAATGTCTCTCACAAATTTTATTTATTCCCTTAACTCAAATAAAGCTCATTTAACTTTTTCCTTGGAAAAGAGACCTTTTTCAAAGCATGTGGACATTTCATGGATTTTCAATGGCTCTTGATCATGTTCTTGCATACATATAATTCACATACCCTGGTTCTCAAAAGACAAATAAGTCTACCTGCCTGCTACATGGTCTTACTTCTATAAGAATTAGAAAATTCTAACTTTTTATAGAATTGGAAAAAAGGTAAGGAAACCACTCTTTTTTGATTTATAAATTAGAGGAGTGACAGCATATACTAAAATATAAGCTCCAGGAGGGCAAGATCTTAGCAAATTTCACTCATATATCCTGAGTGCCTAAAAAGTACCTTTCAAATAACATAATAATATATTTGATGATACAAAATTCAATGTAATTCAGTGTAAATATGACAGAAAATTTGATGAAATACAATTCAATGAGATGATATATTAAATAATACGTTATTCGATATATTGTCTGATTAAATCCTCTGAACAACATTATAAGATGGATGCTCTTCTTACTCCATTTTACAGATAAAGAAACTGAGCTTCAAAGAACTAAGTTACCAAGGTGACACAGCTAGTTTGTGGGGAAATGAGGCCTTCAGGTCTTTACCCACCCCGCTTCTCCTTCTTGCCATTCTGTCACTGTACCCTTGTCATCCAAAGACTTCAACACACAACAGAAGTTCTTGGCAATAAAACTGGAATCTCTGAACAATCAGTATGAATTTTTTTTAGGTCTAACTTAAGAACTCAAAAAGTAAACAACTGCATACAGAAAGAAATTCAAATGCATTCATTTCATTCAAAGTCATGAATTAAAATATTTCTTAAATTAAATATTGACTGGTGAAGTATCCAACCAGCCCTGGTTTTAATTAGTGTTAGTAACCAACTCTTCATCACCTACAGGCAAACAAGCACTTCTGTACCTCTTCCTCAGTCTACTGCCTAGACCTGAAATTCCAACTGGAAAAAGTTAGAGGCTGAGACAAGGCCAAAAAGGAATGGGCCCTACTTTCTTCATGTAACCGAGAGCCAAACAGGAACAATGGTGAATTGTTCCTTGATTGGGATATGGCAGCCACGCCAATCATTGTCTCCCACCAACTCCGCCTTCTTGAGAGCCTGCCTGGACCTGTCTGGGACCACCCAAAGCACATATGACCCCTGCATCCCAGCAACAGCTGGGTAGGCCACAGATGGATACATGACTCCTTATGGGCCAAACAGACTCTCACTTAAAAATCTGGAATTGAGACACTGGGAGACCAAGACGTTAAAGGAAAGCCTGTGTAGTACTGGACTAGAGCAATATTGTATCAAGTCAAAGCCATTTGGAGCAGTAAACCTGAGAAACCAGATCAAGCAAGGAAGCCAGTCTGCTAGTAGAGGCAAGAGAACAGCAGAGCCTCTGAGAGAAAAGCAAAAATTATCAACTACATGGGCCTCTGAAAAATGTGAGACTGGCATCTCTTTCTAATTTTTCTACTACCTTCCTTGACTACCCATGGCATATTCTCATATCTCTTCAGTAACACCATGTTTATATGAGTTTATTTGAGAACTTCTTTCCATTTCATTATAACCAAATGATCCCCAAGACACAGTATTTCACCTCCCTGTTACCAGCCTATTAGAGAAGGTGACTGAAAACCTTACTCTCCTTAGGTCTCAAGGAAGACAAGGCACCACAGCCTTGAAGAAGTCACAATCACAGACCACTGCAAAGTCCCTGAAAAGACCAACCCCAAAAGGCAGCCGTGAGTCAGAAGAATTTTAAATAATTTTCCCAGGTGTTAACAGTTAAGTATACAAGATGAATATACTTTTTCAAAAGTCTTTATACTATAGCGAAAAAAAATAAACAAGAACTTTCCACTGCTTTTTTGAAGAAGAAAATCAACCAGGCTCTCAAGCCATTTTAATGCTGTTCCAATAGAATCAAAGCCAGCCTGACTCACGATGGTCCCAAGTTACACAATAATCTATCAAGGATTAAGCCTTATGGGTTTCAAATATACATAACGTGCAAACAGATGCCTGGTTAAATACGTAAAGAAGTGAGACTAGAATAAGGAACAGTCTGGAAATGGCTAGAGGCAGAAGAATAGAGATCCCTTGTGCTCTACTTGATCCTGGGAGGAAGAGAAACGTCAAAACATGTATTAGACAGTCCCTGCCCTCAAAGAATTTCTAGCCTAGCTGAGAAGACAGCCCCCCGCCCCAACCCCCGACTAACAGCTCAGATCCAGGGCAGATAGTGACAGAGGCTAATTGGAAGTCTCAACAAAGCGTGATGGGATCGCGGAAGCAGAAGCAATTAATCACATTCAGCCAGGCAGCCGACAGTTAGCCCAACCTCATCCAGGGCTGTCATTTGGAAAATAAATCCACTCTAACAGTTATCATGAAATTGCATCCATGATCTTTGCATCCCATCAGTCCATACCTTTGATCTGATTAATCAAAGTCTACCCCCTCCTCTTCCAGGGATAACAACATCTGTTTATCATTCCCTCCAAGAGTTCTTAATATGACACAACGACCTTGAATTATCCTTTATCTCTAGAAAATATCCTCCCTCTGTAAGGCAACAAAAATGAAGATAATATCCCCCAAAGAGTTCAATACCATAAATATAAATGACCAAATGGCTTGGTTTTTATTCCATAAATCGGCTGCTGGAATTCACATTCCATTCAACTGTTTGCTGAATTAAAAACATTTAGGCAAACAGCGTTAAACTAAAAATCATGTATCTGCAAAATATTTATTACAGCCTTAGTCAGAGGTTCTCCTGCGTATCATGAGGGAGGGAGATGCAAGAGGGAAGAGATATGGGGACATATGTATGTGTACAGCTGATTCACTTTGTTATAAAGCAGAAACTAACACACCATTGTAAAGCAATTATACTCCAATAAAGATGTTAAAAAATAATAAATAAAATGATAAAATCATCAAAGATTCAGTACAAAAAAAAAGACGGTAAAATATCTCATTAATAATTTCTATATTGCTTACATGTTGAAACAATAATATTGATACTTTGGTTGTATTAGGTTAAATAAAACATCAAAATGAAAAAAAAAGAAAAGAAAAGAAACACTGATCAAATTATATACACTAACTCCCGACAACAATAACAACAAAAAACAAGTACACGTAAAAACTGGTGAAATCCCAGTATGATCTGTAGTTTTCTTAATTGTATTCTGCCAATACCAATTTCCTGGTTTTGATAATGCACTATAGTTAAGCAAGATGTCACCACTGGGTGATGGGTACATAGAACCACTCTGTATTATTTTTCAACTTCTTGTGAGTCTACAACTACATAGGCTAAAAAGAAAAGCCATTTATCACATTTATAGCTAGTTTTGCAGGGCTTTGCCCATATAAGCAGTTCCCTTCTCCTTCTAGATTCTAATACTTTGATATTAAGCCTCAAAACTTGCAGATGCAATGCTGAGAACACATCATCCCAGTCCCGGGAGTGGCAGCCAGCAAGGGGGCATTTCCACTGAGTTTACACTCTCTGCAAGGAGTCCAAGAAAGTTAACTTCCTCAGCCTAATCTCACCATGGACCAGTTCCCTACTGAACTCCCGGCTTTGCTGTGCCAGTAACTAATACCCCGTCCCTAGCCCACTGTCCCCAACACACACACTTTCTCTAGCCACACACACACTCTCTCTCTCTCTCTCTCTCTCTCTCTCTCTCTCTCTCTCTCTCTCTCTCTCTCTCTCTCTCACACACACACACACACACACACAAATCAGAGGGACAATTAAAGATGATTAAGAAAAGCAAAACCAGTAGAATCTCTCACCCACAAAACTCACCTCTTCCCAAGATTTAACCTGAATGAACTTCAACCAGTTTGGCTCTAAAAGTCTAAAGAACTGGCTCCAATGGAATTCAAAACACAAGAAGCAGTCTAAGAAACTGTTATCCTAAACTCTTCTCAAAGGCACCCAGACATGCAAGCCTCCTTGGAGATCAGCACCTTAGCAGTTATTTATGTAGTTCATTCTCCACCCCTAGCCCAGCTCAAAGTGTCAGGTAACACAAATTGAGCTCTCTGGCTTAAGACTTATACAATCTTTCAAGAAAATTTTATAGCCTCTGATATTGGCATTCTTGAGCAGTTTCCAAGACAAAATCCAGGCATCTCTATAATCTATTAGATTTGTGAGAACTTTAGTACTGGGCCTGCAGCACAATGATTAAGGACAAAGAATTGCATGATGGAGGAATCAAATCCCGGTTGCATCTCCCTGGGTACATATACCACCATTCACTACCCAAATAACTTTGGGCAAGTTACTTAAATTTCCTGTGGCAGTTTCCATCTGGAAAACAGAGATAATGATAGGATTAGGATCCTGCCACACAAGATTCTTATGAGTATTTCAATAAGTGAATATGTGTCAAGGGTTCAGAACAGTGCCTGCCATAGAGCAAGCACCCTTACAGGGCTGTCTACTATTATAATTGTTGTTGTTATTGTTGTGGTTGTTCCAATAACTTTTTATTGAGCGCCTAGGTCCCAAACTTTATGAATCTAAGATAAAAGAAAGTGCAGCTTTTATTCTGGAAGAATCGTATATTACCAAGTATGGGGACATAGAAGGATGAGACCGTGCAGGTGTCCCCAAGCCCAAAGAAACACCTTTCTTAGCTTCTAGCCTGAGTATTGCACTCACAGAACCTGTGAGTCACAGATGGTGACAGCCTAAGATTGAGAAATCTAAAGGTTTGGATAAACCTCAACAGGGCAGACTTGTGAGAGTCACAGTGGTACGTACCGCCCTGCCCCTCCCTTGTCCACCTTTCACCTTAAAATCAACAAATTCCCCCAAATAGTGCACGGTCTCTCACGAAGCCTGGGCCATCAGACAGGTTTTTCAAGTCCTACAGATAATTCTATTAAAACATACCAGCCACCCTAATGACACTGAAACTACTGGCCACGCCATTCTTTTTCCTACTTGGCCCTCTTCCACAGAGGATACGTTCATGGTCACCCACCACCGACATCCCTGGGATGGAGAGAGGGATTCCCAGTAAAGGAAGGCCTTATATGGAGCAGAGTTTTGACCCATACAGACAGGGTTCGCACAAAACAATTCTGAGAAGCAAGGATCTTCGTGGTTTCCGAAATGCTGCCAATCACACAAAAGAAGCCCGATGCACGATTTTCAAGCCAGTTCTGTAAAAGAAAATGACTCCAAATCCCTAAGTGTGTGAAGCCAAAATTGTAAATATGCTAAAATCCCTGGAGCTGTTTCATATTATTTATTATGATTCTTCTTGGCACCCCAAAAGTTCTTTATTAATTTACACACCATCAATGGGGTTCACAGATGGTGAGACCCACACACGCAGAAGACCAAGAGCCTTGGCCAAAATCCCAACAATGTGTAAATAAATACAGCTCGGAAGGACCCAGAGTGTTACTCAGCCCCAAGCCCTGTTGCTACCACTGGTGCTGAGGCAGGACCAAAGGGATACCCGGGGTAAAACTGAAAGTCAATGGCTCGAGCCACCAGGAAGCAGGCTCCAAGTCCAAGGTCAAGATTTTCAATACCGTCCTTTTCAGGTGAGTCACTTGACTCAAATTAATTCTCATAAGGGTTTATAAGGACTCGATGAGTGACAGATCCACCTAATGTGAACAGAGAAGGAATTAAGAGATCTTCTGAAAGCTGCACTTTTGCATTGAAAAGGCTCGGGGCAGTTTTGATGTATCTTCCCCTTATAGAAAGTAAATCCTAACTTAGGGCACAGACATCAGTTCTTTTAAAGACCTAGAGTTTCCACTGAAAGTGAGGATCATTTTAGTAGTGCTAACTGAGCAGATGAGAGCACTAAATAATTACTATCTTACAGTATGCCAAACTTTAACAAAATAATTATAATTTTTAGTAATTGTAATTTAAAATTTTTTGATAAATCTTTTATGTAATCGAGGCTTAGATTTCATATTTTTTTTAAAGCAAAGGCTTTTCTTCTTTTAACATTTTATTTATTTATTTATTTTAATCTTTGGCTGTGCCCGGTGTTTGTTGCGGCACGTGGGCTCTTCGTTGCAGCACACGGGCTTCTCTCTAGTTGTGGCATGGGGGTTCTCTCTCTCTAGTTGTGGCACACGGGCTCCAAGGTGCGTGGGCTCTGTAGTTGCGGCGCGCAGGCTTAGCTGCCTGATGGCATGTGGGATCTTGGTTCCCCGACCTGGGATCGAACCCACGTCCCCTGCATTGGAAGGCGGATTCTTTACCACTGGACCACCAGGGAAGTCCCCAGATTTCATATTTTTATGGTGATATTCAGCTGCAGTATTTGCTTCTATTGAAAACTGATTTTAACATTTGGTACTTAGCCAAAATGTGTATTAGGTGCATTTCCAAGATTATACAGAAAACTTGCAGCACGGTGAACCTAACTGAAGTACAAAGGAAATGTAACTGTGGGTCATGTGAAGGATGCAATTTGTCTGAATTCCCAATAAATAATCTTCAGCTCAGGAAAAAAAAAAAAAAAAAAAAAAAAAA
>NW_006772359.1:1709439-1744155 GCF_000442215.2 Lipotes vexillifer | reverse complement strand
AAAAAAAAAAAAAAAAAAAAAAAAAGACCTAGAGTTTATTCCAGATCAATCTAGCACATTCAGGATATTTTTGAAGCATACAGCTACACTGTTTATTATGTGTCTGACTGTTTAGCGTTTTTGTTTATATTTTAGTTATTTTTACATTTGTGTACAAATCTTATATAAGTATCTGTTATAATCAAAAATAAAAAAAGAAGAAATGAGAGTTTGTCAATGAAAATTCAGGCCCACTGACATCAAACGGTCATCCTGATATTGAGAAGACAAACCCAGACAGTGAAGGAAGGGAACCACCGAGGCCCTTGAATTATCTTCTTTTATAAAGAAAAGTTCAAATGAGGGACTCTCTTTACTGAGTCAGCTAAAAGGATTCAAAATTACAAAGAGAAAAAAAAAAAAAATTACAAAGAGCCAAAACTCAGTTTTGAAACACTCTTCCTGTTTATAGTGAATAAATTCCCCAAATGCAGAGGAATTCGATTTTAATGAAAGTCTCTGCTAGCATGTTCTTTGCTCAATCGCATTTTGGCTAAACTAGCTTAACCCTTCCTAGAACCTAGACATTCTGACACAGTGATCAACCCGATGGGGACCAAGTTACTGACTGCTCTTAAGATACAGTCAGCTTTATTTTCCATCTTATAATCATAGTTTAGTTCCATTTTGCGGACACTAACGGATTTCACTGTCTATCTCTTCGACACTTAGGCCAGTGGTTCTCCAGGTGTGGTCCCCCGAACCACAGCAGCAGCAGCAGCTCCTGGGAACTTGTTAAAAATGCAAATTCTGGAGGCCCCACTGGAAACGTACTGAATCAGAAACCCTAGGGGCGGGGCGAGCTTGTGTTTAACAAGGCTTCCGGGTGATTCTGATGCACCCTAGAGTTCGAGCACCACTGCCTCAGGCCATGGAAGCCCCATCGTGTGTGTTACTCAAACATCCCCCAGGCTTCACCAGGGTGGTGGCCCTACAGATGTCTCAAACACATAGCTCCTCATAGCTCCTCCACCCATGCCCATCACCCTCCTTGCAAATGGCAGCAACTCAGACTTTCTCCTTTCTTAGGTCTCTCTGCAAGTCTCAAAATCGGGTTGCCTCTCACAGGCAACCTCTACTCCAGCTCCGGTTCCACAATTCTCTAGAATGACAGAGGTTCCATGGTCCACTGTCACTCTGCACTGACTTCATGCTACTCAGATCCGAGCACATTGGTCCTCCACCCATGGGCCACCATCACACCCCACCCTGAGCCCCAATGCCCTTGGGACACTGCTAAATCCCTCCTTCCTGCAATCACACCCCTGCCCCTCTCTCCATCTCTCTGGGAACCTTGCTGCTGTCTCTGGGCCATAGGAAACATCTATCCCCCACCAGGCCTCCCTTGTCAGTAGGGGAGCCCAGCTAGCTTCCTTTGGCTGAAAGCTATAAGCCTGGTCCCAGAAGCAAAGAGCGCCAACTAGTGGGGGCATGAAGAGCTAAGAAGATTTTTTTTTTTTTTTAAGCAGGATTTACAAAGGCTGATGATTCCTATGAGAGAAATAGGAGATCCAAGTTTTCTCCGGCACTACACGAGTCAAAGAAATGAGAGGAAAATCCTATCCTGGAAATTGACTGAAGCAGAGTCTTTAGGGTGGACAGAAGGCAGCACTGAGGTTGCAGCAATGAATGTGTGTATGTAAGAGAGACAGAGAGAAAAAGAGAGACAGAGAGAGAGAGACAGCAGTCGTAGTGAGTTCCCCCTGTCATTGGCAGGCAGATAAGTTACCCGATGGTCTCCTGTGTCTGATGGTAACTTAACACAAAAATGTGAAAGCAGCAGGAGTGTAAAACATTAAGGTCATCTCATCACTGGGAGATGTTACAAAGATCCCCTGAAAAACTTTAAACCAGGGACAAAAACCAAAACCAGGTAAGTAGCTCACAAAATGACTGTGCCCTGGACACTTAGATGGAGCTGTCCTTCAGTCTGGGGACTATTTCGAACCTCTCCCTGCCCCTGCAATATCAGTGCTGGCTCCCAATTTTAAAAGCTTCCACCCAGCACATAATTCCAAATATCCTCAAGAGGGAAACAGCATCCCACTGAAAATGAAACTCCTGAAAGAATCCAAGAGCTAAGAGAAGAGGAACAAGGAGCAGCTCTGGGTTAAATTTAAAATAATAAAAAGCAGCAAATATTAAAAACTAGACATTTTAAATAAAGGGGGACATCCTAAATGTCTCTGTCTAGATAAGGGTGGATAAAGAACAAACATTAGCAAAGTTTCTATAAGAAACCGGGGAGGAAATCTTTCAAGCTCTGGGGCCCGTTCATTCCGTCAACTCTGCCATACAAAGCGCAACAGCAGCCGCTGAAATAAACAAATGGGCGTGGCCATGTTCCAATAAATTTTATTTACAAAAACAGGTGACAGGTCAGATTTGGCCTGCAGCCTACGGTTTGCCAGCTCCTGGGTATCAAATGTATGTATGTACAGAATGCAGAGTTGGGCAGAAATTATATATTTACATATAAATATATTACATTTATTTCTAATAAATATATTAGAAAGTATATTTCATCTGCTCTTTTCAAGAAAGAAGATGATAATCAATATAATAATATTCCTTCCTCAGATACTCCTGTGTCTAGATGGGAAGATCTCCCCTCATACACTAATTTGTGTCACTCATCTGCACTTCTCATTGTAGACTACATTATTCTCCCTTGCATCAAGTCCCTGTCTTTGTGCCCCTGAGAAAGGGATATTATAAAATGGATTATTATCCTGCTTCTTCAAAATAAGCAGATGAAATGTACTGTCTAGAGCTGGCTAGTCCCCTCATCACGTGTGCTTATACTTGACACCAGGTCCAGACCTCAGTGTCAGGGAAGATGCAGGCAAAGAACATGCAAACAGACAAACCAGGCATCATCTCCCTCCACAGGGCTCCTGCCTCTAAATGAGATGGACGCTGAATCCCAAAGTCATGAGCGTGACTTGGCTGGTCCCCCTGCAACACCAGCTGGGGTTACGTCACCTGCCCAAGTTCAACATCTGGAAATCCGCACAATGACCCTGGTGGATGGATGGGAGTGGTGCTCAGGGAGCATTCTTCCAAGTTCATGGGGACTGCAAACAAGACATTGGGCAGATGGCAAAGGCCTAAAGGAAGAGTTATGATTTGGTCATCCCACATCAGCAATCTCTCCAGAGCAGAGCTCCCAGGAGCCCACAGATCTGGCCACTGTGAAAGCACAAGAGAGAAAATTCCAGAGCCGCAGAGAAAAAACTCTGACAAGCCTCAAAAATGGTCAGGATTCATTTGCTTTGTAACATTAGGACACACAATCTGAGAATACCAACGTACAGGCTCCCTTCCTCATATGGATTTCCTTAACAGCCAGGGGAGCAGTTGAATGTCCATGAGAAACACATAAATCTACCGCATATGTACACGTTTGGCTCAGATGGTTTGCATCAGACTTAAAAGAGAAGTTGTCCTCTTTCTTCTCAAATCTAACAGTGAAGAATCCCAAAAGACACGAGAAGCTCTCAGAATGAATCAAACACAAACAGGAAACATTTCCTAACAGGACCAATTATGGATGGACGGAGGTGGGGGAAACAGCTCTTCCTATGTGTCTGGAGCGCAATCAATAAAATCATCCCAGGTCAGCCGAGGACCCTCCCCCGCCTCCTCCTTGTCTCTTGTCCAACTTGATGACTTCCAGAACTAGGATATAAAAAGTCTCTGAAGCAGGAAGGGATACCAACCAGAACAATATGAGCCTCTGAACGACAGGTGTCTGCGCAGTTGGACCTGGACCACAGAAAAGAGAAATTCTCTCTTCTGTTGCCACCGGTGCAGATGGATGGAATCTGAGGCTCATTTCCTCAGCAGGCAAAAACCCAGGGAAGAGGAACTGGGAAAGGTCACGTCCAAACAAATCTATCAACCAAACTAAGAGAGTCCCGGAATGTGCAGGCGGACATGCACCGCCCACTAGAGGAGAAAACAAGCCCTGACTTGAAAGAGTCAACTTCTCTGAGGACCCTTCCTGCAAGGGGCCCGGAGAAAGCCCTACATGGTCAGCTGGTCAGACGGGTTCATGAGGGCAGGAAGCCACGAGAAAAGGTGTAGCCCCTGACAGATGGGGAATGTTCTCTGTGATCCTTCCAGCAATGAGCGACTCCCTCCACCTGTAACACTAAAACTCACGTGACATTAGCACTTGATACAAAACACATGGGAGAGCCTCAGTTTTACAAGGTCTTCTTAACCTTCAGCCCCCAAAGAAAGAGAATCCCGTTCCATTTAAGATACCTTTATAAATGTGCTTAACACAAGGCTGGGAATTTTTAGCAAAGTTAGCAAGAATTTATAGTAATATTCCGGTACTGATTATCTTATTAACAACGTAAGTTATAATATTCGTGGCAGTCACTGAAACACATGTTCCTCCCAGAGAAGAAAGCTAAGTCACCATTAAGCAAACCCGTTGAGTTAGTTAACAAATTACCTTCTGTAAGCATAGCCACTGAAGATATCCTCTCAAAGTCCACACACCCATGTGTAGAAACTGGAAGCATGTGCCCCTTCTCTCCCTCCGTTTTCTAATCCAGGAATCAGGGATGTGGGTTGATCAACTACCGATGCTAGAAACCAATGCAACTAAAATGTACCACCTTGCCTGCTCCCGGGTTGCTTTTCTTGGTACCAAGACTTTTCTCTCCTCCATCATATGGTGTGATGATGGGACTGCCGCTGCCTCTTCTGGGTTTAACGTTCTCAGCACCTCCTCCATTTCCTTGATATTGTTTTCCTTTCAAGGGCCCTGTGACTGCATTTTACTGCCTAAGGAAGGGAAATTTGGGGTCTTTTAAGCTCCTGAGTGATTTGGAGAGAATACTGGCCTCTGTTTCTGGCCATGACCCAATAGGATGCTTTCTTCACATTGTCTCTTCCACCCATCTCTTCCGTGTCTCGCTCTCAGCCACCACCCAGGTAAAGCTCATCTCTCACCTAGCTCCTAAGAGGCCTCCATCCAGACCTCCACCAGCCAACCGGCCTTCCCGATGGTACCCGAGGGATTTCTCTGAAAGGCAGATGGTAGGTGTCATTCTCCCCTCCTGAATGACTCTCCGTGGGTTTTTATTTTCTGCTGGTACAATTCAAACTCCTTAGTGCTACCTTTAAAAAGGCCTCCACAACACAACTCCCACTGAACTTTCCCTTTTCCCTTCCGCACAGGCCCTCACAAACCCCACCTACCAACACCACAGGATGAGTCCTATTCCTCCCCCTTTGAGCCCTGCTGCCCCTCCCCCAGCCCTGCATGCCTTCCCCGCACCCTCACCCCCCAACACCTGCTCACCTTCTACTCACCCTGCAGGATCCACCTCAAGGGCTGTGCATCCCACAAAGTGATCTTTAGTCCCTGCTCAGGGCCTCTGCCCCACTGTGCTTACACTCTGACACAGATTAAGGCTTATGTTACAATTACTGATCATCACGTCTATCTTCTCCGCAAATTATAAACTCCTTGATAGTCATCATCCCCCAGGAGCCCCAGCACCAACTCTGCTGCTTCACACACAGTAAACAATCAACAGATACAAACCAAAATAGGAAACGAGTAAATGCAACTAAAACACTGGGAAAGAGGGAGGAGTCTAAATGCACCCTCTGCTCCACCTTGGAACCTGATCAGACCCACTGAAAACAGCTGCTTAGAGCAGTACGGACTTTCATAGCTACCAGCCTGCCCCTGGGATTCATAAAGAGATGTTCTCATTCTATCTGAACCAAGGAGTACTAACCTTCTGTTGTTCTGCGAGGCCTCGATATTTTCCATTAGGCCAAGATAAACGCAGGGATTTATTGAATACGCATCTCACCACTATCCCTCACTAATTAGGCAGTTAAATTCTACAAGCAGACTTAGCCTGACAGGGTCTCACGGCTGGAACTACAGGGATCTTCCGACACTATCAGAACTTGGGAGACTATTTTGGGTCACCTGGTTGTGGCCTCTGAAGTGAATCGAAGTAACATTAAATATGACCCAAGCAAAGACCCTGATCTGGAGCTGAATCGCCACAAGTCACAGGAACGAAACACATGGTCTCTAATAGGGATCCTGCCGTAATGGGCAAGATATTCTCTTGCCATCAAGAAGGCAGAGAACAGAAGCATGCATTCCAGAACCTTCGCAGATCAGTCACACCTACGGTCCCCATGGGCACCACAGACACTGCAAACACTGTCAGCCACATTCTAACTACACAGTCAGGGATGCAGAGGATACATTCATGGTGGTTTTCAACAGGCTGACCTGGGATGACAGTCTCACTGAAAAGAAGACACGACGGAACCCACACCTGACGGTGTGGTGGGCACCCCACGTGGTTACCAGGGCAAAAGGGCTCCAGGCAGAGAGAACAGGCAGGACGGGGGCTTTGAGGCAGGGGTCTGCCTGGTACATCTGAGCCACAGCCAGAGTGGAGGAAGCAAGGGGAGAAAGGTAGAGGGGGGAGGGGGGAGCTCCTGCCAGACACTGAAACCACTGTAAACACTTTGGTTTTCATGCTGACAGGTGGGGAGGGTGTTTGAAAAGCACAGGAAGGTTTTGAGCAGTGTGTCTGACCTAAAAGTTGCCCCCTGGCTACTGTCTGGGGACAGATGGTGGAAGGGCAAGACAAGAGCAGAGCAGCCGATTCTGGAAAAGGCTCCACAGAATCCACGCATGGACCACACAGCTGCCGTCTTGAGTTAGGGTCGACGCACCTGCTACCAACATGGATTTAAGAACATCCAGGGGTGTCCGCCTCACCTACCCCAGCAGCTCTGGACAGAAGCACCGCGGCAGCCCTAACAAGGGAGAGCTCATGACTCTGGATGAAAGAGAGATTTCTGCAGCCCTTCAGGCCCTCTCCACGGCAGCTCTCAGCAGAAAGGCGAGCAGTGAACTCAGTCCAGCTTTAAACATGGGGAGTTAGAGAGGTCACCCCAAATGAAAAGGAAACCAAGACCGACCTTCTCGTGGGAGCTCCCCTGGAAGCATAGAGAACAGGCGCACCGCCAGGGAAGAAAGGCAGCCGGCCAACGCCGACGGCTCAGGACTCTGCACAGTACTCGGTCTCAAAGAGCAGCCCTTCAGAGCGAGGTGTGTGGCGAGGCCTCTCAGAACTGGCCCTTCTTTTCCTGCCGCCAAACAAAAGAAAGGGGGGGGGGTCAGTGTTACACACTCCGGTGGCTTTAAAGCCCAGCTGTGTCCCAGGCCTGCCGTCCCTCCACTGAGTCACAGCCGAAGGTGCAAGCAAAGCGCTCTCTGCGCCCCTCCCTCGGTCTCCCCCAGGCACGGCTGATACCCCACAGCTTCCCAGCCAGGAACTCCCACCCTGCAACGAGCTCAGCGCTGGCCACGTCCAAGGCCTTGAGCAAGTCACTAAACACCTCTGGCCTCCCCTTCCTCCTCTCTACGATGAGAATTCAGTGAGATCATTCATGAATGCATCCCTTACCTGGAGGGCACTCAGGCATGGGAATTATTCTTGGGATCATTATTGCATGTGTCCATGAATGCATGAGAAATTTATTTCTTGGAAGCAATGTAAAATAACGAAAAGATTCACTGGTACCAGTAAGCAAGAGATGCATCATCATTAAACAACAAAGTGATAAAAACAGGGTGGTGACACATTTTGTATAGTGATGGGCCATTTTAAACATGTATTTAAAGTAAAGAAGACCCACCTCGAGCAAAATGCCACCTTCCCCAAGAACTTGACCCTTCGTGAACAGATAAACCTCATCAGTACTTGCAAGGGAACTGCTAAGATAAGCACATTTAGACACTGATATGACAGCACTTAAAATACGAATTCAGCAGTAAAATACATTAGACTCATTTAAAGTTCACACCCTTGGATCCAGTAAATCTGTATCTTGAATTTTTAATCTAGAGATATAATAAAAGATGCAAAGATTTATACATAAGCCCCACAACTAAGAAAGTCAAAAAGTGGAAAACTAAATGTTGAACCAGAAGAAACAAGTTAAAGTCTGCTACATCCCTATGAAAAACTACTATGCAATTTTTAAAAGGGTGACTTTAGGAAAAATATCTATCAGGAAAGTCTGAGTTCCCTGAAAAAGTGGTAAATGGATTAGACTGGATTAGAAGCATACACTTGACTTTGTCACATAATAATACACCATAGTACAGAAAACAGGCTTTGAGAGGGAAAAAACTCCTTTGGGGCCAAAAGCATGGTCCAGGCCAGTGAGATCAGCCTCTCTGATTGTGGACAGACCCAGGGGTCAGAGCCTCCCACTTTCACGACACCCCTCTGGACTCTCCAAAAATCTCAAGGAATTGAGTGTGAAAAACGACCATTTCAAGAAGGCTTATTAAGGGATATTTGTGAAAGAATTTTCCAGCATCCTGTACGCAAGTCAACTTGAAGCCTCTGAAGATAAATGAATTCAACATAGGTTCTCGGCAAAGAATGCAAGATTGTCCAAAATGTTGCACCAATTTAGAATTGAAGTGACCACCTGATTTGTTTGTTGTTGTTACTGTTATTGGTGACGGTGGTTTTAGCCAAATCTATTCTTCGCAAATCCTTTCTCAACAACGTAGCATTGCCTTCAGAACTCAAACTTCTATGTAGTTAGTTAAATGGTGTCCCTGAAAATTCACCTCCACCTGGTTCTGTCCACATAATTCCATAAAGGGATCTTATTTGGAAACAGGGTAGGGTCTTTGCAGAAGTAATGAAGTTAAGATGAGATCACAGTGGATTAGAATGAGCCCTGAAGCCAACGACTGGTGGCATTAAAAGAAGAGGAGACACACAGAGAATAAGGTCATGTGAAGACAGAGGCAGAAATTGATTGGTGCAGCTACAAGTCGCAGAATGCTAGAGACTGCCGGGAGCCACCGGAAGCCAAGAAGAGACAAGGAAGGATTCGTTCCTAGAGCCTTCAGAAGAAGCATGACTCTGCCAACACCTAGACTTTGGACTTCTGGACTCCAGAAATATGAGAGAATGAAATTCTGTTGTAAGCCACCAAGTTGGTGGTGATTTGTTAAGACAGCCCTAGTACACTAATACAGTGTACAAGCAGAAGTCCCAAAGACAAGAGAAGATAAACACACAAAGAAGAATTGCTATGGACTGAATGTTTGTGTCCCCCCAAAATTCATATGTTGAAGCCCTAATCCCCAATGTGATGTTATCTGGAGGTAGGCCTTTTGGGGAGGTAATTAGGTCATAAGGGTGGAGTTCTCATGAATGGAATTAGTGCCCTTCTAAGAAAAGACATGGGAGAATCTCTCTCTCTGCTGTCAGAGGATACAACAGAAGATGTCCCTCTACAAGCCAGGAAGATGACTCTCACCTGTGCCTTGATCTTGGACTTCCCAGTCTTCAGAACCATGAGAAATAAATGTGTGTCGTTTAAGTCTATGATGCTATTGTTAAAGCTGCTCGAGCTAACTAAGACAGGATTACCAGAAGGAAAGTGTGCTAAAGACACACATTACTTTATAGCTCCATCTCAGACCGGGTATAGGGAGTGGGAGACAGTTAGGAAGAAAAGCTGAAAGACGTAAATAACGTTAAGAGTTTATTAGCAGTTATCTTGTTTCTCAGACCAGAGGTTCCTAAGCATCTGTGTGCATAAGCATTACCCGGCAAGAGCATTAGAATGCAGACTCCTGAGCCCTCCCATCCCAGACCCTGATGCAATCGATAGTATGTTTTTAACAAGTACCCTCACGTTCTGACAAAGCTGGATTCCTGCTCACACTTAGAAAGACTCTGCTGGGGATTCAACATGTACATAGAACAGAAACATCCGCTTTGGAGATGCCCATCTACGTACCTCTCCAGCCTGGTCTCTCAGGTCCCTCTCCAGCAACCCCAGAGCACATGACCCCTTCATGCCTGAGCTCACACCATCCATGACTGCTGCCAGGAATGTCCTGCACCTCCTTTGCACCCGCCTTTGCCTGGCTACTCCTGCACTCATCACCGCAGGCCTGACTGCCTCCAAGAAGTCTCCCTGACCATGAACTGACCACTCACTCATTCATTCACCATCTCTTGAGAGCCTACGAAGAACCAATGTTCTTGGTACCCAGGAAGATGAGCTCCACAGAATTGATATTCTTGTAGGTAAAGACACAATAAACACACACGTAGTGGCTAGGAGCTGGACTCTGGAGCCAGACTGCCTGGCCTCGAATCCCAGGACAAGCTCTTCCCACCACAGTTGCCAGGATTCACTGAGTTGATACTTGTAAGAGTGCAATAAAAGATCATTACTACTCAATAAACAAGATAATTTCAGATTCCCACACACACAATAATAAGCAGAGTACCATGATAGAGTAACCTAGTACTCTACCATGGGGTGGACATCATGCGGTAATGGGAGGATTATTTAGGGTAGACTTTTTTTTTTTAAGATTTATTTTTTTGATGTGGACCATTTTTAAAGTCTTTATTGAATTTGTCACAATATCGCTTCTGGTTTTCTTATGTTTTGGTTTTTTGGCCATGAGGCATGTGACATCTTAGCTCCATGACCAGGGATCGAACACACACCCCCTGCATTGGAAGGCGAAGTCTAACCATTGGACCACCAGGAATTCCCTAGGGTAGACCTTGAAGGAGCTGTGTCATGAGGCTTGGCCAGCCTCAGGGATCCGACACTTTGGTTCCCAGGTGACAAAATCTCAGATGTCAGAGAGCTGTTATCCAGCATCTCTGCATGCAGCATGCCCCTTGGCAAGGACTTATCTATTCTCATCATAAAGATTTGAGCGAGACAGTCCTTCAAGCAGCTCTTACAGCAGGGGGGCTGACGGACGGAGGCACAGCAAGAGCAGAAGGACAAGGCAGATACTCCTGGTAGCTGTGAGCAACGGTGATCAGCCTCAGGTCCATGTGATGCCATCCTTTGGGAACCCACAGAAATTCTAAAAGATGCTACAGGTGAATAAGAGTTCCACAGGCCCAGGTAAAAGCAAGGATGACAACGTTAATTACCAATGCCAATGCAACTGCATGGAATCCGCATGCTGGGGAGGCCTGCCGACAATATGAACTCTACGTCTGCAACCGTGGGCTACTTTCCTGATTACCGTGTAAGGTACTCCAGGGTGGGGATGCATCTATCTTTGAATGCACATAAACTAGAGCTAGCGGCATATAATAAATGTAGTGTTGGATGAGTAAAGGAACGAATCTACAAACGGTCCTGGGTAATAATACATCAAAACATAACACTATATATACCTGAAACTAATATAATATTGTAAATCAACTTTATTTCGGTTAAAACACATACACCATGATGGTTAGATTGCCTGGAAATGGTAATGGCTGGATCTTGCATGCCACAACATTTTTGATCATCTTGTAGGATCCTAGATATCAAGGTAAGTGATGTTTGATGAAACAGGCCCTAAAGCTATGATGGTCTGGTCCAAGATGTCACATCTATTTACCAGGCATGACAGGTACTATCCATAAATGGCAGCTCATAGCATCCATTTCCACCTATAAGTTTAGGCCGAGAAAAACTTGATACCCTGCAGCTGCTGGCACCATTCAACTCCTTCCTGCCTGTCTCCCAACTTCTTATGTTTCTATGTCCCAGTGAATCTAAAAGAACTGCCTGATCATTTATTGCTTTAAAAAGTTCTGACGCCTTCAGCACTGACACTTCGAAGGAATCAGCTCCCTCCAGAAGAGTGTGGTGCCCTCTAGAAAAGCCTCTAGGGGATATGCCACCTTCACTCCCACTCATGGTGAGTCATAATTAGGAGGGGAATGCTGAGGGTACCCAAATCTGAGATTTTTAGGATAAAGCTTCTAACCTTTGCTTTAAGATACTTTACAACCCTCCCTGCCTCCATCCTGTAGCTGGTCCCCAGGCTGTGGCCACAACAGGCTTCTTGATGCCCCATCCCTGATGAACACACTGAGTATCTTTACACTTTCGCTCGTGACCTCTGTTCAGAAGTTCCTTTCCCTCCGCACACATGGTGGCTTCCTAAGACATTTTATTCATCTGTCAAAATCCCAATCAGGCATCATCACTGCTCCCCCTAAAGATTCCCTTGAATGCTTCAGGGAGATCCACCCATGTTCCAGTACCCACGGTCCAGACTCTGGGACACCCATCAGCATGGACTGTCTGCCCTATGACAGGGTGAGCTCCTCAAGGACACGAACAGGGTCTCACTTTTTACCACATCATCATCGCCAACAGAGTCACTTAATAGACACTGATTGGAGGGATGTCCCAGTGTGAGATCTGTGGACAGCAAGCATCCTGAAGATGTGGCCAGTAAGTCAGAGCTCCCCTCACCTCTGCCCATTATACACTTTCAAAGCACCCAAAGTTGCTCCATTACAGAAATCAGTACTTTGTGATTAATATCTAGGTAGAAATTCACTTAACGTCCATCTTCCCCACAAGACAGAGAGCTCTTTAGAGCCAAGGGGATGTGCCTGGTATTTACTGCTCTATCTCTCGGCCCCAGCCCTACATCTGGCTCTTGGCATTAGGAGCAATCAAATGGTGATAAACGAACCCCTCACATGTGAAATCAGTTGACATCTTGGAAAGTTAGACAGGAACCTTGCAAACATTATGCTGAGTTAAAGAAGCCAGTCACAAAAGGCCACAAATTTATGATCCCATTTATATGAAACGTCCAAAATAGGCAAGTCCATAGAGACAGAAAGTAGATTAGTGATTGTCTAGGGTGGAGTGAGGGGGAGGTCTGGAAGGAAATTGGCAGTGGCTTTTGGTGGGTATAAGGTCTCTTCTGAAATTGACTGGGGTCATCATTGCACAACCCTGCGAATATGCTAAAGATCACTGCTTTTGTACACTTTACATGGTGAATCACACGGTACATGAATTATATCTCAATAAAGCTGTTCAAAAAAAAGTTACACAAATTCTGCTGTTCAGGATACTCAAAGATTAAGTCAGCTCAAGAAGGGTAAATGGTATCATCAGGAGAAACCATGGAAATCTTTAGAAGACATATAATTTTTTAATAGATGCAGATTTTATTTAGTATCCTATAACTAGAACTTAAGAGAATGCTTTAAAGCATCTAAATTTCTTATTTTTAAAGTACTGGAAACTGAGATGCAGAAGTTCAGTGATTTGTCTAAGGTCTTACATCCAGTTTGTAGTAGCTTAAGGTCCAAACTGAATCACAGTAGCATCATTTACAACAGTCAAAAGATGGAAGCAACCCAAGTATCCATGGACAGGTGACTGCTTAAACAAAATGTGATATATATATTCAAGAGGATATTATTCAGCCTTAGAAAGGAAGGAATCCCTGCCACATGCTACAACATGAATGAAACTTGAGACATTATGCTAAGCAAAAGAAGCCAGACACAAAAGAACAAATACTGTATGATTCCACTTATATGAGGGACCTAGGATAATTGAATCCATTAGAAATAGAAAGTAGAATGGTGGTTGCCAGGGGCTGGGGGAGGAAAGAATAGGGAACTGTGGTTTAATGGGTACAGTTTCAGTTTTGCAAGATAGAAAGAGTTCTACAAATTGATTACACAACAATGTGAACATACTCACTACTGACCTGTACACTTCGAAATGGTTAAAATGATGAATTTCATGTTATGTGTATTTTATCACAATTTACAATAATTTTTTTAAAAAAGAGAGAGAGATCCAACCTCAAGTGTCCTCTTATCCTAACCACACTCTGCAGTGTGGCCCTCCCAGACCCAGCAGAATGCTCACATAAAAAGACGAAGCACGTTCTGCTCTGTCAGACTTCACTGATAGAGAAATGAGAGTCAGTTTCTCCAAGGGACTGCTTCCAAGGAATTTCAAGAATTTTAACAAATCTCAGCAGCACTGATCAGTACACAGATCAATAAAATAGAGGCCACTCCACAGGTCTGAGTGTTCCCAGAACAAAGTCCTGCCAGAAGGTAAGTGGGTGGCTGCAAAAGGTAGCCAGTGATGGGGTCGGAGCAGGTCAGACAGCTTTCTCCAGGACAGCTTCTCAGACTGAACTGAGCACAGAATCAACCAGGGATCTTGTGAAAATGCAGGCTCTGGTTTGCCTGGGTGAGGCCTGAGAATCTGCATTTCTATCAGGCTCCCAAATGATGCAGGTGCGATGCTGGTCCCAGGAACCACTGTTTGCCACTTTGAGTGGCCAGGGTAGAGATGAAACTCCACACCACATTCCTCTCCCCAGATGAGAAGCTATCTTCGTGGGCTGGAGGCTCCACGGAATCATTCCATCTTGAGTGGAACTAAGCACACCATCACAAGCCAATACATTTCAGCTACTTTTAGCTTGAGTTAGAAAACATACATATTCAAATTTTGTGGTTTATGAAAATGTAAGTTTGATTTATATTAAAACTGGGTCAGGAGTTGACTGCTTGATTCTGGGGGGCCAGGAGTTGGGGGAACCAACTGTAGTCCAATCTTTAAAGGGAATATTAAATACGACTTAAAACTCAGAAGTTGGTGGAATTTGGTCTAATATCTGATTCACAAACTTGTGCAAGTCCCTTGGCAAGACATACTGGCAAAAGCCACAACACAGACAAAGCCCAAACATTCTGCTCTACATAGAGTCATAGACAACACGTTTCTGTTTTGTTTTTTTTTTTTTGCGGTACGCGGGCCTGTCACTGCTGTGGCCTCTCCCGTTGCGGAGCACAGGCTCCGGACGCGCAGGCTCAGCGGCCACGGCTCATGGGCCCAGCCGCTCCGCGGCACGTGGGATCTTCCCGGACCGGGGCACGAACCCGTGTCCCCTGCATCGGCAGGCGGACTCTCAACCACTGCGCCACCAGGGAAGCCCAACAACACGGTTTTTTAACCTTGGTCTTCATGAAGTTTTGGTTTTCATGCCAGTTCCTCGTAGAAATTAACAAGGAAGGAAAGTCATCTGCATAGTAACAAGAGGTTTGTAAGTAAGGCTGGAGCCTGCAATCAACAGGGCAGATGTTACAGAGGAAAAGACAAGAGCCAAGAGAAATGAAAATGACAGATTATGTTTTAAGGGGTAGAGGTCACCAACTAAAATTAAAAGTATTTGGGAGGGGAAAAAACACTTTTTCAAAAGAGAAAGCAAATAATTGGCTCCTTGCAATCAAAAACCATGCCAAAATACAGAAACTGAGATGTGACCACAGAGAACTTTACAACTTTACACCAAATGAGCTTCTAACTTTCAGTGCACTTGCTAATACCCGTTCCTATATCCATGTCAACTAATTAGCCCTCTCATTTTATTGCTGTGACAATTACTACCTCCCCAGAATAAGAGAGGATGGTTTACCTATTACTCACAAGATCTACTAAGTGATTCTCTCAAGATTCAAAGCATGTAACTTCCACCTGTCTTTACTTGTTCCCAAGTTGATTTAATTAAAAAAACAAACAAACAAAAAACTACTTCACCTAAAGGACACGAATAAACAACTCAAATAAAAACCTCAAGATGTTACAGGAGAAAGAATACAGTGCTCAGTATTAGCCACTATGCAGTAAGAGAAGATTTTTTCATGCTCTCTCCTGGTGGCGCCACTGGTACAATGTTTTTGTGTAAATTGGCAACACGTAAGACTCTTTACAATGTTCAGATTCTTTGACCTAATAAATTCCTCTTCTGAGGATCTATCCTCAAGAAATGATCCAAAATTTAGAAGAAGCGCCAGATGGAAATAAAGACATCCTCTGCAGTATTTAGTCACAATAGAATACGAATTAGACATGAACACCGGGGGTTTTGTACTGCCATTGTAGCTAAACAGGAACTACATTTCCCAGAATCCCCTCTCCTGGGCAGTACTGGCTTAGGATAGGCCATGAGGGGAGGTCACCCAGGATCTGAAAGCACGAGTGGAGAAGCAGATGGGGTCACAGTGGTGAGCTCCTTATGGTGCGACAGTGGGGACAGCCCCTTCAGCTCCTGAGCCAGACACATGTGCAGCTCCAAGGGCAGGGGTAGGGCGTCTTCTGCAAGTCACCCTGAGTCATCATCAAGGTGGGAGGTCGTGAGAGACTTGGGCTTCCATGTGCCCTGGCTCTCCCCGCTCCACCTGCGGCTGTTCTTCCTGACATGTCCAGCCAAACGCAGAGACAGCAGCCTTCCACAGACTAATTACAGCTCCCACAAGTGCACGGGGTCAACTTCCCATGAGAAATCCCATTTCCACACCCCTCACTATGATGGTTAACTTCATGTGCCTACATGACTAGCCTAAGGGATGCCTAGACAGTTAGTAAAACATTATTTCTGGGTGTGCCTGCAAGGGTGTTTCTGGATGAGATTTGCATTTATATCAGTAGACTGAGTGAAAAATGATCACCCTCACTAATGTGGGTGGGCATCATCTAATTCACTGGGGGCCTGAGTAGAACAACATGGTGGAGGAAGGGTGAGTTTGCTCTCTCTGGCCTAGGACATTCATCTTCTCTTGCCCTCAGACATTGGCACTCCTGGTTCTCAGGCCTTCATACTGGGCCCAGGACTTACACCATCAGCTGCCCTAGTTCTCAAGCCTTCAGGTTCTGATTCAATTACACAACTGGCTTTCTTGGGTCTCCAGCTTGCAGACAGCAGGCAGATCATGAGACTTCTCAGCAATCATAATTGCATGAACCAATTCCTGTAATAAAGCTCAACATCTCAGAGAGAGAAAGAGAGAGAGAGAGGTAGACTCTATTGGTTTGTTCTGACAGACTAATATACTCACCAAACTAATATACTCACCAAACCCTAACTGATAAATAAACAATGCATGCAAATGAGATTCAAGTAAACTTCGGTATAGCACTCCACAGAATGTTAAACACTTGTTAAAACAGATATTTACAGAGTATTTAAGGACATTTGCAACACAACCATTTTTCCCATTAAATGAGGAGAAACATCAAGATAGAAATTAAATTTATTTATTACACATACAATAAATAATAAACACAGAAGAGAAAAAAAGACTCCATCAAAGTACAACTGAAAGGTAAACAGTTCAATCTAGGTTGAACTAGAAATTAGATTTTGTTTCTTTCTTCTGGTATTTTGTAATTTTTTAATTCTCTATAAGTTTTCTCTATTTTTTAATAAATTTTATTTATTTATTTATTTTTGGCTGCGTTGGGTCAGTTGTTGCGTGCGGGCTTTCTCTAGTTGCAGCAAGCGGGTGCTACTCTTCGTTGCAGTGCACGGGCTTCTCGTTGGAGTGGCTTCTCTTGCTGCGGAGCATGGGCTCTAGGTGTGCGGACTTCAGTAGTTGCAGCATGAGGGCTCAGTTGTGGCACGCGGGCCCTAGAGCACATGGGCTTCAGCAGTTGCAGCGCGTGGGCTCAGTAGCTGTGGCTCGCGGGCTCTAGAGCACAGGCTCAGTAGTTGCAGCACACAGGCTTAGTTGCTCTGCGGCATGTGGGATCTTCCCGGACCAGGGCTCAAACCCGTGTCCCCTGTATTGGCAGGCGATTCTTAACCACTGAGCCACCAGGGAAGTCCTTCTATTTTTTTTTAGAATTAAAATTATTTAAGACTATGTGGAGAAGCTAAAGACCCAAAATAGCCAAAGTAATACTGAATGAGAAGAACAAAGTTGAAGGATTGACACTACCCAACTTCAAGACTTTCAACAAAGTTATGGTAATCAAGACAGTGTGGTATTGGCAAAAGAATACACAAATAGATCAGTGGAACAAAATAGAGAGCCGATAAGCAGATCTGAATAGAGTGAACTGATCTTTGACAAAGGAGAAAAGGAAATACAACAGAGAAAATATAGTCTTTTCAACAAATGGTGCTGGAACAACTGGACATCCACATGTAAAAAGAAGAATCTAGAAACAGACCTTATGCCCTTTACAAAAATCAACTCAAAATGGATCACAGACCTAAATGTAAAATGTAAAACTATGAAACTAAAACATGAAACCATAAAAGATACCATAGAAGAAAACCTAGATGACCTTGGCTCTGGCAATGATTTTTTAGATACAACACCAGAAGCATGATCTATGAAAGAAATACCTGATAAGCTGGATTTCATTAAAATTAAAAATTTCTCCTCTGAAAAAGACAATCACAAGAGAATGAGAAGGCAAGTCACAAACTGGAAGAAAACATTTGCAAAAGACACTTCTGATAAACGACTGTTACCTAAAATATACAAACAACTCTTAAAACTCAACAATAAGAACACAAACAACCCAATTAAAAAATGGGCCAGGGCTTCCCTGGTGGCGCGGTGGTTGAGAGTCCACCTGCCGATGCAGGGTACACGGGTTCATGCCGCGGTCCGGGAAGATCCCATATGCCGCGGAGCAGCTGGGCCCGTGAGCCATGGCCGCTGGGCCTGCGCATCCGGAGCCTGTGCTCCGCAACGGGAGAGGCCACAACAGTGAGAGGCCCGCGTACTGCAAAAAAAAAAAAAAAAAAAGGCCAAAGACACCTCACCAAAGAAGATACACGGATGGAAAATCAGGGTATGAAGAGATGCTCCACGTCAGATGTGATCAGAGAAATGCAAACCAGAACAACAGTGAGATAGCACTACACACCTATTTGAACGGCCAAAATCCAGAACACTGACAGCACCAAATGCTGACAAGGATGTGGAGCAACAGCAACTCTCATTCATTGCTGGTGGGAACGCAAAATGGTACAGCCACTTTGGGAGACAATTTGGTGGTTTCTTACAAAATTAAACATACTCTTACCATACAATCCATTAACCACATTCCTTGGTATTTACCCGAAGGAGTTAAAAACTTACATCCACACAAAAACCTGCACTCAGATATCAATAGCAGTTTTATTCATAACTGCCAAAACTTAGAAACAACCAAGATGTCCTTCAGTAGGGGAATGGACAAACTGTGGTACATCCAGACAATGGAATATTATTTGATTCTATAAAGAAATGAGCGGGACTTTCCTGGTGGTGCAGTGGTTAAGAATCCACCTGCCAATGCAAGGGACATGGGTTTGATTCCTGGTTCAGGAAGACCCACATGCATGCGCCACAACTACTGAGCCTGCGCTCTAGAGCCCGCATGCCACAACTACTGAGCCAACGTGCCTAGAGCCCGTGCTCCGCAACAAGAGAAGCCACCACGATAAGAAGCCCGCGCACCACACTGAGGAGTAGCCCCTGCTCGCCGCAACTAGAGAAAGCCCGTGTGCAGCAAGTAAGACCCAACACAGCCAAAAAATAAAATAAAATAAAATAAAAACAAAAAGAAAAGAAATGAGCTATCCAGCCACGAAAAGACATGGAGGAACCTTAAACGCTATCACTAAATCAAAGAAGCCAATCTGAGAAGGCTATATACCATATGGTTCCAACTATACAACATTCTGGAAAAGGCAAAACTATGGAGATAGTAAAGGAATCACTGGTTGCCAGGAGCTTGGGGGAGGGAGGCAGGATAATCAGAGGATTTTTAGGGCAGTGAAACTATTCTGTATGATAATTACAATGGTAAATACAAGTCATTATAAATTTGTCCAAACCCGTAAAATGTACAAGACCAAGAGTGAACCCTAACATAAACTAGATAATGATATATCAGTGTAGGTTCACCAATTGTAACATATGTACCACTCTGGTTGTGAATGTAGATGAAGGGGGAGGGTATGCATGTGTGGAGGCAAGGGGTACATGGGAAATCTCTGTACCCTCTGTTCAATATTTCTATAAACCTAAAACTGCTGTAAAAAAATAGTCTTATTAAATTTTTTTAATTCTTTAAGATTATAAATAGTAAAAATTAAGTTCTGAATTCTTTATATTTTTCCTCCTTTAATCTCAGCTTAGGTTTTGAATACATCACAAAAACTTCTTTTGTAATTTAGAAAACGCTCTGTTTTTTTGTGTATGTCCAACAAAATTGCAAACCTGATGTTATTTCACTTCACTGCTAAAAACCATTTGGTTATTTTCCAGGAGAAGAGCCGAACTTCTCAGCAGGACCTGGCCACCAATCTCACCAACTTAGCTCATATTATGACCCTGATGTAAGAATAATAGTAATAAGAACAACATAATGACAATAATAATTGTGATCCCCAGAGGCGACCAAGTCCTTTGACTGCTCTGTACTTTTCTTCACCCCCCGTTTATTTGTTTACTTATTTATTTTTGGCCGCGTTAGGTCTTCATTTCCGCGTATGGGCTTTTCTCTAGTTGTGGCAAGCGGGGGCTACTCTTCCTTGTGGTGCGTGGGCTTCTCATTGCAGTGGCTTCCCTTGCTGAAGAGCACGGCTCTAGGCGCGCGGGCTTCAGCAGTTGTGACACATGGGCTCAGTAGCTGTGGCTCGCAGGCTCTAGAGCACAGGCTCAGTCGTTGTGGCGCACGGGCTTAGTTGCTCCGCGGCACGGGGGATCTTCCCAGACCAGGGCTTGAACCCATGTCCCCTGCATTGGCAGACGGGTTCTTAACCACTGGGCCACCAGGGAAGTCCGATTGTTCTGTACTTTTGCATGTGGTTCTCTTGACTTGAAATACTCTCCTTCTCGCCCTTATTCGTCTGAAGAACAACCACTCACCAGTTAAGATTTAACTTGAACTTCATTCGTCTGAAGACCTACCTGACTCTCCAAAGGCATCAACTACATCTACCCAATTACTCTCTGATAAACTCAACATGTGTTCAGCAGCTACAACCAGACTGTTGTGAGTCTCTCTCCAGCTGGAGGGCTTGTGAAAATTCACATTACTAGGCCACACCCCCAGAGTGTCCGACTCAGTAGGTCTGGGGTAGGGCTCAGGAATGCAGATTTCTAACAATTTCCCGGATGATGCTGATGCTGCTGGTCTGGGGACCACGTGTGATAACGGCTGAGCTAGGACTATGAGACCCTTAAACGTGGGGACTATGCTTTATTCATTCTTTCATCTCAAGGGCCCAAGAACAGTGCCTGGCACTTAGCAGGTGTTCAGAATTAGTTAGAAATATCTTTACTTATTTTACTTTAAAGAAGAAAATCCTGATACAGAGAACAAATTAGTGGTTACCAGTGGGGACAGGGAAGTGGAGAGGGGCAATATAGGGGTAGGAGAGTAAGGGGAACAAACTATCAAGTATGAAATAAGCTACCAGGATATATTGTACAAACAACATGGGGAATACAGTCAATATTTTATAATAACTATAAGTGGAGTATAACCTTTAAAAACTGTGAATCGCTATACTGTACACCTGTAACTTATATGAATAATAACATACATCAACTATGCTTCAATAAAAATAAATAAATACAATCCTTTCGCCCACACATGGCTAACCTCACTAACGTGCAATATATAACATGTTGTGCAGTTGCATGGAATCTGATGACTATTTTCTTGTTTATACCTTTGTAAAATCTGGAAACCTTAATAATATGGGGTACAAATGTCAAAAATCCAAGATCTTTTTTTCCACACACTCTTTGTGAAAAGCTCTCCATGTTTTACATAACCATTGTAATTTCTCTGTTGCTCCAGGCGACAGGAAATAAAGCCAGAAACAGGAGGAGATGGACAGAGAATACCTGGCTGCTCTTCTGCTCCCAACTTCTCAGTGGTAAAAGCCTAGACCATTTTCCCTTCAGTGTTGTTAATTCTGCCCCTCCTCTTCTACCCTCACAATGACAGGGTGGATTGGCAATGCTAAACCCAGGAGCAGTACCTGGGTTATACTGTATACTGTATAAGCAGTATTTCAAGGCTTATACATTACCTTCCTGGTAACAGTGATCACCTTCCCAGACACACCATCAAGCCAGTTTGTGAGAAAGTTATAGGAATCCAGACAAGAGAAGAAGCAATTCCACGTGTCAAGGCTGGGAAGATGTCCCAACATGCATGATTTGGGAGGGGAAGGCACAGGGAGAAAGATTCTCCAGGGAAACAACAGAAGCAAACACAGAAGAGGTGTAAAATACAGAATGTCCCAGCAATGGCAAGAGCCCTACAGTTGAAACATAATGTGTGATGGAGACAGACCTGGAAGAGAATCTGGGGTCTTGAACACCACATCATAAAGATGGGTCTGTAATGTGTATGCAGTAACTCCTGTCAAAGGGGAGTGACAATGATCAGACCTACGTGTTGGGGAACAACTCTGGTGGCTGAATGAATGATAAGGAGGCACTGGGGGAGATGTGCTCTGTGTTACTGATACTCAGAGCAATGCCAAGTGAACCTGCAAAGGAAACATGAAACAAACAACAATTTATATATAGGTGTGCCTTGATCCAAGAGGGAAGTAAAGGCCTTTTATATTCTCTTTCCATTCTATCGCTCACCTCATTTCAAAAACGACTTAAGGCAGGTAAATAAGTAATTGGAGTAATAAGTACCAGAGAAATTGAAAGCCAGAGCTCTTCAGAGCAAGGGAGCCAGGTAAGGGTTTGGAGATTTGATCCTGACCTTTAAAAGATAAGAAAGCCTTCACTAGGATGAGCAGTGCCATTTATAGTTACTGGTATCATGAGGGCCTCTGTACAAGAGCTCAATTTACCATATGCTCTTTAAAAGCCAAAATCTTCCAAAATGCACTTTAATCCCAAATTGACAACGTTCGGGTGATTAGACTGAGCAAACCAGGTAGAAAGAGAATGAAGACAAACACATCGGTTCTGTCATGGATGATGACAACCTCTGAAAACAGATCAAGTAATTTGATATCTATTTCAACTGCAATTATGTTTGACAGTCCATACTTTAAGTCCAAAGAGATGACAATCACTACCAAATTTTGGAAACTCAAGGCTTTCCTTAAGAACAATTTCTCGAAACACACGAAGAAGAGGCAGCAAATTAAAAAAAAAAAAAAAAAAAAAAAAGGAATTGATCCCCTGAGGGCTGAGAAGAGGGATTTTAATTATGCTTTAAGATGAGGATGATAATTGGCTTATACACTGATCTACTGTAACTCCAATCTCATACACAGAAACAACTTAATTATCAAAGATTGTCAGAGAACATACTGTTCCATATATGTAAATTTACTGTGTAACTGAAGCTTAATTTTTTTTTTTTGCGATACGCGGGCCTCTCACTGCTGTGGCCTCTCCCGTTGCGGAGCACAGGCTTCGGACGCGCAGGCTCAGCGGCCGTGGCTCACGGGCCCAGCCGCTCCGCGGCATGTGGGATCTTCCCGGACCGGGGCACGAATCCGCGTCCCCTGCATCGGCAGGCGGACTCTCAACCACTGCGCCACCAGGGAAGCCCTGAAGCTTAATATTTTTAAACGGACAAATTATTTTTTTAATTTCTTAAAATCTATTTTGAAAGAGAAAGAAACATTGTTAAATATATTACACAATTTCTACATCTAGCCAAGATGAAATAACGGGCTAGATCTATACACCCAACTGAAACAATTTTTTTTAATTGAAATATAGTTGATTTACAATGTCATGTTAGTTTCAGGTGTACAGCACAGTGATTCAGTTATACATATTTTTTTTCAGATTCTTTTCCCTTATAGGTTATTACAAAATACTGAGTATAGCTCCCTGTGCTATACAGTAGGTCCTTGTTGGTTATCTATTTTATATATAGTAGTGTGTATATGTTCATCCCAACCTCCTAATTTATCACTCCCCCCTGCCTTTCCGCTTTGATAACCCTAAGTTTGTTTTCTATGTCTGTTAAGTCTATTTCTGTTTTGTAAATAAGTACATTTGTATCTTTTTTTTTTGATTCCACATATAAGCAATATCATATGATATTTGTCTTTGCATGGGTTACTTCACTTAGTATGATAATCTCTAGGTCCATCCATGTTGCTACAAATGGCATGATTTCATTCTTTTTTATGGCTGAGTAATATTCCATTGTATGTATGTACCACATCTTCTTTATCCATTCATCTGTCGATGGACACTTAGGTTACTTCCATGTCTTAGCTATTATAAATGCGCTGCTATGAACGTTGGGGTGCATGTATCTTTTCGAATGATAGTTTTCTCCAGATAAATGCCCAGGTGTGGGACTGCAGAATCATAACAGAACTCTATCTCACCAATTTTTTTTAATGGACAAAATATATGAAACAATGGTTCTCAGACCTTGGACAGCAGGAGCACAGGACACTGACCCCTAACAGACTGGAAATAAAGGAGGTGAACGCTATGACTCCCAGGAGAGGGAAGCCAGGAGGAGCCCCGAGGTCTCCCAGCGTGAAGGAGAGGAGCTGAAATAGATTACATGCCAATCTGCCATTTGAAACGACCATGGCAAGGAGATTACTGAGCGCAGAACCATTTGTTTTCTTGATGACAATCGGTCATCTATTATTATGTTGTGACGATTGTGAAGAACACGGTTAGGAGCTGGAAAGATTTCTTCTCAACACTTCTGAAGTCTTTAAATTCAGGCGTTCTCTTATAAGGACTTTGGATTTCCTCTCTTCCTAACAGATTGTTACCACCCCTTCCATTCTTCTGATTCCCAAACTCCACAGCACCTGGGGAGAGGAAGAGGCAAGCTCTGTCCCAGACCCACAGTGACCTTCCAGAATGAAGCCAGCAGCACTGGTATGGGGACTGCTGTGGCATCTGGGTTAACAGCTTGACCTCTCGGGTTGTCTGCATTCTTCTGGGGAGTAGAGTTTGCCAGATAAGTGACCTCTGGCCTGGCGCACAGTAGGCACACAATGAATAACTGCTCCATTCATTAACTAGTGAATGAACAATGTATTATGGTTAAAAATCTCAGACAGCATGTATCTACCCTCTTTTCCAATTTCCTAATCTATTCATGTTTAGATCAACCTAAATAGACCAGTTAGACGTCCTTCGGTACCAAGCAGATTAATCCTTCGTTTCCTCACTAAGAGTGATCCCCAAGGTTTACATCAAGAACTTTTGGGCCCACTGCCTATATTGAACCTATTTGTAGAGGAACAACGGAATCCACATTCCACAGATTTCAAACGATCTCAACGTCTAAAAGCGACATCCAACTTCATTCAAGTTGGGCTTTGAAATCCTCTTAGTCCTAGAGTTTAAAGCCACAAGGTAACACAACAAGGTTTAAAAAGACTTCTTTTTTGGACCTAGGAATGTAATGTTACTCTAAAGGTATGTGCCTCTAAGGCCACAGAATGCCTTGTGGAGAAATGTAAACAAAATTGTAATTAAGTCATGGAAAATGATCCATCTAACTGTTGTATAAAAAAGGACCAGTGGAAGCCCTGAGTCACACACTTCTGCCACCAGCAGCATTATAATGACTTTTATAATGACTTTATTAAAAAGCATAATAATAACTTTCATTCACACAGCAATTTACAGATTACGCGACGGAACTGACCAGCAACTCCCATTCACAGTTCAGGAAGCAATTTTATGGTTTAAATGAATTGATGTACGAAACAGAAATGGAGTCACAGATGTAGAAAACAAACTTATGGTTTACCAGGGGGGAATGCGGGGGGCAGGGAGAGATAAATTGTGAGTTTGGGATTAACATATACACACTACTATACATAAAATAGATAACTAATAAGGACCTAGTCTATAGCACAGGGAAATCTACTCAGTACTCTGTAATGACCTATATGGAAAAAGAATCTAAAAAAATAGTGGATATATGTATATGTATAACTGATTCACTTTGCCATAGAGCAGAAACTAATACATTATAAATCAACTGTACTCCAATAAAAAATTTTTAAAAAGGAAGCAATTTTAAAACTAGTCCAGTGTTTCTCAGCCCTTCTTTACCTCATAAACTCCTACGCTGCCATCAAGATCCTTCTCACATGCCGCCTCCTCAGTGAAGCCTTCCTTCATATCTATTCTGCCCACTGTTGTGCCACAGAACTCTATTCCCATCCCTACATCAGAACCTATACTCCACTACGGTGGAAGGTATCCATTTACTGGCCTCTGATGTACCATCTCTGGAAGATAGCAGCCACTTGATAGATGACCTTTGTCTCAAATGATGAATTCATTTCTTTTATTTTTAAAAAAAATATGTATTTATTTGGTTGCGCCAGGTCTTAGTTGTGGCTCACCGGCTCCTTAGTTGCAGCACACGGGCTCCTTAGTTGTGGCATGAGAACTCTTAGTTGCAGCATGCATGTGGGATCTAGTTCCCTAACCAGGGATCAAACCCAGGCCCCCTGCACTGGGAGCACGGAGTCTTATCCACTGTGCCACCAAGGAAATCCCCTTCATTTCTTTTACACATAGAAACTTCATCACTTGTAGCTAACTCTGAAATATTTACCTTTTTCTCATCTCAGTAGAAACCTGTCTTCACTAAAGAAAATTTGGAAAATACATCAAAGTATAAAGAAAACATTCCTTCACTGTTGAAACTCTAAGCCTTCTAGTCCATTTTTAGTGTAAATATAGCCAAGTTAAGATCATATCATATATACAGTTATTTATCTAATTTATTTTACATAACATGTCCTAAAAATGTCCTCATGTCATTTAAAAAATATTCAAATTACGTTACACGGATATGCCATCATTTAACCATGTCTTTGGTTTTGGACAGGTAGATTGCTTCCAATAGCTTGGAATAGACATTATGTGGATAGATCTTTGTCCAAATCTCAGGTTGCTTTGTTAATAAAAGATCAACCTTCTGAAAGTGAAGATGCAGACACTTATGAACAGATCAGCTACTCTCATCAGCTACTCTTTACTAACCCCCTTAAGCACCAGACAACAAAAGGGTCCAAGGAGTGACCATGTTACCAAACCACACATACATATTTTGTGTTCTTCTCCAGGAGTTGACACTCTTATGTTGTGTTTCTCAAACAGGGCACTGAAGGGAACTAATAGATCTTCGCACAGACCTACCTTAAGGTTATGTGTTAAGCTGTAAATGCTTTCTCTCCTTTTCTTCCAGATATCCTATTCTCTCTCCCAAGTCCTCGTCTATGTCCTACTTCTTACTCCTGATTCACTGTTCAGAGACCCTCCAAAGATCAAATCAGGGTTTCATAACCTTGGCAATACTGGCATTGAAGCTGGGTCATTCTTTGTCATGAGCGGTGGAGGGGTTTAGCACATTGTAAGATGCTTAGCAGTATCCCGTGCCTCCACCCACTAGATGCCAGCAGCAAACCCCAGAGTTGTGACAACTAAAAATAACACCAAACAATGCCAAATGTCTTCTGGAAGACAACTTCATCTCCGGTTGAGAACTACTAACCTAAATTAATCATTCAGTTATTTGATAATAAAGGCAGGTTTATGGTCAACCAGAGTTGAGAATTAAGTTTCAACTAATATGCTAGCTATGATCAGTTGGACATCAATTCACCTGATGTCATATCCACAGAACAATACTACAGCAGTTAGTGATGTCTGCCATGGACTGGGAAAGGGTAGTTTGCCATTTCCATTAACTCAACAGAGGCAGCTGGACCGGAGGAAGGAGTCGGCACAGTGTTTAAGACTGGACTTGGCTGCAAAGAGACCCAATACCATCTTCCCTTGACTCCATAAGAAGAGTAACAGAAACCTTAAGAGCATTCTAGGGCTTCCCTGGTGGCACAGTGGTTGAGAATCCGCCTGCCAATGCAGGGGACATGGGTTCGAGCCCTGGTCCGGGAAGATCCCACATGCCGTGGACCAACTAAGCCCGAGCGCCACAACTACTGAGCCTGTGTGCCACAACTACTGAAGCCCACGTGCCTAGAGCCTGTGCTCTGCAAAAGAGGGAAGCCACCACAATGAGAAGCCCGCGTACCGCAACCAAGAGTAGCCCCCGCTCACCACAACCAGAGAAAAGCCCACGTGCAGCAACGAAGACCCAACGCAGCCAAGAATAAAATAAAATAAAAAATAAAATAAATGTTTTAAAAAAAGAGCATTCTATTCTTTCAAATGCATCTGACTGGTAACATTCTATGAAATGATCCCTAAAAGAATTTATAGTTGGCCAGTCATTAATATTTTTAAGCTTCCTATACTATCTGAGCACACTGCACACCATCAAAGGCTGGTAAGAAATAGAGCTAACAAAGCTGGCAGTACTGAATGCTAACCCAGAAACCATAATTTTCATGAAAGGAAATGGAACCACTTGCTTCTATACCATGTAATCTATGTGTAAAAAGAAAGAGAGAGAGGGCTCTCTCCAAAAACCACTGGTTATCCAAGAATATAATGGCTAATGCAGAACAAACCAGACTGAGAAGGAACAAAACCATGGATTACTTCTGCTTCTGATTATCAGCAAGGTCTTGATTACCCACAATGTAATCTCACATGATTGCTGAACCCCTGTGTACCTCAGCCTCAGTTTCCCGCATCTGGTAAAACAACCTCATGTTAGGATGAGGAAACAAGATAATAACGAAGGCCATATACAGTAAGTATTCTACCCTGATATTGTTTGGTGTCAGTATTATATTCAATCTAGAAAGTATCCACTAGCCTCTGTCATATCTGCCCGTAGCTTAGCAACTGATGGTATTGAGAAATTAGAAACCCAAAAAAAGTCTCATTCAAAGCCTCTGTATTCACAATCTAGTTTCTCTTTACAACTGCAATTTGCTCAAACCATATCTCATGCAGATCCAAATGTTTCTTCTCACTCCACTAACTTGGTGGAGTTAAGGAAAATTGATCATTACGCTACCCCCGTGTCTGCTTTTAGCATAATTCCTGACATAAAATAAACCCAAATCTTTGGTCTTTGTAAAAAGTCACAGCACAAATGACCAAGTCAGTAGCAGTGGCTGCCAGTTTTCGTGGCCCCAGATCAGTGATTTTAAACGGAAGAGATTAGAAAAACCCTTATGCCTTCAATGGGTTTAAAGAGACACACCACCCACTGTAGTTAATTGCTAAGGGAAACAAGAATATTCCCCGTGCTCTCCATTCTGGTCCTCAGCACCCCATTATGTAATGAGGCACCAGCAGGTAATATCCTGGTGTGTTCCTAAAGCAGAAGAGTTGCAGCAAGACGATCGTGGGGCCACTGGGAAGAAGAGATGGTAACACTGACCCTTTAATCAGCTGGTCTGAACAGGCCAACATGTATTTCCAAACCCAGAATATGGGCAGAAAAATCTATTATGATTGTTCAACTTTCCTTTTCACTTTGGAAGGACTTGCTTGCATTTTTTCCATATAAAAAGTCCCAGCACAATAGAATCATGGAATATCAGGACTGGAAAGTATTTGGCAATAATTATGTACAGCATTTCTTAAAGCATTGTCCAAGTATCCCCCTACATCAGAATTACATGTGATACTTGTTTAAAATGCAGATACATGGGTTGGTGTTCCATAAATTCATTCCCTTTTCCTCTGGCCTACACTGCCCAGCCTCCTTTGAAGAGAAATGTGACCATATGGCTTGATTCTAGCCAATGGAATGTGAGTGGAAGAGATGTGCCCTCCCTCATACAAGCCTTCAGGCTCTTTCCCCTTCCATGACTTGACTCACGGGAATATGGCGACCATGGAAGGCACAGGCTGGAGATGGCAGAGCCACGATATGGAAGGAGCCTGGGTCCTAGCTAATACACAGGGTCTCACCTTAGACATAACAAGTAACAGTCTAGAATCTTGTTAAAGAAAACAATTATTCTGACACTTGCTACAACAGTAAGGAAGACTTTCTTCAAGACTACTGTAATAAGAGTACTGCAATAGAGGAGAGAGATCGGCTCAATTCTGGTACAACAAGTTCAAGTGGGGATTTATAGCCAAGGAGCAGGGTGAGAGGGTCACAGTGGATGTAAAATCACTAAAAGGAAATGTCAAGAGTAGGGGGATTCTTGCTAAACTTGCCTAACAGGATTCTTGCTAAAGACAGGCCAAGGATTTAGACACCAAAGGTAGGGGATGAGGAACTTGATCAGATATCAAGAGTGGTCAGATATCAAGAGTAGGGGATAATTGAGCCGGGTTCTTTGCTAAGACTGGGCTGGGCAGGCCAAATACAGAACCAGAGGCCAAGGATGAGGCCTAGTTGAAAAGAGGGGCCCAGAGAAGACTGTCTAAACTTCGGTCAAGGAGAGAGACTTTTTCAAGGTAGGGCCTTGGAATTCTCCACTTTAACAACCTCATTAAGATTTACGAAGGGAAACAAGCCAGAGGAGAGGTACCCTACACTAGACCATACAGGCAAATACTGAAAAGAGACAGGACTAGAAGTCTCCAGGGATTGGTCAGGTTTGATGCAGTGTTGCAATGAACTAATAACTAAATACCAGGTTCAAATGTATCTCCATACATATACGTTATCCAGGATTGAAAGCAACTTTTAAAGACCTTGGAGCAATTTAAGCAGAAAGCATCCCTGCCTAAAAAGTAGAAAACATGGACTCTCATCTTTCATTTCACAGCTCTAACTCTGAAAAACAAAGGAAAGGAAGAATGGGAAGGAATGGGTTACCAAAAAGCCCAATGTGGGACACGGCCAAGCCTGTCAGATTCCCCAACTGCCTGTAGTCATTGGGAATAATTAGACCCTCGAGTTAGTAACGGGCAAGAAATAATGAACAGACATTTCAGGGCCAACTCCCCAGACATTATAAAACTATGGGGAGAGAGGGAGGCAACTTTCTCCCACAAGACAATTACCTTAGAGATGCAAAGATGCCCCTATGGTCCAAAACACTTTTTAGAATTGGGTTCAGAGTCTATTGATCCTTAAATAAAGGACCTGGTTATTTGGAAAATGGTTTTAACAAAAAAATGGTTTTAACAAAATAATCATGCAAGGCGTGAGTGAAATTGCAGCTTGCCCTCCGTCTCCTGTTGCTGACGATCCTTCAGCTCTACCATCTCCCACCTCCTCTCCCTCCTCCAGTCTTGCCTGTGCACTCGATGCCAGCCCCTGTGTGCCAGTTGTTGTACTACACTACTGTACTTTTCAAGGTACTGTACAGTAAGATTACAAATGTTTTCTTTAAAAAGTAATAATAATCATCATGCAGAGTTGACTTAATATTCCTTCAGTGCTCTCTCCTGCTTTTAGCCTTTCTTGCCTGGCCTTACAAATCTACTTGTTGAAGCCCTACTTGATCATCAAGCCCTCTTGTAAGCAATCTCACTCATCCCACCACCACCGGTGGAATAAAATTCCCAGATCTGGGACTTCCCTGGTGGTCCAGTGGCTAAGACTCCACACTCCACACTCCTAATGCAGGGGGCCCAGGTTCGATCCCTGGTCAGGGAACTAGATCCCACATGCCGCAACAGCAACAAAGATCCTGCACGGCGCAACTAAAGATCCCACATGCCACAACTAAAGATCCCGCATGCCACAACGGCAACAAAGATCCTGTATGCTGCAACTAAGACTCAGCACAGCCAAATGAATAAATATATATATATATTTTTTAAATCCCCAGATCTGAGACACCTGTGGTCCAAGTTGTGAATCTCTTTCAGCTTTTTAACTACCATTTCTGACATGCTTATTTGGGACAAAAAGAATCATCTTTTATAGACACGGTTTCTATGACCCTTGAATTATTATGGTCTTCCAAGTCTTCAATCTCAAGCAGACTAACAGTATCCCTACCCCTCTTGCAAATCCCTAAAAACTGGGATTTGGAATTCACTGTAGGTAACATAAATCTGACCAGTTATATAACAGAACATCAGACAGAGCTGGCTCCCATGCAAGTCATTTAGAGCATATTTCATAAGAGCAGGATTTCATAGAGTGCAGCCTCCCTACAGCCAAAGAGAAGCCACAGTCTGTAAACTGCTCATCCCTGCACCCTCCTCGGTCTCAAATTAAAATCACTGGGAGGATAGAAATTGATGAGATTTAATTAAGTGAAAAATTTCATGAAAATCAATTCTAACCTCTTTAGCTGCCAGCAGTGAGACCTGTGTTTATAAGGACAGCACTGAAGATAAGCTCTCCCAGGATTATGACAACAGCAGTTATCAAACAACTTTCGTATACTCTCGAAGTAGAGGCTACAATTGAGAATTTGCACTGGCTTTCCTGTCACCGAAAAGCATGGCGCTGAGTCAGCCAGCTCAGCAAAACAGCGACTGAGGAATACAGCTTCATGACTTACAAATAATAAATTAATAAAGGCAGGTTTCTGCTAAATTCCTTATTGCATTAAATTTCAAAGGAGGAGCAGGAGTATCTACAATGCCACGATGGTTTTAAAGCATAAGGGACTGGACTAATGAATTTCATGCTTATGCTCCGGGAATTTGCAAGGAAAATATTCAGAATAGATGACTAATTGCTGCAATATTAATTTCATATTTACATTCCCCAAAAGCACTGAAGTGAAATTTGTCAGCTTGAGGAAAAAGAGCCTGGACTATTTATCAGGACCTCGGATAAATAATGATCTAATATCTGAATTAACTGGAGTCTGCCATTAAATATGTAACAATTTAAAAAAATTATGTCAGCAACACTTTCTAAGAATAAGAGGATGCAAACACGACTACTGCTTCTGCTATAGACAATTTTATGGTCAGTAAATAGATAATGTTTCCGTGGGAAATGTCACCTGGCATATGGGATGCAACACCAAATGTCACAGGCTAATGTGAGGAATGGTCTATGGTGATGAGTGAATATTAACTTTGAGCAAAACACTTAATCTAGGGCCTCAGTTTCTTAATCTGTAACATGAAAGATTTGAATTCATCTTATCACTATGCCCCTGATGGCTTTAACACTCTGTAATGCCATGACAAGTTTTACTCTGCTTTAGTGCAAGTGTCTTCTAGAATGTTCTTTAATCATAGTCCTTTTATATTACATTTTGGTTTTGCTGAAGGAGGGGCAGTGCTCGCTCCAAAATACTCCTTCAAGTAAGATCAAATTTTGTGGAAAATAATCTGACAAATCAAGGAGATGTTAAGCTTCCCCTTGCCATTCTGGAAGTTGTCTATATTTGCAATGAAAAGAAACTCAGACCCTTAGCAACTGCCTAGAATTCTGGCTACTGTCATAAACACTTCCCCATCACAGCCTACCTGGCAAAGACCTCAGACACTCAAACTCCTGGCAACATCCAAAAGCCTGTTCTCTTCATAGGACACCTAGGATAGCCCAAATGCTTGTAAAATCCAAGAATTAACTTAAGACTACCATTCATTGCCTCCTGAGTTGGAGTATATCCAATGAGTTTATCAGTTAGCCCTCCCTGATACAGGGAAATGAATACAGTCACAGGGAAGAGGGAAACACAGGGGAGACTGGGGTTTTGTTAGTTGCCTTTCTGGTTTGGGTTTTGGGGAGGGTGGTTTGGGGGCACGGGGTGGTGTTGTTTAAACTAACTCTGCCTTTAGCCGAAATTTCTGCAGCTGAAAATTATAAGCAAGCTCTTGTGCTGTTACCTACTGAAGATCAGTATGTGAATTCTGGCTCTACCACGTCTCGTGACCCAGACTCGCATTCCAAGGGCAGAGGCAACATGCACCATTCCTTCTGTCCTGTGCTACGATTCACTGATGCTCACTTTTGGAGAGCTCACTGGGCCTCCAACGGAAGCTTACACACTGGCTTTCATGGTGCACAAGGACTGCACGATCAAGGGCAAGTTTCTGGGTATCACCGAGCGAAGACCAGGGAACGATGAGGTATGAATGAGAAAGATGCAGAGAAGGTAAAGGAAACAGAAAAGAAATACAGAGCATCCCCAACATACCAATGGGAGGTAGTCATTCACCACAATCAGGCCATGAGACACAGAAGACTTCCCACTACAATGATAGGCCCCAAGGCGGCAGCCGGGGCACCCTCAGCTAGTCCACAAGGCCTTTTCAATCCAAATGTAATCGGTGTGCTGCACATCTTCAATGAGAACAAATGCTAAAAACAGAAAACTTGCAAATCTTGCTGTAAAATTAAAGCAAAACAGTAAAGTTCAAAAGGAAGCAATTTATTCAGCATAAAAGCTCATGCTTAAAGAAAAGTAGATTTAGGGACTTCCCTTGTGGCGCAGTGGATAAGACTCCGCACTCCCAATGCAGGGAGCCCGGGTTCAATCCCTGGTCAGGGAACTAGATCCCACATGCATGCCATAACTAAACAACTAAGGAGCCCGCCTGCCGCAACTAAGGTGCCTGTGAGCCGCAACTAAGGGGCCTGCCTGCCACAACTAAGACCCAGCACAACCAAACAAACAAATAAACAAATAAATCTTAAAAAAAAAAAAAAGAAAAGTAGACTTAATCAGAAGAAAACAGGGTGGCTAGAGACATTCTTGGAAATTCTGGAGTGGGCTTGAGACCAGTGGTCTTGCTTATTATTAAGAATTTCATGTTAAAACTAAAGATACCAATACTACCTTGAACCTTCCGAACCGCAATTATTCGGGCTATTTTGGATTCTAAATAGGATAAGAGTAAGAAAGAAAAGCAAGGGGAGTAGAGGAAAGAAGAGAAAATGACTGGAAAAAGGCAGAGAAAATGGAGAAAGTGGTGAAAGGGGGAAGAATTTTTCCTTACTAAAGTCATTGAAAAATAATTGGAAAAGGAGGAAGACTGTAAGAAGGAGCTCTCTGCATTCAAAATTGAGCTGTGAGTTCAGAGATAAAGATGAAGGAAACCAAATGGATGCTTCTCTGCAGCATCTATAGGAACAGCAGCTGGATGACTGCTGACCTGAGAAATATGGAGATGGGCAGTGACCCAGGATGAGTGCTTGTGCTAGTCAGGGTTTTCTAGAGACACAGGAAGAAGAAAAAAA
>NW_006772359.1:1699001-1709324 GCF_000442215.2 Lipotes vexillifer | reverse complement strand
ATATATATAGAGAGAGAGAGAGAGAGAGAGAGAGAGAGAGAGAGATTCTTTAGAGGAATTGGTTCACACAATTACAAAAGCTGACAAACGCAAGATCTGCAGTTGGCAAGAGGAAGACCCAAGAGAGCTGAGGGTATAGCTCCCATCCAAGGCCAAAGGCAGGAGAAAAGACTAAAGTCCCAGCTTGACGGTGAAGTCAAGCAGGAGGAATTGTCCCTTTGTGGGGAGAGGGTCAGATTTTTGGTCTATTTAGGTCTTTAACTGATTGGACCCATGTTACGTGGAGCAATCTGCTTTACTCAGTCGATTTAAAAACATCCTCAGAGAAACACTCAGAAAAATATTTGAACCAAATATCTGGGCACCAGGTAGCCCAGTCAAGTTGACATGTAAGATTAAGCAACACAACACTCAGGCATAACTGGCCCCAACACATAACCGGCCAACTATGGAGGTGTTTTGCAAACATTCACTCTCAACTCCACCTGTGACCTCAGGCTACAACTTCCCTATGGTTCAGGAATCCACATTCAGAACTGTGACGGCTATCAGAAGGCACAGACAACCTCTACAAGACAGGCTGGCAGATACCCAAATTTTGGCATGAGTTTTTTGGGTCAGAGTCCAGCTCTACGCAGTTAAGTCTCCTGACTTTCACTCCTGAAGATCCCTGTGACCAAGGTACTTGATGTCTCCCAGCCTCAGTTTCCGCATCTACAAGAACATATGCGTCAACAGCATCCACCTGTTGAGACTGTTCCGAGAGTCAATGAAGCAATGGATGTTAAGGACTTAGTCCAATGCCGGACACAGTAGGTGCTTTTTTCTGCTAGTTCCCTCCACAAAGTTTCCACAGAAAAAGACCAGCTACTTTCACAGAGAAAACTGCCTGGCAGGTGTCACAACAAAAGTCCCTTTTCTTTCTTGGGTAGGACTGGGTTTGGCATCAGGGCAATCTACTATATAAAGTACCAGGAGAGTTCCCTGCCAACTGACCAAGACTAAGCAAAAAATGCCCACACCTTGGCATAATTGGATTAGGCAGAAAAGCAAATATCTGGCAGGCTGTAAAAAAGAAGGAAAGTGCACGGGGCCTGGGGACTCTCGTTGGGCAACCAGTCTGGTATCAGGCAGCAATCACACACCCGGCCTCTTCCCTCCCTGAAGAATCTACGGGATGGTGGAAGGAGCTACCCGTGGAGGATGCAGCTATAGAAGGCAGGATGCCCTGGCCCGTGGGGAGCACAGCTGCCCTTTCACCCACTGGCTGTTATTAGACAGAGGCAGGACTCAACTCCCTCCCTCCCAGAATATAAAGCCAACTCTATATCCCACCAAAAGAACTGGAATCCTCCCAAACCAGCTCCTTTCAAAGGGGCCCCTCCCACCTTCCCCATCACAAGCAACAGAGCCTCTCTCCTATTCCAGAGAAGCAAGTCCAAGATACTTTTCCAACATGTTTCCTTGGTCCTATATAACCACAGCTTCCTCCTCTAGTTCTGCTGTTAAGAAGGGCTGCTTTTTCTCATGGGTGCCCTGCCTCCCACCCAGATCTAAGTTTCCTCAAGGCAGAACCAATGCATCTTGCTTCCCAGGATTTAGGAAAGTGCAGAGCACACAGCATGCAACCAACAGACCCAGCAAAGAACAGTGTTGACCCAAAGAGGGGCCAAGAGGGAGAAAAACAGCTTTCCCTCTTGGAGAGTTCATCAGAACAGTCCTTGTGGACCTCAGACATCACTAAACAGCACCTAATCCATCCAGAAGCCAATTAAGCTAAGAAGCCAAACTGAGAACTTAAGAGGGAAAAAAGTTCACACAAGATGGATAGGGCTGAGGCCCCACAAGCTAAGACATGCCTTGTCATCTGTGTTATACCATGGGGTGATCTGTAGCTCCGAGGTGAACATAAATCAGGCCTCAAGCAGCAGGCGCAGCCAGTCAGCTGGGCCACAGGCATCCTGGCGCTGCCCATCCATCATGCCTGCTGATATCTGGGGTTCCCAACCCCAGGCAGAGCCAGCCAAAGGGACAGGCGGGCTGGGTGATTCAGACTGCCAAACAGACCGCATGCTTGATTTAATAGATCATATTTTTCTCATGCCTTTTTAAATTCAGATAATTCACCCGACATTACTTTAATAAAAAATATATATGTTCTGTGAAGAGGGAACTTGGCCAAGTCTATACATGGTTGAGTAATCCAACTCAAGTGACCTGGATGATTCCAACACGAAGCCAGGGTGGAAAGCACCAGGCGTTAAGTGGGGCTGGGGCTGGGGGGTAGGGGGTGAGGTGGAATCTGCTGGAAAAGAATGGAAGAGTGGTGCTAAGGACATTCCTGGAGGAACAGACATGCTCTGAACCAACAGGATGAAAACAAAATAGTGAAGCAACCTGCTAACTGGGAAAAGGTTGGACAATTAGGCTAACATCAGACTCTAGGGGAAATGCAATACCAGTGTGTGTGTGTGTGTGTGTGTGAGAGAGAGAGAGAGAGAGAGAGAGAGAGAGAGAGACAGACAGACAGACAGACAGACAGAGACAGAGACAGAGACAGAGATAGAAAGAGATAGAGATGCAAGTCAGTGATTAGGAAGACAGATTTCAAGGACACTTCAAAGAAAATTGGAGAGGACTTAAAAAGTAAAAGGTGCAACATGAAATAAGTGAAATGAAAATAACAAAGAAAAAGAGGTGTCAATGCTAACACTCACACTGAAAATCTGGTGGCTGGAAGACTAGTGATAACACTAACAGATACCAGGAAGCTAGAAGAGGGAAAATGGTGAATTCTGGTTTCAAGGTGTATTTCCCAGATCAGTAAGCCATGCTATGGAGGGCACATCCTCAGAGGACTCAAGCATCCTCACCTTTGTACAAGCCCCTCTCCTTGATCGTGGGCGGGACCTGTGACTTGACTTTGGCCAATGGAATACAGCAAAGGTGATAGGATGTCACTCCACTGATGACATCTCACTATGTAAAAGTCCACCTTAGCATGCTGGGCCTTTGAAAAGCAAACTGCCAGGTTGTGAACTGCCTGTGGACGGGGCCGTGTGGCAGGAACTACAGGTGGCCCCTGGGAGCTGAGTGACCTCCGGCTGACAGTCAGTAGAAATCCAGGCCTCTCCATCCCACAGCTGAAAGGAAATGAATTCTGGTAACACGTGAATGAGCTTGGAGGCAGTTTCTTCCCCAGACCAGCCTCCAGATGAGAATGCAGCCTGGCCAACACCTTAATTATAGCCTTGTAAGACCCACTCAAGTGTACCCAGACTCCTGACTCACAGGACTGTGAGATCATAAGCCTGTGGGGGTTTTTTGTTTTTAATAAATTTATTTTATTTATTTATTTTTGGCTGCATTGGGTCTTTGTTGCTGCGCACGGGCTCTTCTCTAGTTGCGGAGAGTGGGGGCTACTCTTTGTTGCAGTGTGTGGGCTTCTCACTGCGGTGGCGTCTCTTGTTGTGGAGCGTGGGCTTTAGGCACATGGGCACCAGTAGTTGTGCCTTGCGGGCTCTAGAGCACAGGCTCAGTAGTTGTGGCGCGTGGGCTTAGTTGCTCCGTGGCACGTGGAACCTTCCTGGACCAGGGCTCGAACCTGTGTCCCCTGCATTGGCAGGTGGATTCCTAACCGCTGCGCCACCAGGGAAGTCCACGTGCGTTGTTCTAAGACCCTGAGTTTGTGGTTATTTGTTGTGAATCCCCCAGAAACTGGAGCAACTGGGCTGAAGCTCAGTAGAGAGGTCACGTGTGGACGTGGGTCCATCACACAGTGGATGAGAGCCCATGTGCTTGAAGCAAATGGCCTGGGGCTGAGCCCCAGCACTCCCCAGCTGTGTTACCATAGCCAAATTACATATTCTCTCTGTACTTCAATTTCCTCATTCAGAAAATTAAAAGAATAAAAAAATAGTACCTATCACCCAAGGTTGCTACTGATGATTAAATTAATTAACAACTGTTAAGCCCTTAGAACAACACCTGCTCCAGAGTAAGCACTATTGGGGGAGGGAGGGTGGGTTAAGTTCTCAAAGGCAAAAAGTGCTAAGAAAGGCGAAGAAAAAGGCAAAGCAACAAGCAACGGGGGAAAGAAGATGGGCCAGGGGCAAGTTAAAGCAGAGTCAGACAGGAAGTGGCAAAGACGATCAACAAAATCATAGTCCAAAATCTCACTCGTGAGGACAAGAGAGAACTTCAGTGGGGAATGTCAAGAAATATAAGAAAAGGTGGAACCTAGAAAAAGTCATCAGATGAAAGAGCAGGAGTAGAATGAAGACATTTCCATGAGTTAAAAAGGAATCAGGGGGCTTCCCTGGTGGCGCAGTGGTTGAGAGTCCGCCTGCCGATGCAGGGGACACGGGTTCGTGCCCCGGTCCGGGAAGATCCCATGTGTCTGAACACTGTAAATTCTTCATTCCCCAAATCTCAAGGGAGTGAACTGGGCTATCTCAGCCTATGTTATAACCTCCTTCTCTCTAAGGTAGCCGGATAGGGCTGTCTTAGCACAGGGAGTCTGAGCTCCATAATAACCACCACCTTTCTAAGAATCAGTTTGGGGAGTTCCCTGGTGGTCTAGTGGTTAGGATTCGGCGCTTTCATTGCCATGGCCCAGGTTCAATCCCTAGGGGAATGAGATCCCACAAGCCGCGTGGCGTGGCAAAAAAAAAAAAAAAAAAAAAGGAATCAGCCCAAAGCAGGGGGTGGTGGAGAATTAACTGGCCTACAGAGACTGAAAGACCTGGCCCACTGGCCTCCTTGCTCACACACACGGGGATGCTCCCTCCTCAAAGCCTTGGCACTGGCTTATTATCTCTTCCCGAGCATTCTTCCTTGATATCCACACTTCCTTTCGGTGATCATCCAAAGGCCCTTTCTCATCAGGCTGGTCCTGAGCAATGTATTTAAAATGGCACCCCAATGACCTTGTGCCCTGCTATGCTTTTATCTACAGCAGTGGTCCCCAACCTTTTTGTCACCAGGGACCAGTTTTGTGGAAGACAATTTTTCCACAGACCAGGGAGGGTGGGGGGAGGATATGGTTCAGGCAGTGATGCGAGTGATGGGGAGCAATGGGGAGCGTCATATGAAGCTTCGTTCGCTGGCCCGCCGCTCACCTCCTGCCGTGTGGCCCGGTTCCTAACAGGACCCAGTACTGGTCCATGGCCCGGGTGTTGCGGAGCCCTGATCTATAGCATTTATCTCATACCATGCTACAAGATTTAGTATTTGTTACATTTATTGTTTTTCTGTCTCCCCTACTAGAACGCAAGCTCCACAAAGACAGATTATCATGTGTATTTTTTGCTGATATATTCCTAGGGTTTAGAAGAAGGCATAGTTCATAACAGGTACTCAGACATGACAACTAAATGCAACATCTCATTCGAACTAGATCCTTTCACTTACAAGGACATGATGAGAACAAGAGGCAAAATCTGATTGGGGGTTGGGGTGGAGGAAAGAAAATTCTTTTTCTGGGACTGCTTAAAAAATTTTTTTTGCATCATTAAAAATTAAAGAAAGAAAATAAAACTCTGACATGCTGGTAATAACCAAAAAATACCTAAAAACTTTATTATAAATATTTATGCATTTCTGGAAAAGGCGATGAAATCAATGGGAGGGGAAAGAGAGAAGCACAGGAACTTTCATTTTTATTGTGCATGGTTTTTACAAAGAGCATATATTACTTACATAATATTTAAGTAATAAAATATATGTGGAAAAAAATAAGTTGGTCCCACAGACCATTTCTGGGAGGGGGCAGAAAGGCACAGGGACAGTCAGGGAGGAAGACCCTCTCCTCGTGTTTCTTTCCCAGGAGCACCCCAACTGACCAGGGACACTGCAGGCTCTCTGGTGGTGTGAGGATAAGGGGAGGGGGGGCAGGGGCCACTGGAAAGGAAGCCTCCCTGCCCACCTGGTGAGGATAAGCTTCCTCCAGCTCGAGTTCCACATGTGCCTGTCACCCAGGGCAAAGGGACCTTGCCAGGAAAACTGGAGAGCATTGGCTAGGCTCAGAAGAGCCTCTTTAAGGTAAGACTTACAAATTAATAAATGTCTCACACTATTTGTAGTTTTTGTCATTGCAAAGAAGTTTATAATTTACTGACATTGATCAGCTTTTCCATTTCTTTTTAACTTTTTACTTCAGCAAGTTGTATGAGGACATAATCCCCATGGATTCATAATCCAATTCAACTATTCAATCCTGTTTCAACACACATACACACACACACACACACACACACACACACACACACACAGTTGGTCCGTTCGAATCAATATCTAAACAAGATCCACACACTGCATTTGGTTGATTGAATTCCTTGGTTCCTTTATCAGAGGTTCCCCTTTCCTCCTCTTCTTATTTTCTTTGCATTGTTTTTCTCACACAGTTTCCCCATTTTCATTAAATGTCTCCTCAGAGCACTCCTCTGTCCCTCCCTTTCTCCAACTCCCCTAATTTCTTCCCTGATCAACTTTTTTGAAAACTTTTTGTTAGCAAGGCCTGTGGCAAGCCTAGGACAGGGACACTTAATGTTCAGGCTCCAGCAAGGAGCTCACGGGAGAGGTAAGAGCCCCCCGAGAACTCTGCCAATCACAGCATTAACCACACAGAAAACAAAAGTGTAAGAAAATTCCCCAGAAACACCTGTACAGTCATGGCTCTGCCGGTAACCACAACTTAGGTGAATCCCTGTCCCTCCTTGGGCCTTAGTTTATTCAGTGGGAATGGACAAAATGATAATGATGACGTTGACATCACTGGACATTTATTGCCTAATGATCCTTCAAGATTTCTTCCAGCCAAGACTGTGATCTTTGGTATCAAACTCACACAATGCATTAGTAAAGGACGACATCCTCCTTGGTTGGGTGAGGGAAAACAGATGGGGAGTGGAAGAGAATATTTCCTAAATGACAAAGGGCAAAACCAGAGACAATGGTGACAAAGAAACTGTAACCACAAATGTAGGCTACGAAACAAAACTTCAGTCATCAACATAATCCAAATTTGAACAACATGTTATTGTTTCAAAGTACTTTCTTACACATTAGCAAATCTGATCCACACTAATGGACAAATGATAAAGGATGGTGTAAAAGGTTAATGGTAGAGTCTTGGGTATGACAGTGTTATCACTAGACCAGGGCACTGGTGTTATCACTAGACACTTACTGGATCACTAGTGTTATCACTAGACTAGAACCAGTGGTTCTCAACCAGGGCAATTTTACTCCACTTCCCAAGGGCCATCTGGCAATGTCTGGAGACACTTCGGTTGTCACAGGTGGGGCAGGGTACTGGCATCTAGTAGGCAGAGGCCCAGGATGCTGCTAAACATCCCACAAAGCTCAGGACAGCCTGCACCACAGGGAAGTAACCAGCCCAAAGTGTCAGCAGCTCTGAGGGAGAAAGTCTCTGATCGGGGTGAATCTCCTTGTTACCCAAGTGAAACTGTGCTGGGGGCACGGTGGAGAGAAGAGGGGCTACTAAGGTCTAAAACCACAGTTAGATAGACACCCTGCACCCTACCTGAGCCTCCACATTGCAGACCATGCCAACACATGAGATTTGATAAGGAGACTGTCTTGGTTTGGTTTGGTTTGGTCCCCAAGATAGATCAGAACACATATTTCCAAAACTCAATTATTCCCTCAATGTAGTCACCTTGGAAAACTATTTTTAAGACACTATCCAACTGAAGAACTTACCCTGTGTGGCAGACTTGTCTCTGAGAGCCGTGGCAGCCCCTGACTGAGGTCATGGGCCATTGGTGACCTTGGGAAGGACGGGCGACGAACACAGCGGGTGATGGGGGGTGGGGAGTGTGTGTGTGTGGAGGGGCTCCTACTTCATATCAGTTCTCAGGGAGGCTTGTCTGGGAAGGCGACATTTGAATTTTACCGAAAAAAAAAAATTTTTTTTAAGAATTTTACTGAAAGATCAAAGCCATCCAAAAAGAGAAAAATTGGCCATTGATGAAGATATTCCAAAGAATACACCCCAGACTCTAAAAGCTATTTCCAGAAAAGAGGCCCCAAATTTCTGAACAGCAATGGTCTTCTTCAAATAAGTATACTGGGCAGTGCTGCCTCCCCAGCCTGCCACCCCCAGTACAATTCTTTCAAAAGATAAGCTCTGGTGTGACTGTCTTGACCTCAACCCCTTTACAGAGCTAACTTCCCCCAGCAGGCTGGGGCTCAGGAATCAGCAACAGCTGTGGTGAATGGCACTCCCCCCATCACCAGCACCACCATCTTCCCCATCACCACCAGCACCACCCACATCACCAGCACCACCACTGCTCTCAGAAGGAGCCTGGATATGGTGGGTCCTGGGCAAGGAACGCTTGAACCAAAGGAGTAGCGAATAAAAGGTCAGGTCTGGGGCTTCCCTGGTGGCGCAGTGGTTGAGAGTCCGCCTGCCGATGCAGGGGACACAGGTTCGTGCCCCGGTCCGGGAAGATCCCACATGCCGCGGAGCGGCTGGGCCCGTGAGCCATGACCGCTGAGCCTGCGTGTCCGGAGCCTGTGCTCCGCAACGGGAGAGGCCACAGCAGTGAGAGGCCCGCGTACCGCAAAAAAAAAAAAAAAAGAAAAGAAAAAAGCTCAGGTCTGCCTGGAATGTTCTCTCCTTATTTGATTCCTTGTGTGTTCTTGTCTCCCAGTGCTCGGGGAGACAAATGCCCTGGCCATAGGGGAACCGAGGCTCAGACTCCAAGCCTGGGAGTCCAAATCCCTTTCCCTCTTTTTCCTGATGGTGCTTCTCCTTGGATTCATCAACTCTGGCCACATCTCAGCAATAAGATCCTCAGGGCCAGATGAGGGGATGGGTCTAGAAAATAAGCCAAGGAGGCTTCCCAGCCTGTTTGAAGCATAAGCCCCATGCTTACCTGACACCTGGGCAAAAAAGGTCCCCTACGTGGTCTGCATCAACTGCCCAGGAGACTACCCTGTGGCCTGAGCTAAAGCCACAGCCTATATTAAGGAGTTTCTCTTCCCCTCCCTTCCCTAATCAACAGGGCAGTAGTAAGTGTCTGGTAAAGCATTAGAGGACCCTCTGTCCTAGCCCTTCCTCTAGGAAGTACCTCTCTCTATCACCAAAAAAAACAAAAAAAAACACAACAAGGCAGGTAGCAAGATGCTACAATCTGTGTACAGATTCAGAAGTGCTATGTAGGAACTAATTCAGACATCACCACGTCCTAAGAGGTCCCCTGCCCACCCAAGCTTAAGCTTCATACTTCAAAGAAAGATTGTGAATTACACATTATGATACCAATTATTTCCGAATGCATTATGAAGCAGGAGCTTTTCTAAGCAATTTTATTGTTTTAATTCTTTCCTTCTATCATTTTTAATAATTACACTCTGGTTTTTAGTACATTAAGATGCAATTAAGAAAAAAAAAGTCCTGTATATTTTAACTGTATTTCAATTTTTTTTTTTTACACGAAGAATTCCAAAGCCATCCATAATAATGTAGCATACAATATAGACAAAAGACAAAAGAAATAGTTTAGATAAAATTAGCTGAGTTCCATTTAGGAGAAAAAAATGCAAGTCTACTTATTTTGAAAACCCTTAGCATGAGACATTCATTGAAAGGATGGAGAATTCTTCATCATACAAAGGTGAAAACAAACCACACAGGAGCACACTGGTGGAAAAGAAAGCTTTATACTATCTAAGGAAGAAGGTATAGCAAATCAGCACTCAAATGCTGAATCTGGAGACTACTAACAGTCAGTTATCTGCCCAGTAAAATGTCACCATTATTAAATGTGAACCCACCCATGTTGAATTGTATTTCCAGGCAAGTAGAAGGATGACGTCATCTAATGGGTAGAAAAATGAACAAAGAAAAACAAAATTACCTTAATGATTTAAGGCACAATTTGTGAGCCACAGAATTTCACATTCACAGGTACTAAGGTTGAGTGGCATTTCAGTGATGAGAAAATATTTTTGTTTGCTCCATATGCTAAAGCCTTATTCATCCTCTGCTTACCTTCCAGCCCAGAGGTCAGCAAACTTTCTTTTTGTAAAGGGCCAAATAGTAAATATTTCAGGCTTTGCTCAGGCCATTACTCAACTCTGCTATTGTAGCACTAAAGCAACCACCGACAATACGTAAAAAAACAGGCGTGGCTGTGTTCCAATAAAAATTTATTTATAAAAACAGAACCGTGGGCTGTAATTCACCTACCCCAGTTATAGTCCACAGCGTGCTAGTTAGGAGGGGTGAGGCAGAGCACACTTAGGACACTCTTGTAAGAAATGGCAGGAATAAAAAAAAAAAAAAAAAAA
>NW_006772359.1:1693911-1698929 GCF_000442215.2 Lipotes vexillifer | reverse complement strand
AGAAAAAAAAAAAAAAAAAAAAAAGAAATGGCAGGAATAAGCAAAGAGAGCTGGTAGATCTGAAACTACCCACCAAGGTATGGAGCATAGCCCTTCATACCCAAGAGTATTCTTCCAAGACGAAAATCAAGTCTAGATACATGAGGTAGGAATTAGCTCTCAGCAACCTTTGTTCTCAAGCTACAAGTGTTTCTCCCTCACAGAAACAGCTTCGACTTTACCATGTGGCTGGTCTTCTGAACTGGGTGACACCAAGAATATGTCACCTGACGGAAGTTACGCTATCATGTATGAAATATTCTTGCCCCCAAATTTGAACCTAAATCTGATCAAGACTTTAGTTTATAGGACATTTTGGGGACAAAGAAATACATTAGGACTTCCCTGGTGGTGCAGTGGTTAAGAATCCACCTGCCAATGCAGGGGACATGGGTTCGATCCCTGGTCCAGGAAGATCCCACATGCCGCAGAGCAGCTAAGCCCGTGCGCCACAACTACTGAGCCTGCGCGCCACAACTACTAAGGTCACGCCCCGCAACTACTGAAGCCCGCATGCTCTAGGGCCCGCGTGCCACAACTCCTGAGCCTGCGCACCTAGAGCCCATGCTCCACAACAAGAGGAGCCACCGCAACGAGAAGCCCGCGCATGGCAACGAAGACCCAACGCAGCCAAAAATAAATAAAATTTTTTTTAAAATCTTTATTATAAAAAAAAAAAAACCCACGTTAAATGACAACACCAGAATGTTGGCATCAAAATCTACATTGTGGGGAAACACACAGATCCCGATCCAAGAGATTCAAAATATCCAAAAGATCCAGCTTCTTGACCAAATATGTCACAAGACAGAACAAGAGGACTTCCCTGGTGGTCCAGCAGTTAAGACTCTGTGCTCCCAGTGCAGGGGGCATGGGTTCAATCCCTGGTCAGAGAAGATCCCGCATGCCCTGTGGCACAGCCAAAACTAAATTTAAGATTTTTTTAAATAAATAAGTTTTTAAAAGTATGCCATTTAAAAAAAATTTTAGAATGTTTCTTAATTTAAAAAAAAACAGAACAAGAGAGGGACAGGAAACCTGCATATTAAAAGAGACTTAGGGACTTCCCTGGTGGCTCAGTGCTTAAGAATCAACCTGCCAATGCAGGAGACACGGGTTCAAGCCCTGGTCCAGGAAGATGCCACATGCCACGGAGCAACTAAGCCCGTGTGCCACAACTACTGAGCCTGAGCTCTAGAGCCCGTGAGCCACAACTACTGAGCCCACATGCCACAACTACTGAAGCCCGCGCGCCTAGAGCCTGTGCTCTGCAACAAGAGAAGCCACCGCAATGAGAAGCCCGTGCACTGCAACAAAGAGTAGCCCCCGCTCACTGCAACTAGAGAAAAGCCCACGTGCAGCAAAGAAGACCCAATGCAGCCAAAAATAAAAATAAAATAAAGTTATGAAATAAATAAATAAAGAGACTTAAGAGACATATCAACCAAATGCAATGTGTGGACTTCGTTTAAATCCTTTGATTACCCTGAGGGATTTTTAACTAACTGTGAAAAACTATTTCTTAGACAATCAGAGAAATCTGAACATGAATTCAGTGATGTTAAGAAATGAATTATTGTTCATTTCTTACGTGTGATAATAGTATTCTGTTGATGTTTTAACAAAATGAATCCCTATCTCTTCACAGCCATACTGAAATATTTATATTTCACGGAACAACTAAGCCCATGTGGGACACAATTACTAAGCCCATAATATATATATGATTTTCTTTTTAAATCCTCATCCTAAAATTCTTTCTTCAAGAAATAACTTTGGTTGTTTTGATCCTGTAGAAGTCACTGCTTTTCAAATCCACCCATGAATGAGGTGAAAGAAGAGGGGGTGAAACTCAACAAACACCAAGGACAGATTTAGGGCTAAATGATAAACAAGTAAATTAAAAAGTTAATGTATTTATATACCCCTGATGGACCTAAAAGGTCCTTCAGAGCATACATACCATGTGGAGGTCAGGCTTCTGAGAATGTTAACATCTGGAAAATAGCCATCAATCTGAAAATTTAAAAAAAAAAAAAAGACTTCTAAGTGGTAAACAGCTTTCACAAATCCCATACACTTAACTTCATGAAAGGAAAAGAAGCACATCATTTATAAACTTGTATCAAACAAGGCATCAGCAAGAGCTAAAAGAGGAAAGAAACAAAGGACTTAGAATTAGAAGCAGAGGAACAGGGCAACCCAAGACTTTACAAAATAAAGACACGGTCCACAGAAACAAGACCTCCAAGGCATCACCCTTATGCATCTTCCCAGGGTGGGAAACATAGGTTCAACCAGGCTCAGAGTCCTGTTGAAAGCAAGAAGGGCAATAAAGACACAGCTTAGGGGCTTCCCTAGTGGTGCAGTAGTTAAGAATCCACCTGCCAATGCAGGGGACACGGGTTCGAGCCCTGGTCCGGGAAGATCCCACATGCCACGGAACAACTAAGCGTGCGACACATGTGCGACATGTGCGACACAATTACTAAGCTCACATGCCACAACTACTGAAGCCCGTGTGCCACAACCACTGAAACCCACGTGCCTAGAGCCTGTGCTCCACAACGAGAAGCCACTGCAATGAGAAGCCTGCTCACCGCAACTAGAGAAAGCCTGCATGCAGCAACGAAGACCCAACACAGACAAAAATAAATATAAAATAAGTAAATAAATTAAAAAAAAGAAAAGACACAGCTTAAAATTATCTTCATTAAGATGGCTACAATTTAAGAAGCTAAATTCACTTAATTAAAGGAAGAACAGGTTTTGAGGAAAGGCAGAATTGAGATCAGTGAGTATAAGTGAAGGCAGATTTTGAGCTTGAAATCAGACAGAGCTTCTCTACAATGAGAACCAGCCCCCAAGGGAGTGAATGGGGTCCTCATTTGCTGCCCTGAGGTACTAGACCCCTCACAGTGAGCTCCACATTACTCTCGACATTGGGTGAGGTTGGATCAGTGGTCCTTGAGGACCCTGAACAATTCCAAGGTTTTCTGGTGGGTAAAGTTTAAAAAAAATTATTCTGATCCTTATTAAAACGGTAAGAAAGACTTTTTTTAGGGCTATTGCAAAACAGGAGAGAGATGGGGCTCAACTCTGAATATAGCAAAGACACCTGAGGATTTATAGCAATCAAGCAAAGTGAGGCAGTCAGTGGACAGAAAATTACTCAGAGGAGACCCCAGGGTAGGGAGATTCTTATTAACAATCAATGGGATTTTTGCTGAAGGTAGCCTAGGGTGATCAGATATCGAGGGTGATCACATATCAAAAGTGGGTGATTCTCTCTGAATTGACTTAGCAGGATTCTTGCTAAAATTGGGCTAGGCAGGCCAAAGACAGGACAGGAGTCAAGGTCCAGATCTAGACAAAAACAGGACTCAGAGGAACCTGACTGAAGTCTGCTTAAGGAGAGAGTCTTTCTTTGTAGTGTTAACTCCACCTTACAAATAGAAATGCCTAGAGGTGGCGTCCAAAGTCACAGAGCAAGTATGAGCTGGTGCCAGCAACAGATCCCAGACTCCCAGATCCAACCTTGGTGACGTCAGTTACCCCCGCTGCCTCATAAAACCTTGCACTGCATAACAGTTTTTAATTTCTCAAGTGCTTCCTGACATAATTTCTCTGTCTCCAAACTCCAGAAATGCTCATTTCTAAACATCAAGCTGTCATAAGATAGGGGAAAACTACCTTTGAACACAATGCCACATGAGAGATTTATGTACAATCCCCTGTAATACTGAATCAGACTGGTTCATCATCATGAGGTATAATGAAGCCTTTTAAAGTGACCTTATAATAACAGGCATACAAATAAAATAGAAAAAAAAGTAAAAGACTGGATTTAAAAGCATCTGAAAAGAACAGGAAGTTTCCAATCACTAACAGGATTACAAAACCTCCATAGCACAAGCTAAGCAATTTCCCATGATGCCCAATACCCAGGGAGAGCATTTACAGATGACACAACTGCTTCCTGCACTCTTAAAAGTACCATCCACAGGATAAAAGTTATTTAAGAATCTAAAGGGCGATGTACTAAATATTTTCTGGTTGCCCTTTAGATTACTTCTCATCACTGGGACATGTGCCCTGGGAGGCTGACCTCTATGACCTGCATCAACCAGGCTCCCTTGCCCTCTGGCCCCTTAGGTACCAGTAGAAGCCAGGAGAGTAGGAGGAGGGGAAGGAAGGAAGGAGCATGCATCCCCCTGCTTCCTCCCTGCAGGGTCACCTGGGGGTCTCTCCATCACAGGTCACAGTTTCTCTCAGGTGATCCTCTCCCTCTATCCTTACTTCTAGGGGTTGGAGGGTGCCATAGACTATATCCCCTCAAAATTCATACATTGAAACCTAATCCCCAATGTGATTGTAATAGGAGGTGAGGCCTTTGGGAGTTGATTAGGTCATGAGGGTGGAGAACTCATAAGTGGGATTAGCGCCCTTATGAAAGAGACCCCAGAGAGCTCCCTCCCCCCTTCTGTCATGTGACAGTCATTTATAAACCAAGAAGCAGGCCCTCACCAGACACTGAATCCTCCAGTGCCTTGATCTTGGACTTCCCAGCCTCCAGAACTATGAGAAATTTATAGCATTTATTCTGTTATAATAGTCTGAATGGACAAAGTCAGAGGGGTTTCCTCCTATCGCTCCAGTGTACCTCACTCCCCCTTTCTGTTTCTCAACCCCATGACATGACACACCTTTATTGAAGCTTCTTCTGTCACCTCTTTGACTGTGCCTTATACTTTCCTGCCCAGCTTCTGACTGACAGCAATGGAAAAAGAAGAGGGGCAGAGAATCAAAAATTTAACTTTCCATGTTTACCCTCAATTGGTGGTGGTTAGTAGGGGACCCAATTTTTTTTTTTTTTTTTTTGCGGTCCGCAGGCCTCTCACTGTTGTAGCCTCTCCTGTTGCGGAGCACAGGCTCCGGACGCGCAGGCTCAGTGGCCATGGCTCCCGGGCCCAGCCCCT
>NW_006772359.1:1690179-1693720 GCF_000442215.2 Lipotes vexillifer | reverse complement strand
TGAAGCACAGGCTCCGGACACGCAGGCTCAGCGGCCATGGCTCACGGGCCCAGCCGCTCCGCGGCATGTGGGATCTTCCCGGACCGGGCCATGAACCCGTGTCCCCTGCATCGGCAGGCAGACTCTCTACCACTGTGCCACCAGGGAAGCCCTAGGGGACCCAATTTTTAAGCTAGATTTCCTGGTATGTGTATGGGGAACGAGATGTGTTCAAGGAGGCCCTGAGGGTAAGGGTTCCCATGAAAATCCAGGATTGATACACGGAACTTTGTATACATGTGCATTTTTCTGAAAAGAGAAATCCAGAAAGAAGAAGGTCAAAAATTTAATTGTATTCTCAAAAGTTAACCCATAAATGGAGAGCCAGCACTGTAAGAGAAACACAGCACAGGGGACTTCCCTGGTGGCGCCGTGGATAAGAATCTGCCTGCCAATGCAGAGGACACGGGTTCGAGCCCTGATCCGGGAAGATCCCACATGCCATGGAGCAACTAAGCCCGTGCACCACAGCTACTGAGCCTGCGCTCTAGAGCACGCAAGCCACAACTACTGAGCCCACGTGCCACAACTACTGAGCCCATGTGCCACAACTACTGAAGCCTGCGTACCTAAAGCCCATGTTCCACAACAAGAGAAGCCACCGCAGTGAGAAGCCCGCGCACTGCAATGAAGAGTAGCCCCTGCTCGCCGCAACTAGAGAAAGCCCGCACTCAGCAACAGAGACCCAACGTGGCCAAAAATAAATGAATAAATTTTTTTAAAAAAAGAGAAATATCGCACAGAAACAGTCACCGTGTGCCCAGGAGAAGAAAAACAACCAGGCTGACAGTGGGGACCCCGTGCCAGCTGCAGGAGCAGGAACATAGCCTCCTGCCCTCTCTGAAGGGCCGGGCTGCAGGAGGAACCATGGCCTCCCCTCGGCCCACCACCACCCGCCCCAGGGAGGCAGCTGCGATGGTATGTTCCCGCAAAGCACTCACGGCTCATCACTCACGGCTCCCTCCCAACACTCAAGTGACATTTCGAAAGCTGATCAGCTCAGCAGGTGCTCGGATGCACAAGCAATAGCAAAAACAGTTCAGGGCTAAGGAGAATCTCATCCTGTTGTTCTGAAGAGCTTGGAGCATGGAGGCAAGGGAGAGTGTGGAAGGCAGCAAAGCAGGAGGAGGGAAAGCAGCAGACTAGCAGAGCTGACCCAACAGGAAATGCCCCAGAGCTGCTGGCAGGGGCCCCATCTGGAGGCAGGGGCGATCCCCACTGTGGAGTCAGCCCTTACCTTACAGATACGTGTGTACGTGGCCTGAGCCCAGCTCCACCCCTCACCTGCTGTGTGACTGAGAATATGTGGCTCACCCTCTCTGGGCTTACATACAGCTTCTCCCTTTACCATTCAGTACGAACTTCATAGGACTGTTGTGTGGGTCAATGAGAAAATGCCTCTAAGACCCAGTAAATGCCTTCCCAGATATGTTTTAGGATTCACGTCAGAGCTCTTCTCTAATTCCTTCGCTGTGAGGTGATCTCAGGTACAAACAGAAGCCTACAAAAGACTGATAAAATCAACCTCCCCTGGTGGCGCAGTGGTTAAGAATCCTCCTGCCAGTGCAGGGGACACGGGTTCAAGCCCTGGTCCGGGAAGATCCCACATGCCGCGGAGCAACTAAGCCCCTGCGCCACAACTCCTGAGCCTGAGCTCTAGAGCCCACGAGCCACAGCTACTGAGCCCATGTGCTGCAACTACTGAAGCCCACATGCGTACAGCCCGTGCTCTGCAACAAGAGAAGCCACCGCAATGAGAAGCCCACACACCGCAAAGAAGATCCAATGCAGCCAAAAATAAATAAATAAAACAAATAAATTTTTAAAAAAAACATCCACCTCCAGTTCCACACCAGGATGGATGCCAAAAGGCAGTGACGAGCCACCGGGGCAAGGGCACCTGAGAGGAACCGGAACATCCATCCCATACAGAGCCTGTATATGTCCGTACCCTGTGCCACTGTCCCTTTCCCAGCTATACCAGGGGCCTTAGCTCAGAGGCAGAGCCCGGAGCCAGATGGCCTTAGCTGACACTTGGCCCTGCCACGTACTGCCTGGGTGGCCTTGGGCAAGTTAGATTACCCCACTGACTCAGTTTCCTCATCTATAAATCAGCTACAATCATAATCATAGTACCTATCCTTTTGTGAGGATTTTAAAAATTCATGTCAACTTCTTAGACTAGTGTCTGGCATACAGTAATAACTCAATAAATGCCGGCTGTGGTATTGCCCTGCACGTTTCAGCTAGTTGCCAAGGCCCATCTCATAAGGAGGCAGCTGTGCTCTGAAGAGCAGCCAGACACTGGCACCACCAGCCCACAAGCCACATACCACATACATCCTTGAGTCTGAGATGTGTTTTGTATTTTAGCTTTCCTAAAATTACAATATATGTGCACATGTCACATAGCAGATTTTCTCATCTGTAAAATGGGGATAATAACAGCATCCAGCTCATGATTCATATATGCAAAATGCTTTGAACAGGGCGTGGCATCAGAAATTGTCCTCTGTGGGTATTACCCTCAACATTATATTAAATGATCTGACCTGCTGTAGGCCTTCCCACCCCAAGGGAATGTGAAAATTCTCCCTTGTTCCTCACTTGATCTGAGGATCACTTGATCCCTGGTACCTGAAGGTGCTGAGAGTGGGGCCCTAGTAAATTCCCAAAGAATGTGCGGAATTTCAGGTAGTTGCTAGATTTTTACCATCCCATCAGCTTCCTAGAACTGGTTACTTACAGGGCGTTGTTTAGAAGTTGCTGAGTTTGGTTCTGGGTTTATTGAGGTTCCTTTTCTTTTGCACCTTGAGTAATGTGCAGGTCACACTGTGGGTTTCCTGGTGACCCCTGGAAAACAACTGGCCTCCCATTAACCTGAAAGGGCCCCGTGGAAGACGGAGCTTTCGCAGAGGCACAAGAACCAATGGGAAATGGAGAGATGGCAGCAGGAAGGGCATCCCAGTACAGCTGAAGATCAATGAATGAGCCCCAAATTGAGGCAAGTAAATCAATGGGCTCCACTGTCCATAAACCTGTGCTACTTTCCCTTCCTCTTGCTTCATCATCTTCCCCGCTGCTTTGGAGGCAAGGGGAAGGACAAACAAACAAGGGTACATGCCATGGAAGGTAAACCCCTAAGATCACAGATGCTGGGGCAAATTACCTGGATTCAAATGGTCCCCAACCATTAGCCATGTGACCTTGGACCAGTCCACTAACTACTCCGTGCCTCAGTTTCCTGATCTGTAAGATGAGGATGGAAGTAACTAAGAGGAGAATGAAGTTTACACGAATTAAAAGTACACATGGGGCTTCCCTGGTGGTGCAGTGGTTGAGAGTCCGCCTGCCGATGCAGGGGGCACGGGTTCGTGCCCCGGTCCGGGAGGATCCCACGTGTCGCGGAGCGGCTGGGCCCATGGGCCATGGCCGCTGAGCCTGCGCGTCCGGAGCCTGTGCTCCACGACGGGAGAGGCCACAACAGTGAGAGGCCCGTGTA